>NW_027530209.1:4202157-4229772 GCF_008692635.1 Crocuta crocuta | reverse complement strand
CAAAAAAAAGCAAAAAAAAAAAAAAAAAAAAGCTACTCTTGGAGGAAGAGGAAGAGAGGGCACAGCTGGGTTATGTCGTATCTCTTGTAAAATCTATGAGAAGGGTTTAAAATCCTTTAAAGAAAGCTTACTTTGTCATCATCATATTTGTGCTACTCTTCTTGTCTAAACTTAATTATACATTTCTAAATTAACTAATCTTATGAATACACATTTATTGAATGAGCTCCCTATATTTGGAACTGTTTAAAGGCCTGAAAAGAAGAATAGACATCTGTGGGTTGTTAATAGCAGTTCTGGACACTATATGTCCAAATTAACTTTTCCCCCCAATCCAGAGCAGTATATGGTATGTATAACTGGTATCATATTCAGACATATATACACATGGCATTCATACATATACATACATATGTGTACATACATTTACATGCATGCACACACATGTACACACACATACCTATATATCAGGTTATTGCTGCCCTGTGGTCATTATTTAAACATCCAACATTTGCTTCTGCTCATTGCCATGTTGAAGGTAAGGACACACTAGAAGTGATTCTTTCCCATTGATGGCAATACATACCCTATCAGAAATCTGATGGTTTTTCCCTCTAGAAAAAAAGGAATATATTTTTCTGACAATCAATTAAAGATTTTGATTATCCCAAAACAGAAGTGATGGAAGTAACTTTTATGGGAATGTACACTCTTGTTAGTGGAGTATGCTAGAATTTTCATTTTGTTGGTTGGGTACCAAGCTACTAGAATGTAAGCTCAATGTGGACAGGGATTTTGTGTGTTTTGCTCACTATTGTATCCTCAATAAAAATTAAATGTTTTAGATTTTGATGAAGTCACTTATTTACTTTTTGGCTTTTTTATTCTTCTTGTTATTTGACTTTGTGATTATACGATATGATCCACTTAGAGTTTTCTCCACAGGGCTAATTTGGTAACATTTTACATCTTATTAAGGACACTTAGTAAAACTAATGATTTGTGAATAATTTATGAATTAATTTTATAGGGAATAACAGTTAAAAAACCTAATGACTTGAATATTAGTGTTTAGCCTTTCTCTTATAGTAAACTTTTATAAGAGTTGGAATAAGATTTTAAAACTTTCTCAGGATTATAATCACAGATATGAACTATATTAAAGAATTCCATTAAGAATCATACTGGATTATTCACATTTCAAAAAACTCTGTAAAATTTTCTACAGAATGGTTCTAAATTACTTACCTAGTAAGTTTAAACATAATTTTTATTGCCAAAAACTCAAATTTCACATCATTTTAGGACCATATATATTGTAAAATATGATATACACTAGCATCTGGTTATGGTCAACATCTACCAGAAGAGTGAATATAGAATTTCTTTAAGATCTCTGGTTCAGAAAAATGTCCTAGCTGTATTTATAGCAGCCAGTAAAATAATTGCTGTAAACTTACCAGCACAATGTGAATCTCCCCTCCTGCTGCCATTAACAGACACTAATAGAAAAATTAATTAACTTTTTTTGTTATCTGGCATTAATTATTCTCACCTAAAGATACACAAAACATTGATGAGGTACAGAGTAGTTTCATTCATCATAATTTTAGAGATGGAGACAGTCTTAGATAATGTACACTTACTTTTAGCATCGCGATTATAGATTATAATTATGTAACAAGTTGGGTAATATTTTTGTGGAGGGGTGTTTTGATTAAGCTTTTGGTGCCTTAATATTCTTGCAGTAGCCTTTTTTGTTAAGTTTTTGCCCAGAGTGCCATTTGAGAGATAACCCACTTACTCCAATTTGAAATTTGCATAAGGATGAAAATAAATTGAGATCTGTTGAACATTTCTTTATGCCTTTGATTTTTGAAAAGAAAGCCTTAAATAAGGTGCACAACCTGTTATAACTGACGTTTAAAACAACACAAGAAGCTGTTTGGTCAGTAGATAATACCTTCTGGTATTCTTGAGAAAAAATAAAAGTTACTGCATTTTAATTTTAAAGAGAACCCTGCCAGAAGCCTCTCCCTTCACAGTTTGGACACGGTTGGCCCAAGGTCAGACAGGGTTTGGTTGCCTCTCCAGCAATTCATTTGTCTCACCACTGTCCCTTTCTCTCATCCTTGAGAAACATGGTCTCAAGGTATAGTGTGTGTGTGTGTGTGTGTGTGTGTGTGTTTTAAACATATGGTCTACCTTTCCATTTTTTTGCAGCAACTTTTTTTTCTTTGAATGGCCATCCTACATTTTGAGCACTTCTTTGGAGTATAGAGTTTTTTGCCCTAGGTTGTTGACTATTCTAGGGCAGGATTCCTCATACCATGACATTTGAATCAGATAACTCTTTGTTCTGGGGGGCTGTCTTGTGTGATGTAACAGTCTGTGGTGTCTCTGGTCTCTACCCATTAGATGTTAGTAGTACTTTCTCCCTTCTCTTCTGACAACCCAAAAGGTTTCCAGACATTGCCAAATGTCCCTTGGGGGACATTCTGGTTGAGAACCACACGTGTCCCTCCTAATTTTATATGTAGGTTAAAAAAAATGAATTTTTACTGAATTGAAATAATAACTTTATTATTTTAAGGCCTGATTATACTGGGTTGAAATGGTAATTTTTATTTTTAGCTTGTGTGTACCAATAAATACATAAGAAGTTAGAGAGGAAGTATATAGAAAATTCTTTGATTATAAGAAAAACAACACTTTTGTATTAAACCACTCATTTAATGAATGATATATGCTATTAATAACCTTTCCATGCTAAGGAGCTTATATAAAAACATAGTTAGCATTTTTGGTACTATATGTACTGTTCAGAGGGTACAAAATGTCAATAGTTCCAAGAATGTTGATATCAGACTATTTGCAGGTATTAAATTTCATACCTTCCTCTAAATGCAATCTAATTTCTGAACTTCTCCCATTCTTTCTTTTTAAGTTTGATAATTATCTCTGCTTTTAAATGAAAGGGATTTATTCTCTTAATTTTGCTCTTTTTGGTTTCTCACTGAATCCTACTTATCATGAATTTGTAGCAAAAAGCAGGAGGGTCAAGTTATATGACATTTAAGTTAAAAGTTTGTGGCTTTTAGTGTTGCAACTCAGTACTGACAGTGTATTATGAGCAACACAGATCAATATTTTCTGTAGTTAGTAGGTCTTGGAGCAGTTTTTTCTTGTCATCTCCTTTGGCTTGCTTTAAAATACATAATCAAAGCATGTGGTGTTTTTTAATTTTGAAATGCTGCTCTTTTAAAAACTTGTAACTATTTCAACCAGGAAGAAAGGCTTCAATGGTAGAATAATAATGTCTTAAATACCTATCATTGGTAGAAATAAAAAAATTAAATGTTTCAGATTTGTTTCATGCTGTGCTTATGTTTTCTGTTGCTATAATGGATAACATTTTCAAAATTTGAAGATAAACAGGAAGATTTGTTGAGGGAACAGTATTCTCATATTGATATTTTGTGTTTAGTTGTGTCATTGTCCATAAAAATAACACAAGTTCCACTGATGCATATAGCAAGTACATAGAAATGGTGAATTGGATGATGTGCCTGACAGAAATGCAGTCTGAGAAGAGAATTTTCCTCTTTGAATAGAAGTCTCTTTACACTTGGCCTGAATTTCTTTAAGATAACAATACTGCCTTTCAGAATTTAGCCGTTCTTTAAAGATATTTTTCATATCAGCATATTCCATCTAAAATACCTCATGCTAAATATGTTAAATTTAAAATGAGAAGCATTCAAACATTAATATCTGAATTAAGCACATCAAAATTAATTTTATACTTTTAAATGTGGATATTATAATAGAGCATTCTTTCACAAGGTTGTTTTTTAGATTATTTTACAAGTAAAAGCAACTGGAAAATTTTGGCAAGCTTGGTCTTTTTCAGAGTGAGTATGACTTTCTTTTTATAGGAGAGTCCTAGCAGATTGTGGTCTATTTTGTGAAGTACTGATTGTAGGGGGAAATAAAGATGCTATTTATTTTTTTGATTTTCTTTAAACTGAGCAATCAAATTAAAATATGTGATAATGTTTCAAAAGTAATCATCATATATGTTTTTATCTCTCTCTTTTTTTAAAGTTTATTTCTTTGAGAGAGACAGAGATAGTGCAAGCAGGGAAGGGACAGAGAGAATCCCCAGCAGGCTCCATGCTGCCAATGCAGAGCCTGATGCAGGGCTCAAACCCATGAAACCATGAGATCATGACCTGAGCCGAAACCAAGAGTAGGGTGCTTAACCGACTGAGCCACCCAGGTGCCCCCATGTTTTTTATCCTTTTATGTTTATTTTCTCTGTAAACTATTTTTCTTCCTTAATTCCTTAATATTTTTCACTTTATTCAATTAAAATTTATTAATCACACATTTACTACTAGTCAGGAATTATCATGAGGACTAACCCTTAAAAACGATTAGAGGGAATAACAATTCAGTTAAAATAGTTTACAGCTGGGTGGCTAAATATTCTGAAAGAGAGCAGACTAGATGAATCAGTATCAGCTTGGAAAGAGAACTCGTTTTTTTTTAACTCTGTTCCACTTTTTAGTTGAATGACTTAGATGACTCCCGAATCATGAAGTCTAAGTCAGACTCCACTCACTACATGGGGTTCAACTTTGCAACTCCATGTAAGGTTGAAAGAAACAGCTAATGCATTGAGTGGGTAAATTAGAATTGAAAGTTATCTCCATGGGCTAATATGCTATCATAGCAAAGAAAATGTAATTTAATATGGGTACATGTATATGCCTCCATTTAAGGATGCACAGAATAGTCACTTACATTTAAGAAAATGCAACAAAATGGTTTTCATTGACTATCTATTTTATAAGAACCAACAACATGATAAACCTGCTAAAATTGCATAAGTAATAACAGGCCATAGTAGTTTGTTTTAAAATCAGGTTTTCCAAGGGGCTCCCTGAACTATGTCATCAGCTCTTCTAGAATATTTGTTCTATTCTGGATGTCATTTCTTAAGGAATAGTATGACATCCACCCATATGAGTGAACAAGACATGCTTTGAGGAAGAGGAATTTTATTTGGAGGAATGGCATGAGATGTCTGGTGAAGGAAAATAGTGGGGAACTTGATCTCAAGGGAAGATTTCTGTCAATGGGCATAATCCTTACAGAAGGCAGAACTAGGATCATTGAGCTGGTATAAGCTTTAGGGTGGTTGGTTAATAATAGTTTCAAAAGGTGGAGCCATTCAATATTGGATTAATTGGACTGCTTCACAAAGTGGCCAGAGGTAAAAAGTGAATCTCAATGATTGCAGACTCCAAAGTCAATATAGTAGCATCAGTTGTATTCTTATATCCTAATAGCAAATGATTGGGAAATGAAATTAAATAGAATTCTATTTATGGTAGTGCCAAAAATCATAAAATACTTAAGTGTAAATACAACAGAAGACTAAGACCTCTACAGTGAAGGATATAAAATATTGCTAAAAGAAACTAGAGAAACCTAAGTGAATGGAGAGATTAAACCATATTTAGTATTATGTCTTCAGAGATGGGAAGACATGATGTTCTTAATTTTTTTAATTTATCTTTTTATTTGAGAGAGAGAGGAGAGAGAGAAGAGGGGGGGGAGAGATATCCCAAGCAGGGGAGAGGGACAGGGGGAGAGAGCCTGATGCAGGGCTTGATCCCATGATCCTGGGATCATAGCCTGAGCCCAAATCAAGAGTCAGACTCATCGACTGAGCCACCTAGAAACCCCAGGAAGACACAATATTCTTAAGATGGAAATCCTACCCATATTGATTTATAGATTCAGTGTTATCCGGATCCCAGTTCCAGCAGGCTTTTTTTTTTTTTTCTTTTGGTTGAAACTAACAAGCTGATTATGAAATTTATATGGAAGCTAAAAAAGACAATAGCCAAAGCAGTTTTTAAAAGAATGGAGTTGGAGAACTTAACTGTACTTGATTTGAAAGCTTACTATGTTAAAGCTACAGTTATCAATACAATTTGATATGCTAAAAGTTACATAGAGCAGAGAATTCAGAAATAGGCCCACCCATATATGATCAATTGATCTTTTAATAGAGGGACCTTTTGTGAGACAGTTTCTTATGATTCTCTGAAAGTTCTAATTATCTTCTGAGAAAGAGGCATTGACATCTTTGTTCCAGATCATCTTTACAAAGATGTTTATATAAGAAATAGCTTTGGGAGGTTGAGAAAATACCTTTCTGTGCAACAGAGACTGGATTTGTTTTCTCCCATGATAATAAACATAAATGTCCCCCACTTAGGCTGAAGCTGGGCAGATTTGCTAGCAGTCCCTTTATAGGAGTTGTCGGAGTCTCCTCAGCTGTGACCAAGACCCACTGTGTGTGTAGCCATCTTCACCTGAATTTATCCATCCATTTCCCCCATGGCACATGGTGGACAAGAGGAGCCAATGTAAACATGAAGCTCATGCTGCCTGATAATATAAGAGTTATAAGGTACTTTTTCTATGACCCAGGAGTTTTGGGTCTCCTGCTGGCATCAAGGAAACTGTGTCAGGGCTAACTTATGGCTTACAAGTAGGACCATGTCCAGCCTTTCATAGCTCTTGACTGTACCAAGGGAATTAAAAGGGGAGAGGAAAGTTGTTTCAGCCAGTCGCACTGGATCAACTGGTTATAAATTTGGAAAAAACTGGACATCAACCTTTACCTCATACTAGATGTAAAAATTAACATAAGAGGACTCATGGACCCACATGTACAACATGAAACTACACTACTGATAAAAGAAAGCACGGACCTTAAATCCTGCAACCTTGGGGGGAAGACACAGCAAGTCGTATCATAAAGGAAAATATTGACTAAGGGGATTTTATCAAAATAATAAACTTTGTCTCTTAAAACATCCATTAGGGAACAACAAAGTGAGACTGGCAGAAAACATTTACAAAGCATGTATCAAAGGACTTGGCTTTCAATTTAATAATAATGAGACAACCCAATTAAAAAACCATAGACAAATGTTTGGACATTTCACAAAAGACAATCTACTAATGATCAATAAGGAAGTAAAAAGATGATCAGCATAATATGTCATCAGAGAAATGAAAAGTGAAATCACAGTTTCATCCTACTACTTGCCCATTAGCACGTGAGCCTTTTGGAGCAGCAGGAACTGTTATCCACCGCTGAATATATTAGTGTAATGGAACAGGGTGTAACTACATTGGTAGGCAATTTCTTAAAAAGTTAAATAGACAGATACCGTGAAAATAAAAACTTAAAATATATATATACATGCACTGTATAAGCCAGCCATTCCACTCCTAGTTATTTAGACAAGAGAAATGAAAGCATATGCCCGCACAAAGATTTATACATGAATGTTTAGAGTGGTTTCATTTGTAATAGTCCAAACTGGAAACAACCCAAATGTCATCAATAGATGAATGGATAAACGGTGTCATACTCATGCAGTGGACTGCATTACTCATCAGTAAAAAGGACACACAAACAGCCGATAAAGGCAACATTATGGAGGAGTCTCAAAATAAACACACTTAAAGAAGCCAAACAAAGAATACATATTATTTAATTCCATTTCTATGCAATTCTAAAAGCCCAAACAAATGAATCTATAGTGACAGAAAGCATATCTGTGTTAATCTTGTAACAACAGTAGAGTGAAGCATGGATTATAAAGGGTCACAAGGAAGTTCTTGGGGCTGGTAGGAATGTTTTCTTTACTTTTTTTAAAAAAATCTTTTAATGTTCATTTATTTTTGAGAGNATAGTCCAAACTGGAAACAACCCAAATGTCATCAATAGATGAATGGATAAACGGTGTCATACTCATGCAGTGGGCTGCATTACTCATCAGTAAAAAGGACACACAAACAGCCGATAAAGGCAACATTATGGAGGAGTCTCAAAATAAACACACTTAAAGAAGCCAAACAAAGAATACATATTATTTAATTCCATTTCTATGCAATTCTAAAAGCCCAAATGAATCTATAGTGACAGAAAGCATATCTGTGTTAATCTTGTAACAACAGTAGAGTGAAGCATGGATTTTAAAGGGTCACAAGGAAGTTCTTGGGGCTGGTAGGAATGTTTTCTTTACTTTTTTTAAAAAATCTTTTAGTGTTCATTTATTTTTGAGACAGAGACACACACAGAGTGTGAGCTGTCAGCACAGAGCTCGATGTGGGGCTTGAACTCACAAGCTGTGAGATCATGACCTGAGCTGACGTTAGATGTTTAATCAACTGATCCACCCAGGGACCCTGTTTTTTTGATTGTAATACTATTTTCATGGGTGGGTATATAGGTCAAAACTCATCAAACTGTACATTTTAAATATATGTAGATCATTATACGTCAATTAAATCTCAATAAAATGGGGAAAGGAAGACAATGTTAAATATTTTTTTTAGAATATTCAATTTTCTGAGTTCAGCTTTCTCACNCTGGTAGGAATGTTTTCTTTACTTTTTTTAAAAAAATCTTTTAATGTTCATTTATTTTTGAGAGAGAGACACACACAGAGTGTGAGCTGTCAGCACAGAGCTCGATGTGGGGCTTGAACTCACAAGCTGTGAGATCATGACCTGAGCTGACGTTAGCTGTTTAATCAACTGATCCACCCAGGGACCCTGTTTTTTTGATTGTAATACTATTTTCATTGTAATACTATTTTCATGGGTGGGTATATAGGTCAAAACTCATCAAAGTGTACATTTTAAATATATGTAGATCATTATACGTCAATTAAATCTCAATAAAATGGGGAAAGGAAGACAATGTTAAATATTTTATTTTTTTTAGAATATTCAATTTTCTGAGTTCAGCTTTCTCATACAAAAGAGGTACATTTTCATTTGCTTTATGGAATTTTGATTGTGGCCTCATGAATGATTTGCCTATGTATTTTAGGTCCATATAGTCCCATATATTTAGGTTGGGGGATAACATAAAAGCAATTTAATTTCAGTTGGCCTCCCTTTCCTTAACTATAAATTTAGGGTTTGTCAGATCACCAAGGATTCTCCTATCATTGAGAGTCTGTAATTTAGTTACAGATCAATTGGTCTTGTGGGATTAAGAGTTACTTCATAAGAAAACATTATAGAGAGATCAGGAATATCTAATCATATAGATTGTGTTAATTCTTTTAGAGAGTTTTTTGAATAATTTTAGACTAACCTGGTAATGCAGAGAGTTGACAGTTCTGCCCAGAGATGAAAACCCAGTCTTTGCCTGGATTAACTAGTATTTAAAATCAGGAGTACAGGGTACAGGGACATCGGGGTGGCTCAGTCAGTTGAGTGTCTGACTCTTGATTTCAGCCCAGCTCATGATCCCAGGGCCTGCATGAGGCTCTGTGCTGAGTGTGGAGCCATTTAAGGGTCTCTGCCTGCCCCTCTCTCTTGCTCACAGGCTCGCTCTCTGTCTGTCTCTCTGAAAAGTAAAATAAAATAAAATCAAGAATCCAAATGCAGTGTAAGAAAAATGAATTTTTATTGTATTAAAATTATTTCATATTGTTTACCGTGTATTTGGAATGATTCAGAAGCGCAGTCTCATGCTTTGCTCAAGGAAATTTAAAAATTAACACAACAAATTTTATTAAATATTATTAATATAATTACACATGCAACATGTAGTAATCTAGTATGTTTTTATTAGAAATTGTGTGATGGGACAAGTGTTAGATAAACGTCTTAGGAATAGGGGAAAGAATATGTGTTCACATGGCTAAATAGAATGTGGGACATGGGTGTAGGAAAAAAAAAGCTTTTTTTTTTCACGTTGAGGAAAAAATGCCTTTTATGAAGTTTAACGCTCTTGAATATGCTTATAAGTTTTACTCTAGTATACTCATTACATCAACAATATCCTGTGTAATACATGCAAATTCCATAGACAGACGTTCCCGGGTGACAGAAATGAACACCTACAGAACTTGTTTGTATCAGGGCTGCATTGATATAATAGCCCTCTTTGAGTGGAGCCTGAAGCAGGAAGATAGCTTTACTCCCCAAACGTTGTGGTTTCGCTCCTCAGGCTATGCTTGGACAAACAGGGAGGTCAGTGTGAACACTTGATTTGCAGGTTAGTCTCAGAAGAAATTCTCAGAAGTTATTTTTAAAAAGCCAAGGAAAATAGAGCTCCTGTTTTTGATGCATATGTCACAGCTGAGCCTTCTCGTTTGAAGAACTTCATTGAATATTTTTTTGCCTTTTGGAGGGTAAGCTCTAGACTATATTCTAGACACTGTAGCATTGATAACATGTTAATATACAGAGGCTCTGTGTATTCTTTGCACCAAATGCTTTCCGTTCTCACACCGCTCTGCCACACATCTTTTTCATAGGGTGAGGAAGTGTTTCACGGATGACCAAGCCAGTTTTTAAAAGATGGCATAAAAACATCAATTGAAATTTATTATTATTATTATAGTTGTTGTTAGGAAGTTCTACATTAGTGTAACTTCCAAGTATTTTGGAAATGTAAGCAGGTTTCGAATCTACTGTAGTAGGCTTGATTTTGATTTAGAGGAAGTATCTGGAAAAAAGATTAGAAAATTGTGATCTAGATAATCAATTATCAGGCAATAGCTTATGATGTTAAAATTCTAAGCAGTTTGATAGAATGCAGATTGAAATGATAAATGATAATTAGATGTTCAATCTTCAGTGTATGATTGGAGCCCAAAAGGTTTGCTTAGTCTTAAGAAATTGCCGAAGAAGCCATGTATGTTTGTAAAGTGAAAGGTTTTTTTAATGAGTTCAAGTAAGAACTATTAAGTATAGGAGATTTATACACTTTACTCCTGAAATTATTATAATTTCATATGAGAGTTTTACCTAAAAAGTCCCAGGGAAGAAAATCATATTTTGGAGCATGTCTTTCCTTTTTTTAAAAATAATATTTTTAATGTTTATTTTTTGAGAGAGACACAGAGTGTCAGCTGGCAAGGGACAGAAAGAGAAGGAGACACAGAATCCATGGGGCCTGATGTGGTGCTCAAACTCACTATGAGATTGTGACCTGAGCCAAAGTCGGACGCTTAACCGACTGAGCCACCCAGGTGCCCCAAAGCATGTCTTTTCTATCTTATTAGTTATTTGCTTTTCAGAAAATTATTTAGATGGTATAAAAACATAAATTGAAATTTATTATTTTTATAGTTGTTAGTAAGTTCTCCATTAGTGTAACTTTTCAAGAATTTTGGAAATGTAAGTAGGTTTTGAATCTACTGTAGTAGGCTTGATTTTGATTTAGCTTTTCAGAGTTTTTAGCTTTTCAGAAAATTAGATGTGTTTGAGTTCTTATTTCTGATGTACATTTTATTGAATCAGAACTGACATACATTACCATTTTAGTTGGTTCTTAGTGTATTAAATGATTGGCACACGTCTTACAGTTTTGTGTTACAGTCTGAGAGTGACATCAGACCCAGTCTCTGCACTGTGGCTGGTACCAGTGGGGGGGGAGGGGGGGCTCTCTCCATTGCTCCCTGGGACCCTGAGGAATAGGGTGAATTTGGTACTGACAATGTCAGAGGGTCCCCATAGTCCTCTATCTCTACTCAGATTCTGTTTTATCTCTCTGAACTTGTCCTTTACTTATGATTTTAAGTTTCTTTAAGGATCACCTCAGGCTGCTTTTGTGCTGTACACAGCACCTAGCCCTGTGGTACTGCTCTTTTTCCAAAAGTTGGTATTTCAGCGTTCAGATTCCTCTCTCTTACTTATGAACCGAGTATTGGGCAAATGTGTCAGAGCGTCTTTTTTTTCATCTGTGAAGGAGAGATCATAACATATATCTCAAGATAAATGGTCAGATCCAAAAGAGATAGTATTTAGAAAAGGCTTTTTGAAAGCCCCAATTCAAATGTTATTTATCTTAACTCACTGTTTAGTCAATAAATTGAATTTGAATCGATAACCTTTTTACATTTGATGATATTCTTGATAGCCAGTAGTCAGTATTCCATTAAGTTTCTCTGAGACTGTGGTGAAAGGAAAACTGTGTATTTTAACAAAGGAAAACTGTATTTTAACATGTTTTGGGAAAGCCATTTTTGTAAGCTTTTTTGGGGTGTGGGATGGTACAGTTTGAGATTAGGGAATGAGACTGATGTATATTTTAGCCTTCTGATTTCTTAGAGGGAAATGCTTTGTACTCAGTCTAGCAGAGTTTTCTTGTCCAAGTGTTAGTTTTCAACTTCCGGCTGTATGAAGACAACAAAGGAGAGAGACGTGACCCCCAGAGGGCAAAGAGTGACTCTGGCTGTCTACTTACTTAAAGCTTCCAGTAATCAGACCAATTCGACCAACAGAGTAGCAAAATGTGGTAAGTCCGACCGCCTTAACCGCTTGCTTTTACTTTAGAATGAGAAAAAGATTTACTTCTAGCTTACCCAAGAGTGATTTTCTAAATATTTAACAACTAGAATGGCATAGGCGCCAGGGGGTTAAGGACTGGAACGGTGTCCTGGGGACACCCTCCTCCCCCAGGGTTTAGATCTTTAGTTACGGACTTGGTGGGGGGTGGTGGCGTCCTGGGGACACCCTCCTCCCCCAGGGTTTAGATCTTTAGTTACGGACTTGTTGGGGGGTGGTTTAGGGCAGGGCCTGGGCCGGAGGCCCATGCAGGGGGTTCTGGCTGCGGGGACTGGGTGGCTTGTGTGGGGAGGTGGCTTGGGCCCTCAGTTAAATAGCGGCTGCTGCCCAGGTAGTTCAGAAACCTGTATGTCGCTATGGAGTGTCCAGCTTCAAGTTTCCCTGTGTGTGGACATCTAAAACTGGAGTCATGAAACTTCATCTTCAATTTTATTTTATAGAAACTTCTTCCTTTTTATTCTTTAATCAGCCGTGGGAGATAGTTGTAAGTGTAATGGAATATAATGTTGCCTTTTTAGGAACTTCTATATTGTTAGCTTTAACGCTTTAGCTCTGGGAAAACTATTTAAAGAAACCTTATTTTGAATACTTTCATAAAGTGATGGTTTTTAATTTATCTTACTTATAATTATTTATTAGGTTTGTTATAAAAGCAGAATTAAGAGAGCATTGAAGCCTAGATAGTATATAGTTGTGGAAGTTCTAGTCTATGTATAATCAGAACTGGGAAAAGAACCTAGAATGATTTGAACTGGATTGGTCTACGTCATCCTTGATCAGTCACCCCGCTGGTAAAAGCTCAAGCCAGATTTCATTCCTGTCTCCTCTTAGTTTTCCTGTAACCTGTTTGGGTGGAGAAGTAAGGTCCCTCTCTACAGTACCTTCTTCAGATCACATTGGGGACAGTTGTGACATACGAGTTTCATAATATGTAGCATGGAAGTTACTGTTCCTATTTGAAATTTAGGGTTAATTGAGGCCCAGAATTTCTTGGTTCCTGATGTGATTTAGTTTCCCTATTTACACTGGTTGACTCAAAGATGCAATTTGTCAATTTTTCTGCACAGCCGACCAAAGGTTTCCTCAGTATGCTCCTGGTTGCTTAAGATCATAGTGAGAGTTAATAGGGCAGATCTGTGGAATTCTTCTCTAATATGCAAGTTGTGAAAGCTTATCACCAAGGGAAAAAAACTTGATACTTGGCATTTTTACTCAGGCATAATCCTTTGTGTGTGTGTGTGTGTGTGTGTGTGTGTGTTAAATTGAATCAGGAAAGTGAGATCCAAGAAAGCAAGCTCACTCAGGAAGATTTACTCATTAAACTGACTGGGATTAGTGGGACTAATTGGACCCCTTCCTCAATCTACCCACATCCAAATCTTATCCCTTAAGACCCAGACAACATGATGTCTTGTCCATGTAGCCTTCTCTGGAGAAAGTAATATGTGACCTACAATGGTTAGTCTGTTTCTAGAACAACGAAATGGGGACAATCTGAATCCAGAAGTTACAATTTAAGGAGAATCTGTTTTGGTGAATATAGTCTGGGTTATCTGGAACATTGTTACCATCTGGTCTGTTCTTTTAGTACACTTAAGAAAATCTGCTTTTATTACAAAATATAATGCATACACCAAAGTGTATAAAACAGTGTGTAATATGTATAGGTATGAATAAATTATAAAATAGACACCCATGAAACCACATGAAAAGTCATTTTAACTTTGTTTTTTAAAATTTTTTTAATGTTTATTTTTTGAGAGAGAGAGGCATAGCACCAGTAGGGGAGGGGCAGAGAGAGAGAGGGAGACAAAGAATCCAAAACAGGCTCCAGGCGCTGAGCTGTCAGCACAGAGCCCCACAGACTGTGAGATCATGACCTGAGTCAAAGTCGGACACTTAACCGACTAAGCCACTCAGGTGCCTCTTAACTTTGGAAGGCCACCATGACCCCTGGTTTAATGATAAGCACTTTGTTTAATTTTAGTTGTTTGTTTTTGTACTTTGTTCCTTTTAAAATAAAGTTATATTTTAATACTTGCTCCTTACTTTTGCCTATTTTAAGTACATGTCCAAATCCTATATTCTTTTTTTTTCGTACTACAGGGCTGTCTTGTCTTTTCGATTGCTAGAATTTCTGCATAGAGCTTGACTGGAATCCCTTTGTTGCTTACATGGGTTATAATATCATGTCTCACTCTATAACATGTCTTTTCCTTATTATGTGTTCATTGAATAACAGTTTATTGTTTTTAATTTAGTCAAGTTTATCAGTTGTTCCCTTTATGGAAATAATGATTTTAGAAAACTATTTAAGAAGAATTTCTTTCCCCTAAGATCATGAAGATATTATCTTATATTCTAAAAACTTGACAGTTTTCTCTTTCACATAAGGCCTGAAAATTTCATCTCAAGTTTGTTTGTTTTTTTTTTTCCTGGATAGTGTGAGGGAAGGACTTAATTTAATTTTTTCCGTATGGATATCCAATTGTCCCAACATTATTTTTTGAAATGACTGTCCTTTCTCTACTTTCATGAAGTGCTGCTTTTGTCCGAAGTCAACTCTTTCACATATTATGGGTCTGTTCCTATGCTCTGTAGTCTGTCCCCATTGTCTTTTGTTTCTGCACTGCTGTAGCAACACTTTGCTGTCTTAATTTCTGTTTATTTGTAATAACTCTTCATATCTGATGGAGTTCTCACACTTTGTTCTTCTTCCAGGTTGCCTTGTTTACTCTTGGCCTTTTGCATTTCCATATAATTTTAGAATTAGCTGGTCAATTTCTACACAGACCCTTTTGTAATCTTAGATTGTGATTACATTAAACCCATAGAATATTCTGGGGAAAATTGACTCTAATGGTGTATCTCTTCATTTATCTATGTCTTCTTGCATGTCTCAGTAAAATTTTATAAAGCTGTCTTTATGTATTTGTGTACATCTTTTGGTGGATGTATTGCTACTTAGCAAGATTTATGGTGTCTGGAATTAAAATACAAATTAGTTGTATGTCTGTATAGCAGCAACAAGCACAGTAAAACTTAAAAAGAGGGGCACCTGGGTGGCTTAGTTGGGTGGGCATCCAACTTCAGCTCAGGTCATGATCTCACGGATTGTGAGTTTGAGCACCGCGTTGAGCTTGGGCTCTCATGTGCTGACAGCTCAGAGCCTGGAGCCTGCTTCTGATTCTGTGTCTCCCTGTCCTCCCTCTCTCTTCCCCTTCCCCACTCATCCTCTGTCTCTCTCTCCTTCAAAAATAAATAAACATAAAAAAAAAATTTAAAGATACAATTTGCAACATCTTCTATTCTAGGGATGCCTGGGTGGCTCAGTTGGTTAAGCATCTGACTTCGAGTCAGGTCAGGATCTCATGGTTCATGAGTTCAAGCCCGGCGTCAGGTTCTGTGCTGACAGCTCAGAGTCTGGAGCCTGCTTTGGATTCTGTGTCTCCCTCTCTCGCTGCCCCTCCCCTAGCCCCTCTCTGTCAAAATAAGTAAACATTAAAAAAATCAAAACATTAAAATCAAAGTTTAAGATGACTGAGCTTTATGATACAAATGAATTCAAAGCATTTTTTCCTCTCAAAGGGAGAATATATAATGCATAAGTATAGTGCTCATTAATGTTATCTATTTGTTAAAGTAGAAAAAAATATTTTATATTTAAGAACTCTACTTTTTTTATAAAGCTCAATTTTTTTAGAATAGAAAAATGTGAAACTTTAGCTTATATTTATATATCTTTTCTCCTTCTGTCAGTGACTGTCACCTTGCCAAATCTGTGGGAGTTTTATGATCTGTTATCCTCTGAGATCTGTGGATTCATTTAACATTTTGCTGTGATTTTATTGGTTTTGGAATCAAGAACTAAAAACTGAATATAGTTCACTATTCATATAACAAGATTTAAGAATGCTTAGTTTTTAAAAGTTCCTTTGGTCCCCATTAGATTTATTTCTGTTTGACTAATGAGTAGATGGAGGGAAAAAAATCAAACATTGCATATGGTTTCTGGAGGTATGTTTTAATAAAAAAAAATCAACTCTGGTCAATGAAAGCTTTCAGAAAATGATTTTATGAAAAACTTGCATTCTTATAAGTTAAGAGTAGTTTTTCCCTAATCCTGAATGTCAGTCATACCAGTCTTTTCCTCTTCTCTGTTTTCGATTTTTGTCTGTTTCTTAAGACTATTTCTTAGCTACGAAAAGACTTGCCTGAGAGTGGTCTCCCACTTAAGGTGGAGGTCAATAAAATGGTAGTTGGAAAAACTCCAGATTGTCTACTACATAGGCTAGAATGGAATAAAAGAAAAATACGTAAGTGCTGTTGTGATTTTGTACAATATACTCTCAGCTCTCTTAATAAGACTATGGCATAAGCAGTGTCTTTTACACCAAAGCTTGCAACGCATTTGGAGGTCATGAAATAGATATATATAAAGCATTGCAATCAGTTTTTAATTTAAAGACTAGCATGGACATTTTTATTTTAAAGTGAATATAAACTTAAGGGGATTTTAAGTAGGACAGGTGAAATAGACAAATTAGCATATTGCATCATGAAGTTAAGTATTTGTTCATGAAGATTTAGTATCAGTTCCACAGATAGTATCAAATACTGTATGTCAAGATTTAGTCCAAGAAACAGAAACAAATATTTTAAACAGGAAGATATTTAATGCAAGGGAATTAGGTGCTTATAAATTGACTGAAGATATAAAGAATGGGTACTAGGCTGTTCCAGCTGGAATGACTTCCAGAGAGTGTGGAAGCGATCCACGTAAGAGCTGCATAGATGTGAGGCTGTTGCTGGAGCTCTGAGTTTACGAACATAGTCCATAGCTGCAGTCAAGTATTCCAGAAGCCAGAATCAATCTGCTGCTGCTGTGGCCACAGTTGCCTCTTGACACCCAGAAAATTGGAAAGTGCCATTATAGGCACTGCTGTAGAAAACCTCACGTTTCCTTGTCTTTGTTTGCAGTTGAAACAGCCAAAGTGTGCGGGAAAATGGCCTCAGCTTCATTTCTGCTTTCATCATCTTAGACATGTTCCTTTTAAAGATTTGCAAAACTAATTCTCCTCTAGAATTGTAAGAGAAACGTTCTTAGCTTATGGTCCTTTCTAACTATGTAGATGGAGGATAGAAGGACAGATGAGTGAATCCATGGAATACTTCTAACTCAGTTCACCCCCTTGATTGCTTAGTACTCACACATACTCTTCTGCTCATCTTAGGCATCCAAATGGCAGTACTAGTGGCAAAACCATGCAGCTGTGACTCCTAGACAGGAAAAGAGCTCACTTCTCCCTAAAATGGGTTAGAACAGTTACTGGATCCAGTGAATGGACTTTCTTATCCAATAGAAATGCATACTGAGATAATTGTATGTAGTCTGGGATTTGCCCTACAATATTCTAGGGAAAAAAGTGGGAGGGAGAGCTGAGGCAAGATTGGCAAAAATGTTGATAATTTTTGAGATTGGGTTATGAATACATAGTGGTCGATTATTTTTCTCTATTTTTTGTAACCTTTGAAAATTTTTATAACTAGAAATTAAAAACATATAAATGTAAATCTTAGCTCATACTTTTTTAACCTAAAAATTGGCCTGTTACAGTTGGAAAGAGTAACAGACAGAAGCAGTGGAAACAAAAAAACTGAACTATAGTGGTAAAGACATCTACGGAGGAGAATATTGATTCTCCTCACGTTCTGAAATCTTTCATTAGTGATTGCATTCTTAACTATCTATCCAGCATTGTCGCTCTCATCTTTTTGTTTTAGAAAGAAAATACAACATAGGGTTATGATAATAATTAACACCCACATTTGTTATGACCAAAAAGTAATTTACTATCATTTGACTGAATTAAGAATTGAGGAGTTAAAGGTAGACATGATGTATTATACCTGAGAAGTCTCAAGGCCAGATCTTCCAACTCCAAATACCAGGTTTGCACTACTGAAGTAATACTTAAGTTGTTATCAAACCACTAGCATCTTGGGACTCTATGCATGTATTTTATTCCCTTACCCTTTTTTTGAGAATAGGGATCTGAAAGAATGGTGTGTGTGTGCTCGTATGTATATGTGTGTGCACGTGAGTGTGTGTGTATGTGTGTGTGTATTTTGACACCAGATTAATATGAAAAGTGGTTGTTGAAATTTCCAATCTTAACTCTAACAGAGATCTTGGTAGTTGTCACTTCTGTCCTTCCAAACAGGGAAATGGCTGCACAAATTAAAAGCTCAGTATCTCTCATCATAGACCTATGGTTGCAAGACAGACCATTACCCCGAAATTTGGAGAGTGGGGGCATGCACAGGGTGTCAGCCAATATCTGCTTACCGAGAGCAGAAGCTTCGGAAGCAGTAACACTTAAATAGTAATTCTGATAAATTACTCAAGGCTGAGTATGCACTAGTGTGCTCCAGTATCAGGGTGGGCTTCAGCCCTCACACGTTCATGAGCCTTACCTACAGGAATGCCACCAAGTTCTCACAATGAAGATCTGAAAATGGTGCCAATATGGCTCTGACACGAGGAGTGGATGAGTAATCATCTTAAAATACACCCAGAGCCTTCTCCATAAAAAGGTGACTCTTTGGGGTGAAAGACTTTGTGGGAACCTTGCCCAAGATCCATGGGAGTCAGACATTCACCTGTAGACCCCTGTAGCCGTCCTAACTTGTTGAAGGAAGTAAGGCAAATGCTATTCAAGAAGAAACACTTGTAACGGTCACAGGCCAGAGGCATTGGACTCTTAGAAGACTGACATTTAAGCAGAAGTTGACAGAATGCTACCTCTTACCACATTTTACCACAGTTCCAATCGGTTTCCAGTATAATAACAGTGAATTACAGCTGAAAAAAACTAACTGTGAGACACAGACTCCCTCTGAGGAAGAGTATGTAGGGAAGCCCAAAGTTAGGAGCCTGGGGACAAAAATAGTACTAGAGGAATGTGTCGGCTCTGTCCCCTATTGCCACAGCAAACATTAAACATGACCCTGAGCATAGCCAGATGAACATAAATCTTCTGTAAAGGCTTATTTACTTTAGTTCCTGTTTGCCAATACAGTACACATGCTTTCAACAAAAAAATTACAAGACATCTCTGAGGGGATAAAAGCAGTCATCAGATATGATACAATTACTAGAATTATCAGGCAGGTAATTTAAAATAACTCTGATTAATCTATAAAGGGCTCTAATCAGAAGTAGACAATATGCAAGAATAGATGGCTTGTATAAGAAGGGAAATGGAACCTCAAAGAATCAAAAGAAAATGCTAAAAATCAAAAGCATGGCAACAGAAATGAAGAATGTCATCAGTGATGTCATCAGTAGACTTGACATGGCTGAAAAAAGAATCCATGAGTTTGAAATCGGTCAGTAGAAACTTCCTAAACTGAAACCCAAAGAAAGGCAAAAAGCAAACAAAACAAAACAAAACAAAATAAAACAGCATTGAAGAACTATGGAACAACTTTTAAAGGTTTTACATACCTACCACTGGAATACCAGGAGGAGGATAAAGAGAGAAAAGAACAGAAAAGATATTTGAATATAATGGCCAAGACTTTTCAAAATTAATGGCATTCCAAAATTAATTAATTGATGAAAACTGCAGACACAGGAGGCTCAGGTAATAGCAGGTAGCATAAATACCAGAAACAAATAAGTAAACTAAAAACAGAGACCAACAACTCATACATCATACTTAAACTGCTGAAAACGAAAGGCAAAGAGAAAATATTGAAATACGCAAGCTGGGGAAAATACTTTACCTATGGAGGATCAAGAACAAGAAAGGTGAATGTTAAAGCCAGGTTTCAAATATTTAATGATACGCATATTCATATCTTCAGTTTAGCAGTGATGTTTTTAAATGCCCACCAAGTGTCATGGTTTATGCAAGGTGATGCAGGCAAAATAAGGCCTAATAACCTCCCTCTCCCCCACCCCCAAGTAGTTACAATCAAGTAAAAAAAAGTAAGAAAGGTATATGTATAATATAATTATGAGGAGGAGGAGGAGGAGGAGGAGGAGGATGATAGGAGATTTTAAAGTTATCACAAGAGAGGTACTACTGTGGACAAAAAGCATCATGGGGACTTAGGGGAGGAAAAGCTAGCCCTGGCTGGGTGGGCCAGGGTCAGCTCCATGAATGATGGCATTAATTGGCCAGTGTACTTACAGGTGGTCAGCTTCCTCTCCTGTTGCCCACGGGAGTTGACCCAAAACTTGACCTTCATCATTTCCTCACACTTCTTTAAATTTTCACCTGCCCCTCACTCAGATTATCCTGTTTTCTGTTTCGCTGAGAAAATAGTGACAACAGAGAACTTAGGCCATTGTTCCTTATACCCTTTTTCTCATGCTACGTCCAGTTTTTATAAGGCACTTTCCGTTCTCTGCACAAGTTATTTAATGTGCCCTCACCTCTATTTCTACAGATACTCTCTCAATCCTAGCACATCCGTCATAATTATTTTGATGATCTCTCACTCTTCTCCCCAGTACCATCTTTCCAGCCTCCTCTATATTCTCCTTGAAACCGATTAATCATCTCTCCCCCATGCTTAACCTTTTCTACGCTTCTTGCATTGTCTACAGAATAAAATCTTCCTCTTCAGCTTGTCTCTCAAGGACCCTCCTGTTCTGCCAGAAACTACGTTTTGTGATTTCTGAGAGGAGATATCCCATGAAATATTTTCCGAACTTATTTGACAGAAATATCCATTTAATGTCTCCTGGGTCTGTAATGCTTTGCAGAGTGCAGTTTGGGAAATGCTGGGATTGAATGAAGAATGTGAACTTCTGGGAATGGGAACATGAGGAAGAAGCATGACTGAAGTCATCTTGGTGGTAATGAGCATGGAGAATCGGCCAGCTGCATATGAGGTCATGACATACATTAGTACATGATTCTCCAAATGCTGATGTCTCCTCCAAGGTTTTTAGGAGTGAGCCTCTGTGTCTGTTTATAATCTGCAAAGACTCTGTCATGCAGAAAAATAGGAGGAAAAGCCTTTCCGTTCTTAATCTCAGGAGAAAATAGATTTTAACCACGTTTTTGGAAACTTGCACTGGCAGAATTTAAAGTCTTCCAGAGAGCTCAGTTTTATTTCATTTGTAGTTATATTTCATTTTAACAATTCAAACGCAGGATTATTTGGCAAATTTGAGAAGAATGATGCATTTTCGTTTCTTATGAGTTTTTGTGCTCTTCTTTTATAGCCTCCCTGAAATATTTGCATTTCTCCAATTGTCATCCAAGTATCTGAAGGTATACTTGATAATATTCCTATCACAAAAGCCTGTGGTTCATTGCGTGCTCTTTTATTTGCAATTTCTTGTAACTAGGAATCTCCCACTTTAGTTTAACGGGGATAATTGACTTGTCTTTAAGGAGCACTAAGCCATTCTGAAGTGACCTATAAAAAATTTTAATTACAGTTTGTTATTACATACTATGTTTTCGTTACTATAATAATTTAAAAATTCATATTGCTTGAAACTGCTTTTAGTGACAATTGCAGGACCTGGGCTGGAGAGCCAGTTTGAGAGACTGACCACTTACTGGGTGTTGCAAATGTAAATTATAACTCTTACATAGGACCTTTATATTGTTAGAGGGCAAAATATGAGGCAAGTCCTATAGTTCATGCTTGGGAACAGAAGACTCTAGGCCTTCAACTTACAGATGAGGAGAAGGTCTTCATATCCATCTTGGCCTGACTGTCTCTATGTCCAGGCCTGTGTGTGACAGAGCCTGGGGGAGACAGTATTCCGTGGCTGTCAGGGAAGGCTGGTAGCCTTCCAGCCTCATTGTACGTGAAATGTATGTACATGAAATATACCTATGCCTAAGCATTTAGCTTTAGCATTATACTGTAAGTGTTGACTTTTTCAGGAGATACAGAATTAGGAGTGGAGAAGGAAGAAAAGTGCTTAGGGAATATGTAATACAAACACAATATGACAATGACATGGGTCTCTTTCTGAAATTTTGGCTTGAAACCCTGAAATTCCTGTTCATGCTACTACTTTTTGAAACTTAGAGGCTTCATTAGGACAGGCAGAGGGCATAAACCATATACTGTGATTCATTTAAGTTTTAGATCATTGGCAGTGTGTCAGGATTCTTTGTTGTATAATCTCTAAATATCTGTGCCTGTACAACATATCTGTTCTTCACAGGTACACAGTAACGGGAACCTTACGGTGTGCTTGATATGAAGTAAAACTTCCTATTGATGGTGAATTTGGTCAGTAGATTGTCTAATGTTATTTTCATGATCAAGAGGAAGAGAAAGCTATCAGGCTGCCAAAATACGGTGCTTTTTGCATCATCCACATGTTGAAATAAATTCGAGTTGTGGGCTTTTAGCGAGAACTCTCATTTCGGAGTTACTGTCTTTCCAATACGTGTAAAAGTATATGCTTGCTGAAAAATGTTCTATTAAGAAATATTTTAGGTATTCCATTTGCTATCAGTTTTACTAACTTAGAACCATGTTTTAAAAGTGTTTTTCCCTTCATAGCTAGAGACAGGGAAATTCTGCTACTGTGTGGCCACAGTAACATGTGTACAATTTGGGACTGCTAAATTAAGTCTTTTTTTCCTCTACTTTCTTTAAAACTGTATTATTGTATTCCTTTGTGGTATTTCCATCATTTAAGGGAATGAGATTTCAAATTGAATTCTAGAGAGGTTTAAATTCCCCTTGGGTTCTCTTTCACTGGAGGTATGTGTACGCTGTGAGGTAATCAGTGGCGCCTCATTAGGATAATACCGGCAGAGTGGTAAGACTTCCTTCTGCCTTGAATAACTGCTGAGAAAAAACAGACACCCACCACTAAATAAATACTGTTGCTTGTGCTTCGTATACAATTGAAATACTTTGGACAGCAGTATGTAACATACAGCACAATGAATGAAAAACTTGAAGTAAGGTACTCCTCTAGTAATAAACTAATAACACATCCTTTCTAAGCATGGACGTAACTTTCTACCTGGCACAGGCTGCCCCAAGCTGTTTGTTTTCTACTCCTAATTCTAATTTTTGTCTAAAAGATTCCCCGAAGTTCTGTCCACGAATACCTCTAAGCCTATTGTTCAGTACTTTTCTTAGGCTTTGAAGTAACTCAGAGGTAAGAGTTAGTGGATCTCTCTTTAGCTTGGCCAACATTGATATTCCACCTATCTCAGAAGAAAAGTAACACATTGGAAGCTCTTCACAATTTGACAAGGAGACACATCAGAAGAAGCCTTAGGCTCACGGAGGGGGAAATGAGGCAGTTCCTGCTTTTTTAGTTGTTTGGAGTTAATTTCTAGTCACTGTCCCCCAGGGGCTACTCTAAACTGCTTCCTCTCTCCCCAAGTCCTGAAACCCACACCGTATCCACGTTCTCATCTTCTGTGTACTGAAGACACTGAGGCCACCCGAAGTGAATTCCTTCTCTTGCACCTAAATTTTTGCTTTACATCGGCACGTGTGCTCTTTTCCCTTCTGTCTCCTCAGTGGTATGTAAATCATTGAAGCTTAGAGAAACAAATGTGAGCATTTTGCTCCTGCAGTATACATATACAATATCAGTAACATAATGTCCATTTTCTGTTTTTAATGTGAAAGGTTCTCGTGAGTCTAAAAGAAGATAGATATGAAAATGGCTTGAAAACTATAAAGGGTGTGCAGTAAATAAGTTGTTGTTAGCAATCCTTTCCATTGTTTGGGCTTGATAGAGTTTGTTCCAGTTTTTGTTAGTGGAATAGATTTGTTTTAAAAGGATGTAGCAAAATTTGAGTGGACTTGGTAAAGAGCAAGAATGAAAAGAATAGAAAATGGGTCCTAAGAGTAAAATTAAAAACACTTGAGACTATTTTGTCCTTATAAAATTAGGCAAGATGATTAACTCCTTCAAGCATATGAAAGATTATTATATTGGCCCATACTATACTTTTTCTTTTCAAAAATGAAGTGGAGAAAATGGTCTTGATTTGCAGAAACAGAGAAGAGTATCATTTCTGAATTAAGGGGTTATTAAACACCAAAACAAGCTATTAAAGAAAACTGTAGAATTCTCAGCTTGAGTATCATTAAGATTAAGTATTATTTCTATTAAATGTTTCAAATATCTTTTTATAAAAGCAGATGACCTGATGACCCCTTGTATTGCATATGACCTTCTGGACTCTACTATTTAATAACATCAGAATGTGGAGCATGATATGGAGCACTTATTTTTCTCTCTTCTATTAAAAGTTTTCCTTAATATGCTCATTGTCTAAGAAGATACTTTCCAGAGAGGAAAGATGGACATCTGCCTGGGTGATAGTTGGCTTGAATCCTAGGGATTCTCTGCTGCAGATTCTGGGTGATGGGGACATCAGCTGCTGTTGAGCTACTGGCTTCTCACTTCCTTCTTTCTACTACTAGTTCAGAATTGTTGGTTTGTAGATAATCTATCATCTTTGATTAAATTGGACAAGAAATAAGAGTCCACATATCCTCAGGTAAAGAGCAGACTTTAAGATCTTCCTGACCTTGCAATGCCAAAAGTAATTTTTTATTAAAAAATTTTTTTTAAATTTTTACTTACTTTTGAGAGAGAGAGAGACAGAGAGAGAGAGAGAGAGAGAGAGAGAGAGAATGAGCAGGGGAGGGGCAGAGAGAGAGGGAGACAGAATCCATGAAGCAGGCTCCAGGTTCTGAGCTGTTAGCACAGAGCCTGATATGGGGCTCGAACCCACAAGCCGTGAGATCATGACCTGAGCTGACGTCGAACGCCCAACCAACTGAGCCACCCAGGCACCCCTCCAAAATTATTTTTACATGTGAATAACCAACCGTGTTGATCAAGTCCTCTTTCCTTGTTCGTTTTCAGAGAAACAGTTACCCGCGGTCATCTGTGACCCCTAGCCGAGTGCACTGTGATATTTGTAATCGAAAGCTTTTTGTGTGTCTTGGTTTTGGTGCTGGCCTCTCTCCTGGATTTTTTATTTCAACAATGGAGTGACTCAATAAAGCAGAGAGAGACCGGTTAGAGCCCTCCAGGTGCTGTGTAACGTACACCACACGTACCTCCACTGGAGTTAGAGTCGTTCCCACCCCAAGATTAAAGTCAGTATGTCATCTCTTTGGATTACTTTTAGTGGCTCTTTACTTCTATAGTATAAATGAGTAACTTGTGTCAGTAGGCGCCATTAAGTGAGTTTTTCGGTGCAAGTGTTTTAAAGTACAGTTTTTAGTTGTTGCATCTCATGTCAGTTATCGAGTGCCATCAGTACAATTTCAGTCTTCAGTGACATGATCTTTAATTATATTTTTCCAACTCACTGTAAAGCTTTCCTCTTAAAAAATTCACTCCTTTAGCCATAATTGCCTCAGTTCTCCAGGATCTTTTTGTGACTGCTTTGAATGAGGTCATTGTTTATTCACAGTAAAGAACGTTTCTGATACTGCTTTGTTGTAAATATAGTTGAGTGCTCTAGCTGACTTTCTTGTTGAGCCCAATAAGTCTATTCTGAGTACACGGTCTCTCAGGTTCGACCTTTGCCAAAACCGAAGGAGATTTAGAAGAATTTGCCCAACCTCACGAAGTTGTTTCAGCTACTTTCAGTTTTCCTTAGGACTTTTCAATAACTTTTGCCAGTTATGGAGATTGATCCACTGGGGACCTTTTTATCTATTTGCACTGTGGTATGAAGTGAGGTACAGATTTAAAGGGAGCATATTGTTGAGGCAGCTCATTCTTTTAGGTTGTGGCAGTTGGAAGTAATACATCTAGAAATCATTCTAGAAGGTGTTTGAAGGCTAGAGATGCCGGCGGGGGCGGGGGGAGGGGGCTCAGTCAGTTAAGCATCTGACTCTTGATTTGGGCTCAGGTCGTGATCTTACAGTTTGTGCGCTGACAGCGCAGAGCCTGCTAGGGGATCTCTCTCTCCCTCTCTTTGGAAACAAGCAAACAAACAAAGAAACAAATAAATAAAGTTTTTAAAAAGAAGGTGTTTGAAGGTTAAAAAAATATTATCTATCGGCTAACTGGATATGACAAAATATAAGTATAAAGGCATGCTGGTTAATCAATATTTCCTGTTTTTCTTTAGACAGAATACTTTTTACTTGTATAATCAAATTAAAATAGGACTTTAGTTATATTTTTCCACATTGAATATTTATTTTAGAAAGGAACAGCTGTCAATAGAATTAGAAAGAAGACTTCATTGTGTTTTAATTCTGCATCTAATTTTACAGAAAACAAAATGTATATTAAACGATGGTGCAAAAAGTCTAACATAAAACCAGCTGTATGTAGAAATATTGATGCTTGTTTTTCATTGACTAAGATGATAAAAATTCAGAAACATTTTTCTTCTTAATAGTTAGCATCCATTAAATCTACTTTATGACTTGTGTTATAACCCATTCATTTATTTATCATTTTTTGAAGTATTCATTCAAAAAAAATTATGTGACTGGTCCGATTTTAAGATAAATGGGCTAGTCTTTGCCTTGGAGCTAATTTGAGAAACTTGGGCGTGAAAGATAAACAAATATTATGTAAGATGCACAATGGGAATATTATTTTAGCATCTTACTTTATATCATCTCTGCTTTTTAAGAAAACCTCTGAGATAAGCTTCACCAGTGATTTCGAAATTGCAAATATATGCTGGGTGATTTAAGGTTCTGCAAACCCAGCATCGACTGTAGGTTTAATTAATAATATATGACTCACATATGTATTGCTCTTTTCCAAGTTGATGTAGAAGCGATTTTATTCAGTGAAGTGTGATTTCATTAATACAGTTGTCAAATTCACAGAAGCTTTTTGGTCATTGTATGCCCATTTAGCTGATGCTAAATGAGTATCCACTATCATAGGATGGGTGTGTGAGTTGTTGATTTTGAAAATCAACAATGAGAAAATCAACTGGATGAAAATCCAGAATCTTGCTTTTGGATTCCAGGTTGTATTTTCTTTCTTCAGCTTAACTAATAAAACTTTATTGAGAATTCCTCGGGTGGTGGTTATTGCCTCCCAACCTGGAAGGAGTAACCAACACTGTAGGAAATCACTCAGAAATCACACTGTCCCAACACCTCTGGCCAACCCCTCCCCTGAAAATTGGTCAGGCTTTGTTCATCCAAGAAGGGCTGGGAGGCCCAATGCAGAAGGGATCATCACTTGATGAT
>NW_027530209.1:4166838-4202055 GCF_008692635.1 Crocuta crocuta | reverse complement strand
CAAATGATGCTGGGGGTGGGATGGGCTGGGGGTGGGGGGGGTGTGCTGGACCTAAGCTGGCTCCTTAAACCAGGGGAGAAACAGATCCACTTCTTCTCTGGGGGTGGAGTTCCTGGTCACCAGGCTCATTTCTTACCCTCGATGAGGCTGTCGCTGTCCTGGGTAAAACTTTCATCCTGTCAGTTCAGGACAAGGTTCTAGGCAGTGAGATAGATACAGTTCTGTGATGTGGCGGTTGCCTTGGAGATGTTCTGGGCTGCCCGGGTCTTGTGCAGTTTGATCCAGCCAGGGTTCTTGCTCAGAGCTTCTCCAAGGCGCGTAGTTGCCATGTGCCCTCAATTCACACAAGGGCCAGTCTCAGTCTCAACCCGTGGCCCCATCCTTCTACTCCAGCCCTTCTCTGGGCTGTCAGATCTGGATCCGCGGTTCCGGGTTTTAGAGGGCACATGTGACCTCTCACAGGACTGTCACTGTTTGAAAAAGAAGTTTGAGTCTTTCGTGAAAAGAGCTCTTTGGTTTGGCCTCCTTTCTGTTGGTCACATCTTTAACTGGGTGATACTGTCAACTCTGTGCATAATGTTTTGATTTGGATCCACTTTATGCATGTCTATTAAACGTCTAGAAAGCTACTTGGAGAGTTTATCCTAACTGTTCTTACCTCCTGGTCAGGATGTAATCTTTTCTAGAAGCCCTGTGTCTTGACTTCCCTTTCAGAACAAGTTTTTTGGGCATTGCTATAGTGATGAGCTATTTTTGACACAGGCCCTTTCTAACTTTTTATTTTCTTTAAAGGATTTCCATTTGCTACATCAGAGCAACGTAAGTATGATTTCGGCCTGTGTCATCTTACTGTCCCTAGTTCTTTTTGCTTTCACTAAGTCAAATCCTTTTTGAATGATGCAAAACATTTGTGACTGACTCAAAGCAATAGCAGTTTGTAAAACTGTAACAAAACTTTCTTCTAAAATATGGTGCTGTTTCATGTTTCAGAAAATTCTGTGCTCTTCTTCCATAGGTACCAACATTTTTAAAACTTTGCAGTAAGTTTTAATTTTCTTTGTTTTATGTGCCTGAGTTGGCATTTGGAGCATTAACAGTATTCCTAAGAAATTTGGAGGGAAAAACATTTGTCAGAATATATTATTTGGTGATGATGGGTGGTTATTATTAAATAATTCATCTTTATTAAACAAATTCAAAAAAAGTTTTGTTACAGAAGCCTCTTTAACTGCTTCACTACTACTCCTTTAATAAAATACAATGAACTTCTGTTTCTTTCTTTGTCTAGAACAATGGAAGATGGTTTAATGCTTTTTAATTATTTGATAAATAGTCAAATTAAAGGTATTAAAATGAGCAAATACCTTTTTCTGAAAATTGCGGAATTCAGCTACCTTGCTCAGCATAGCAGTCACTGAAGAACATACCAAGGAATTTGTGTTTCAACTATTATATCTATTTTTTCTATTGTGTTCTTTTTCTGTTGTAATACAGTTGAGCCAGTAAAATGCCCAGACCAACGTGAAAGTCCTCACTCATTCTTGGACTTACACAGACATTTGTAGATGTTTATTGCATTAATGTAGTTAATGCTCATGAGATTTGACATCTATGTTTTTCTCACCTGTATTTTCAAAGTATGATGTTGTATATAATTTGCTAGTGTGGCTTTTGACTTGATTCTCAAACCAAGCATGTTAGAAGCTGGTGAAGATGCGGATATATTTTAGCCTTTATGTCATAGAATTCTATTAAGTTATTAAATTCGCCTCTTCCTGCTGGGTGTCTTCCTGCTGGGTGTCTCCACAAAAAAAATTTTTTTTTTCATGAAACCTCCTCTTTAATTAAGGCTTTTTAACACGGAACAGATTTCTTGAATAAAATGGAAAGTTTCCAATACAACGAAACATGAAGCACCGTACACACAATACCCGGCAGGACGAAACAAAACAGCAAGTGTACATGGTCCCTGTAGCGGCCATGGCCTCGTTAGAGGAGGGGCTTCCTCCATCCACCCAGTGGGTCCTGCTGGATACAGAGCCCGCGTGGCTTCCGGGGTCACACTCAGCCGAGGCCGTGGCCCGACAGCACTCTGCTGCGTGGGCCAGGGTGCTGTGGGCTCAAGCGAACCCGTCACTGGCACGTTCACTGGCGCAGTGCATCCTCTCTCCGGAGCCTACTTTTTCTTCTGCATTCCCAATTTGACCTGTTGGCATCAACCAAGTCAGAAACTCAGGACAGCAGTCTTGGGAGTTATTTTCAGTTTTCCTCTTCCCTCACTTATGTGTCCGGTCAGTTGCCACGTGCCATCAATTCTAAATCTGCAATATTTCCTTTTCCTCTTCTCCTTTTCTTTGTCACGGCTCCTGCTCTATGTTATGCTCTCATCAGATCTGCTCGGGAAGAGTGCAGAAGGCTGCTTGCCTCCGGTCCTGCCCTCTGCCAAGTCATTATTGACTGACATAGTGCCTTTATAGAAGCTGTTTCACCGCTACTTAGGAAGGTTGGATTCCTTTCTATCCGCATGCCACCATTAGAGTGTTTTTCATTATTTGAGTCTCTGTGTGTTGAGATGGATATGAAGGATCTTACTGTTGAAAGAAGAGCAAACAAAACGACTAACATTTTCACAAATCAAATCTGAGGGAAAGTAATAGAAATGGGTCATGCCTGTTATCAAGAAGACTGTTATGTGTTTGCAGAAGGAATTGGGAGCTGAGTGACTGGAACCTGGACCTCACACTAGGGAAGTATATTTACATTTTTCTTACAATACATCTGGCTCTGGGGGAATCTCCTTTTTGTACATGAAAGAAAGACTGCAGCAAAATTTAACACGTTTTTAAATTTCTCAAGACCAACAACATAAAAATACTAGGTAACAGTGCAAACAATATTAACAACTGCATGGAAAGGCTCATCTTATGTGTAACTTTACTTTGAAGCTCTGGTGGGAAAGAGAAGAGGAAGAGCTCTTAATAACTTGGATCTCTGAATGAGGAGAAGATGGCAGCTCAGAATCCCTTTGTGGGTCACTTGCCACATTGCTCTGTGCGGTGGTTTGTAGTGAGCGTGGACCGTAAAATCTTTCCTCATGTAGATTTCTGCTGCCCTTGCCACACTTTGGAAGTCCTCATCAGCTGCTCTGTTCGGGCAGTAGGCAGTAGCATGGAGAAATGGAACCGTACTGCTTTGGAAAGCCCCCTAACAAAATACTTCTTAGACTGCTCTCTAGAAGCATAGATAGTTCCGTCCATGTAGGTATATTGAAGCTAGGAAAGATTTGAAGAGCAATCACAGAACTATGTTAAGCCTGAGAAGAGAAATCTGATGGAGAGAATGTTAGGAACAAATGGCTTACACTAAGCATATCTAGATAGCTTATGTTGGGTAACTATGGAACCGTGACATTTTAGGATGTATACATTGATCATTGTAGGTTAGATTTTAGATTACAGTTTTTCCTAGTGTTTTCCCACTGTATTTGGAATTAATTTTAAGTCTTTACCATGCCTGGAACTATTTGATTTATCCTTAAAATCAGAACTCTTTTGAAAGTGAAAGGAAGTGCTATTACTAATTGCACCTGAAGACCCAGGAGTACTTAGCCCTGTCCCAGGCAAGTTAAGATGTATGATTACCTGAACTCTAAGGTCCTCCCCCCTCCTCCCTGGTCCTTGCTTGCTCCTCCCACCTCGTCTTCCACTTTTCCCCACATTCCACACTGGCCTTCTTTTTTTTTTTTCCCCCTCTCTCTCCCTCTTCTTTGACTGGTCTAGGTTTGTACTTATCTTAGAGCCTTTAGAGTTTCTCTTCCTCTACCTGAAACACTTTGCCCACAGACTCTCATGTGGCTTACCTCTTGTCATTCAGGTCTTGGGCACAAATATCATTTCATCAGTGAGGCCTCCCCTGTCCATCCATCTAAAGTTGCCCTTCATCCCAGCACACCAGCCTTTGTTTTTCATAGCACTTAACACTATCTGAAATTGTGTGTGTGTGTATATATTTGTTCACTTATCTGTTCGACTTTCCCCATAAAATAAATATGTTTATCTTGTTCATTACCCTGCTTCCTGTGCTTAAGACAGTCCCTGGTATGTAAGGTTCAAATACATTTGCAGAATGAGTAGAAGCAAGTTAATGATTACAACTTAACTGATCTACCCCTGATGAATTATATATCATGACATTAAAACAAAAGCTTTTTTGGGGGAAAAGAACCTTGGTATCAGAGACAGATGGGACTGTTTCTTTGGATTACTTAAGTTTTCACTGACTGTCCTTCCTTCCCCGAACCTCAGTTTCCAAATCTTTTAAGAGGAGATTATACTTCATTATTATTAGTGTGAAATAAATGTTTGAGAAAGGGCTTTGCAAACTCTTAAAGGGCTTTTATAATTAGAAGGTGTTGCCATACATTTTCCATTTCTCTGCCACTTAAAATACTGTTGTTTTCCAACTTCTATTTCTACTAACACCTCCAGGCTAGAAACCTTAGAAAGACTCTTAACTCTACCCACCCTTTTGTTCTTGACATGGAGTTAAGTCTCTAAGCTCCGTTAATTCTTCCTTGGAAACCTCTCCAATTTCAGGTTTTATTACCACTACTTAACACCCAAAGTTAGTGCCTCATTCACTTTTTCCTAGATTACTATGATAACATTTAACGTGTTTGTTTTCTCTTCCCCATCTGGCTTACCAAAGGCAGGTTAATCTTCCTTAAAAGAGCTGTTTCAGTGATCTCCATAGCCTATTTGAAAACATCCACATTTCTAAGCCTGGCCTTTGAGGTTAAGGTCATCCTCTGAATGCTAATTTCTGCCTCATATCCATCTCCTCAGTTTCTTATTAATACACTCATTTCTGTGTGGGTATATGTGTGTGTGTGTGTGTGTGTGTGTGTGTGTGTGTGTGTGTGTCCCCACTTCTCATTTGAACATAAAATACCCTTTCCGTTAAAGTACTTTATCCTCCAAGAAGACTTTCCTGACAACACACCCCACATTTAATCTCAACACACTTAAAAAACTTCTTGCACTTTTTTGGTGCACCTATTCTAACTTCCATTTATTGAGTCCTTACCATTGCCAGGAATAATATTCTAAATGTTTTCTTTAATAATTACAAAAATCCATACAAAACAACCTAAGAAAGGTTAATGCAGTTATTTAGTAACCCGTGTTGTTATTTAACTGTTGCATATAACGGTGTTTTCACCATAAAAAAAAAATCACCTCCTACTTCTTCACTTGCATGTACCATTGGCAATATTCTCACTTATGCTTGTTACAGTTGTATGTGTGTTTTATATTTCCTAAAGACTGATTTTCTTATCATTAGCACACTTGATGCCTATGAATAGTGTGCTAAAGAACTTCAGTGGCCCAAGAAATTCTTATCTAAACAATTAAATGAGAAAGACAAGTTCAGTAAATTTACTAATTACCTTGTAGTCATTTGTTATCTAGGAGCAAGTTTCTAACCACAGGATATATGTGGTATTCACCCTTCCCCACAACAACCGACACACTGGTTTATACTCATGCCAAGATCATTTCAGCATAATACTTTGAGCAGCATAGCAAATTGTTCCCCCTTTCTTTTTAGTATTGGTTTCTTCAGATCCTGGAGTCTACAGTGGTCTGAGGTTAATGAAGTGTTGCATTCTTATTAACCGTACTCAGCTTATAGTGTTATAAAATACCAGGTTTTTCTTGCCATATGATTTTGCTGCATTTTCAGTTTGTGAATACTGCATGCATTATATTACCATGTTCCCAGAAGTTGCCTAGCAGTAGCCAAGTTTGGCTGAAGTAATGCTAATTGCATTTATACCTCATGAAACTTATCACTGATCTGTTTAAACCCAATATTTTAACGAAGTATATTTTTTCAGGTAGTTGCTTTAACAGCAGCTTTTAAGAAAAATTGAATTTATACACCATTGAATCTTGGAAAGGCCAAAATCTAAGTGAAATATTTATATTTGGACAGTCAATCAGGGCAGGTCTAAAAATAATCGGGCACACCATCACTAACATTTGTGAGACAACTTCAAATTACATACAAGCATTGATTAAATTATTAGTGTGATTTATAGCTTTTAAAAAAATGTTGAATTTTGATCTCTCTCTTTATGACACGTATTGTTTGGAGATTTCACTAAGGAAAAAAAAAGAGTGATTTATGACCTCATCAAAAGCCGCATTAGGAAATATGTTTGGCTTTCATGATAAGTTTTCTTTTTTCCTCTCTTCCTCCTCTCTCCCTCCCCCCTCCTTCCTCCCCCCTACCCTTCCCTTCCATTCCCGTCCCTTTCCTCCCTTCCCCTCCCCTCCCCTTCCCTCCTTCTGCTGTTTGTTCTCAAGAATTTCAGTCTTTACACTCACATTATTTGGGGGATTTCAAACACTACATCATTCTGCTGTTTTATATATGCCACAAATTGTAGCTGATTTTGAATTTTTTTCTGAATATGGAAAAAAGCAAAGAATACAGAAAAGAAAGCAAAACAGTAATAGAGTAATTCCTTCAGCCAAAATGCTATAGCTTAGTAAGCAACTACCTTACTTTTAGTGCAACATCAAATACTGGTGGTTTGTTTCTCATTTAGTGCAGATGTGGACTACTCTACATCTCTAGGGTGGTTTATAAGAAATTATGGTCATGGTAGAGACGTTTAATCTGGGTTTGCTCCATGAACTTGAGGCATTTTTCCCAACCAGGAACTGGCAGATGAATTTTATGTACATTAAAGAAATAAATACAGACAACTTGGACGACCTCTAAAACTTGGAAAACCACCCCTGTGTTTTATTTTTTCTAATCTTCCCTTAGCTTGTTTCTTAAAAACCCTCTTCTTTACTTACTCATTTTTATGCCTTCCACTTACCCAGTTTTCTACTTGGAATGACTTTCTTTGTAACAAAATCCATTTGATTCCATCTTCCTGTACCTTTTTAGCATAGCATTGAAGAGAAGTTAATTAAATTGAACAATTGTTCTTAAATTTGCTTCACTTACCTCCTTTTTAATCATCCATTTTTCTTCTCATTTTGTATGTTAGTTATGGGTGGTAGATCAGGAGTTAGAAAGGCTTTTGTTCTGAATAATTGGAGTGACCATATTTGCCAATTAGAGACATAGAGAAATGGTTATAAACCTGTAGCAGTAAAAATTTACGGAGAACATTTGGAAACATGTATTCTCAATCTCTCAGAGATTCTGACTATTAGTAAGCTCGAAGTGAATGTGAATAAGTTCTAGAAATAATTGACAACAGTTTTGTTCTTGTCACCTTAAATGAAACTCTGAGGATTGGCTCAAAAAGAAAGGAATAAGATTTTTTGTTCTTCTGGAGATTTACCTCTCCAAAATCTTGTCTTTAGCTGGACTATTTAGTTGGTGTATAATAAGAATGGCTTAGGCTAAATTAAAACGATGAACTGGACTACAAATGAATCCATTACTAGATATTAAATGTTATACCGAGTATGATAGAAAATGCAAAGGTGTTTTTCCTAGAAGGAGAACAGTGTATATAAGATGACAGATATGTTTGGTCTGGAGATGGATCCAGCCTCGTAAATGAGACTTTTCTCAAAGGCAGAGTGTAAATGGAGAAATGAAGAGGGTCTCCCATGGAGTTCTCAGAAATAAGGTCCTTATTTAGCCATTGGTTTGAGTGGAGGGATCTGGAAAGGAGGTGGGGAAGCAGTCGCTGGAGAAGTGGGAAGAAGACAGGGAAGGTGTCAGGACAGGGCAATGAGACATTTCATGGAGGGAATAGTCAAATGTGTTCAAGCTGCAGTAAGAGGTCAAGGATTAGAAAATTGGCTTTACCAAGGGGGGAGAAAAAGGATGGGGCAACGGAAGGTTCTCACAGCAAAGAGGCATTTTTTGAACTGTGGTTATTCATCGGTCAGCTCCATAATTTTTTCATTTCTAATTATCATCCCAACTATCTTTTTCCATGGGATATTCTTTCCTGCTTTGTTTAAGATAAGTTGACCATACATTTGTGGGTCCATTTCTGGGTTTTCTTTTCTGTTCTGTTGATCTATGTGTCTGTTTTTGTGCCCGTATCATACTGTCTTGATGATTACAGTTTTGTAATACAGCTTGAAGTCTGGGATTGTGATATCTCAGTTTTAGTTTCCTTTTCCACATCACTTTGACTGTTTGGGGTCTTTTCTGGTTCCATATAAATTTTAGAGTTGTTTGTTCTAGCTCTATGAAGAATGCTGGGTGTTATCTTGGTAGGAATTGCATTGAATGTGTAGATTGCTTTGGGTAGTATTGACATTTTAACAATATTTGCTCTTCCAATCCATAAGGATGGAATGTTTTTCCATTTCTTTGTGTCTTCAGTTTCTTTCATAAGCTTTCTGTAGTTTTCAGCATACAGTTCTTTTGCCTCTTTAGGTCTATTTCTTGGTATTTTATGATTTTTGGTGCAATTATAGATGGTATCGATTCCTTGAGATCTCTTTCTGTTGCTTCATTTTTGGTGTATAGAAATGCATCTGATTTCTCTACATTGATTTTCTATCCTGTGACTTTGCTGAATTTATGTATCAGTTCTAGTAGTGCTTTGGTGGAGTCTTTCAATTTTCCATGTATCATGTCATCTGAGAAGAGTGAAAGTTTGACCACTTCCTTGCCTATTTGGATGCTTTGTATTTCTTTTTGTTGTCTGGTTGCTGAGACTAGGACTTCTGGTATTATGTTGAACAACTGTGGTGAGAGTGGACATCCCGGTCGTGTTCCTGACCATAGGGGGAAAGCTCTCAGCTTTTCCCCATGGAGGATGATGTTAGCTGTGGGTCTTTTATGGCCTTTATGATGTTGAAGTATTTTCCTTCTATCCCTACTTTTTTGAGTGTTTATATCAAAAAAGGATGCTGTATTTTGTCAAATGCTTTTTCTGCATCTATTGAGAAGACCATGTGGTTTTTATTCATTCTTTTATTAATGTGATGTATCACGTTGAATGGTTTGTGGATATTGAACCAGCCCTGCATCCCATGAATAAATCCCACTTGGTCATGGTGAATATTTCTTTTTAAATTTTTTAATGTTTATTTATTTTTGAGAGATAGAGACAGAGCGCAAGTGGGGGAGGAGCAAAGAAAGAGGGAGACACAGAATCTGAAAGAGGTTCCAGGCTCTGAGTTGTCAGCACAGAGCCCGATGTGGGGCTTGAACTAACAGATCGCGAGATCATGACCTGAGCTGAAGTTGGACGCTTAACCAACTGAGCCAGCCAGGTGCCCCAAATAATTTTTTTAATGTACTGTTGAATTTAATTTGCTAGTATCATGGAAACCAATGAAAATGAAAACATGACAGTCCAAAACCTTTGGGATGCAGTAAAGATGGTCTTAAAAGGGAAGTATATAGCAATCCAGGCCTTCCTAAAGAAGGAATAAATGTCTCAAATATACAACCTAACCTTATACCTAAAGAAGCCAAAAAAGAACAGCAAATAAAGCCCAAAACCAGCAGAAGAAAGGAAATAATAAAGATTAGAGCAGAAATCAACGATATAGGAAGAAAAACAACAACTGTAGAACAGATCAACCAACTAGGAGCTGGTTCTTTAAACAAAATTGAAAAACCCCTAGCCAGACTGATCAAAAAGAAAAAAAAAAAAAAAGGAAAGGGCCCAAATAAATAAAATTGCAAATGAAGAAGAAGAGATCACAATCCACACCACAGAAATACAAACAATAATGGGAGAACATTATGAGAAAATTATATGCCAACAAATTGGGAAATCTGGAAAAAATAGACAAATTCTACCAAAACTGAAACAAGAAGAAATAGAAAATTTGAACAGGCCCATAACCAGTAAAGAAATTCAATCAGCAATCAAAAATCTCCCAACAAATAAGAGTCCAGGACCAGGTGGTTTCCCAGGGGAATTCTACCAAACATTTAAAGAAGAGTTAATACCTACTCTTTTGAAGCTGTTCCAAAAGATAGAAATGGAAGGAAAATTTCCAAACTCATTCTAGGAGGCCAGCATTACCTTGATTCAAAAACCAAAGACCCCACTAAAAAGAATTACAGACCAATTTCTCTGATGAAAATGCTTAAGACGTTGTTACTGTACAGATCCAAAAACCAGTATCTTCAGACTCAAACTCTTTTACCTTTGTTTTTATGAAAAGCACATGATAATTAACAATTGAGAAGGTATGGGAAGGAAGTTGCAAACCCCAGCTTCACAGGTACTGCTGGCTTCTACAAACAGAAGGTGCTCAGCTTCTAGGTGGGTGAGGGTTTGCTCTGCTTTCAGTTATGATTGTCACAGTATGATTATAAAACTGTATGCTTTCTAGCCCTCTCTGCCTTTTTTTTTTTGCTTCTCTCAGAGCTACTAATTGTTTTAAAGGAAAATAACCACAACAGGCTTTGCTCTCACCCAGCCTTCTCTCTGTGTTTCTCCATTTATGGAAGGAGGAGTGTTGCTTAGTAGCGGTAGTGACTGTGGGTATTTGATGGCAAAGGGGAGACTGCAGGGCTGCAGCTGCCGTCTTGCAAATACTGTGGAAATAAACTTCCAATGCAAATGGAATGGTCAGATAGAGTGGCGTTGTGAAGCAGAGTTGAAAATCTAACGTGAAAAAGAGCAAAAGTACCTATCTGAGCCGTTGAACCTTCTATCCTGAATTGTGTCAATGCAGTTTCGTGGTGGAAAATCAGGGAATTGTGACCCAAAGAGGCCTCTAAGGAGTGACTGGGAAAAGTGTCAAGGATAGAATATTTCAATGAAAGAGAAAGCAATTCCATTATTTATTTTAAGAAGGTTTCCTTCACAAACTAATTTTTGTACAACCTTGAAATACAGGCCTCACTCAGTGAAAGATACATTTTGCCTGTGTTTGCTGATTCACTACAGATTCTCATCTGTGCATAAGAAAAGTTTGGTTGTGATAAGTTTACATATTCAAAACTACCTGGGGCTGCCATGGATCACAGTTCTTAAAACTACAGAAGAGCCAAAGGAATAAATGGATGGTTGTTTTAAGAAGAGCTGTGAAAACTTATGGAGATTTGTCTTCTAGTGTACTTGAGTTTGATGTGTATTTATAATGAAAGACAATATTATTTTATCATAAATTAAATTCTTGTTTTCCCTTTGTATTTTAAGTAGGCATACTATTTATTTTGAAATTATGTATGGGGTAGGTTTTATCATGTGAGTCCATTTCATGAAAGTAAAGAGGTCATTACAAAATTTAGTATACAATGGGGACTTGAGATCTACTTATCTTTGGTAATATTTAACTTGGACTTCTTAAATTGCTTAGCTTTATACATTCAACAGAATTTCTTCTTTTATTATATTTTTAAATAAAATTTTTTTAATGTTTATTTATTTTTGAAGGAAAGACAGAGCGTGAGCAGGGGAAGGGCAGAGAAAGAGGGAGACACAGAATCCAAAGTGGGGTCCAGGCTCTGAGTTGTTAGTACAGAGTCCGATGCAGGGCTTGAACTCATGAGCCATGACATCATGACCTTAGCTGAAGTTGGACGCTTAACCAACTGAACCACCCAAGTGCCCAGAATTTCTTCTTTTATATTATTATTTGTACTACTTGTGTTCTGTAAAGTTGCTGCAAACTCAGTATTAGTTACTACTGAATCATTGCTCCATTGCATGGAGTAAGAAGAAATATTGGAAGAGACAATGGTCAGAACAAAATTAACAAAATATATTAAATTGTGGTTCCAAGAGGCTCAGAGATTCCCAAGTAGGATAAATATTAAGAAAATCCAAATAGGCACATCATGTTCTAATTGCCTAAAGTGAAAGGGCAAATGAAATCTTGCAGATGGAAAAAAAGATAAGTGACAGACATAGCAACAAAGGTAATTTCAGTAGAGCTCTTTTCAGAAACTATGCAAGATATAAGAAAAGGTATGAAACTTTTTTAAAGTATTGGACAGAATACAACTTGTCAACCCTAAAATATACACTCAGTAAGGATATTTTCAAAAATAAAGGTAGAAAAAACCTTTTAAGAAAAGTAAAAACTGAGAGAATTCATTACTGGTAGACCTGTGGTGCAGTGTGTTAAAAGAAGTCCTTCAAACACAGGGAACATGATACCAGAGAGAAACTTGGGCCCACATAAAGAAATGAAGAGCCATTGAAAATATCAAAAATTGAGAGACTCTAGTTACCTCTAGAGATTGGAATGTGTAATGGCATAAGATCAGGAAATTTGTTTGAAGGTATGAAAGAGGAGTAGATCTTCTTCCTAACAGTGCATCTAGGCACTTAGTTCTACTCTTCCTTTTCCCGACTAGGAGAAGATAAGAGTCTTCCCACCTAAAAAATTTGAGGACAACCAGGTATGTGCAGTCTGAATAGTAAGATTACAAGTCTCCTCCCCTCCTGTTGTTCCCAATAGGAGGAGGATTCCTTTCTGAAAAACTTTCTATGCTAGAGGAAAATTCTAGGTGATATTTGAAATCACTCAGTTAGACAGCTAGGTTTTCATTTTATCAATCCACCTTGAGATCACACTCCAGTCAGCTTTACATAAATATACTGTTATGGGCTGAAATTGTGTCCCCCTTTCCCAAATTAGTATATTGAAGCCCTAACTCCCAGTGCTTCCAAATTTGACTCTATTTAGAGATAAAGCCTTTTAAGAGGTGATTAAGTTAAAATGAGGCCATTAAGTTGGTTCCTAATCTAATCTGACAGGTACCCTTATAAAAAGAGGAAATTTGGACACAAAGAGATAAACGATTGGTATATATACATGTGTGCATGTGCGCGTGTGTGTGTGTGCACATGATCGTGCACACACGCACACACACACACATACACACAGACACTGAAAAGACTTTATGAAGACACAGAAGGTGGCTGTGTAGAGGCCAAGGAGAGAGGCTTCAGATGAAACTAAATTAGTCAACATCTTAATCTTGGACTTTTAGCATCCAGAACTGTTTGAAAATATATTTCTGTTGTTTAAGCCACAAGTTCTAAGTATGTAGAGCCAAACATCAAGGATAGATAATCAGTCAAAGGAACAAAAATTGAGAGAAGAGAGTGGAGATCATGCAGGATGGGGAAGGAAACTTAATTTAAAAATAAGACAGTGTGTCCATGAAATAAGAATAAAGTGTTCTAATAAAGTCATACTCAGAGGACAACTAGAAGCTTTTGGACATTAAAAATGATGGTGGATATTGTAAAATTCAGTGGGTCTTTGAAGATAGAGTTGAGGAAATCTCCCAAAGAAGTGGAAGAAGTAGATACAGAAGATAGGAGAGAAAAAATCGTAGAAGATAATCCAGGAGGTCCAACATTTAACTAACAGGAGTTCAGAAAATTGGAGAACAGAGGAAACAGAAGAAGTTATCAAGTAAATAATACAAGGAGATTTTCCTAGAATTATAATATGTGAATATTGAGACATAAAGGTGTATTAAATGCAGTGAAGAAAAAGCTATCAACAAGGCATATCATTGTGGAATTATAAAGCGCCAGAGATAAAAAGAAGAATCTGAGGGGCACCTGGGTGGCTCAGTCTGTTGAGTGTACCACTTTGGCTCAGGTCATGATCTCACAGTTTCTGATTTCAAGCCCTGCATTTGGCTCTCTGCTATCAGCGTGGAACCTGCTTCAGATCCTCTTTCTCCCTCTCTCCCTGCCCCTCCCAAGCTCATTTTTTATCTCTCTCTCTTTTTCTCTCAAAAATAAGTAAACATTTAGGGGCACCTGGGTGGCTCAGTCAGTTAAGCATCCGAGTTCAGCTCAGGTCATGATCTCACGGTTCGTGGGTTTCGAGCCCCACGTTGGGCTCTGTGCTGACAGCTCAGAGCCTGGAATCTGCTTCAGATTCTGTATCTCCCTCTCTCTCTGACCCTCTCCTGCTCACGCTGCCTCTCTCTCTCTCAGAAATAAATAAAAATATTAAGAAAAATAAAAAATAAGTAAACATTAAAAAAAAAGAGGAACTTGAATACTTTTGAAGAGGAAAAAGCCACATCAGCGGTTTGGAAATTTGGATAGAATCAAATTTCTCAGCTATAACAAGGAAAGCTTCAAAACATAATAGAGCAGTGTCTTAAAAATCCTGAGAGAAAATAATTTCCATCTTAGAATTCTGCACCAAAACTGTCAAACACATGTGTGAATAGAATAGAGTTATTTTCATAATGCAGTGTTTTAAACATTTTTCCTCTGTCCTTTCTGAGGAAGCTACTGCAGCTGTGTACCGCAAGACTTAAGGGAACTAGTACAGAAGAAGGAATATGTGGAATCCAGGAAATGGGATTCAGCAGAGAGATGTAAAGAGAATTCCCAGAATGATGAAGGTTAAGAATAGTGTTGGCTAAATTCCTACAGAGCATTCAGCCAAGATTAGAAGCCTTTAGGAAGGTGTCTAAGGCAAACAGTCAAGTGTGAAAATGGTATATTGTTTGTTTGACATGTTGCACTTGAGTAAGGGAAGATTGTATTTCATTTGGAATGTCTGGGGCTAAATTGGTGAAAATACACAAAAAAGTTGTCCAAAACACAAAAATCAACAATCAGCTTCAGAGTTAACACAAAAAAACCCAAAAAGATAATGGTATACAGAAAGTGACTCAGATATAAACAACTTTTAAATAATAACAGTAATGATAAGATAAACTGAATATTGATTTTGGCCAGCGTGCGAAGAGAGTGGGGTATGTGTGTGTGTAATGCCCTAGAGGAAGTGGGGAGGGGCAGGAGTCACGAGTGTGGAGAAGTAGGGGTGTGGATTACTCTTCTGAAGGCCAAACCTAATAGTACTGTTTGGCTTTACAATTTTTAGTTAAGTTTTTAATTTTAATTCCAGTATAGTGATAGAGTATACAGTGTTATCTTAGTTTTTTGTGTACAATATAGTGATTCAACAATTCTATTCTTTACTCATTGCTCATCATGATAAGTATACTCTTTAATCCCCATCACCTATTTCACCCATCCCCCCACCCACCTATCCTTTGGTAACCATCAGCATGTACTCTATAGTTAAGAGTCTATTTCTTGGTTTGTCTCTTTATCTCTCTTTTTTTTTCATTTGCTTGTTTGTTTGTTTCTTAAATTCCCCGTATGGTATTTGTCTTTTTCTGGCTGATTTATTTTGCTTAGTATTATACTCTCTAGCTCCATCCACGTTTTTGCCAATGGCAAGATTTCATTCTTTAATGGCTGAATAATATTCCATTGTACATATGTATACCGCATCTTCCTTATTCATTCATCTATTAATGGACACTTCCACTGACCGTTGTAAATAATGTTGCAGTAAACATAGGGGTGCATGTATCTCTTTTGAATTCGTATTTTTGTATGGTTTTTTTTTGGGGGGGGGTAAATATCCAGTAGTGCAATTAGTGGGTCATAGGGTTGTTCTGTTTTTAACTTTTCGAGGAACCTTCATACCATTTTCCATAGTGGTTGCACCATTTCGCATTCCCACAAGCAGTGCATGAGGGTCCCTTTTTCTCCACATTCTCGCCAACATTTGTTTCCTGTATTTTTGATTCTTTCCATTCTGACAAGTGTGAGATGGTACCTCATTGTAGTTTTGATTTGCATTTCCCTGATGGCAAGTGATGTTGAGCATCTTTTTACGTGTCAGTTGGCCATCGATATGTCTTCTTTAGAGAAATATCTGTTCATGTCTTCTGCCCATTTTTAATTGGATTGTTTGTTTCTTGGCTATTGAGTTGTATAAGTTCTTTATGTATTTTGGATACTACTGGCTTTTACACTTAAATTCTTGTGGCAAACAATATTAAAGGAAGTGGAGTTACATTTTAGGTGAAGAGAAAACATTAAGAATGGGGAGCAGTTAGACTGGAAAGAAGGTGAAGGAGAAGATCCATCCAGTACAGGATGGGGCTTTTAAGTAGCTTGTGGGGAGAGAGAAGAAATGAAAAATCAGGGCACCTTGGAAGCTATCAGGTGGCCCAATTTTATTTAGGTTATGTATATAAAAAGTAGTATGCCCCCGCCTTTTTAGTTTCATAATTATATGTTCACTAGTCAGCCTGTGTTCTTTTTAGTGTTGCATAGGTAGTTTAGTAGACTCCATGGTTCTTAGCTTATAAAGCTAAGTTTTTTCTTGTTAAGTGCCTGCCATGCCTTGAAAACTCCTTATGTTTGTAGGGACTTGTTCGGTCTTTTTTTTTTCCCCCTGGGAAGTCTCTTGTCAGTGATAGAATGAACAAACAGCCAAGAGACAGCTAAGATAATAGAAAGTAAAATTGGCCATTACTTCTTACCTTAAGCAATGGAGTTCTTCAGCATCATACAAGCAGTATAGGAAATACTATGATATACTGTTCGCAACACACAGTGGAATGGTCTCTTCTTACCCTATAAGGCTACAACCATAAAATTCCTTTCCATTTCTTATTGTCATCAGGCAACTTTTTAAATACATGATGACTTCTTTTTGTGGGTGTGAATATTATGTGATTGAAACATGACCTTTTCCAGCCCATCTTCCACTAGGGTTTCCTGAGCTATTGGCTTACTTGATTCTCTTTGTTAACCTTGCTGTAGCATTCCAGTGAGACCCAATTTCTTCTAGACATCCTTCCATGGTGTGGTAAAGCCATAGACATCCAACCTTATATCGTAGGTCTGTTCTTTTTCATTATATATCATGGAAGTCTGTAGTTGCTTGACTTTTTTGTCAGTTAGAAATGATTTTTGGTTTAATTATGTTTGAAAATAATATTGTTAGATGGACGTACTGCTTAACGAAAGAGACATTGAAATAATTACTTGAGTAAACTTAGATCACCGTAACATTATAACAGTTTCTTTTGAAAACATTCAAAAAGCAAATTTAGGGGGTTCCTGAAAACCAGTTGTCAAGGAGAGGAAATGAACTGGCACAGTTTTCTATTTCATAGGACCAGAAAAAGCACCATACTTGGCTAATGCTAAATTTCTAAATTTCAAATCATTTTCATTTCTGGTAGATATGTATAAGATGTTGTTTTTGCTTTTGAAGTAAAACTGTTTGGTTGGGGTTCATACACTTATGAAATTGTAAATTCAGCATGATGATTTTCTATGACTCTTTGTCAAGAGTTTCTGTGATTCTTTGGAGTATATTACATCAGGTCATGCTCTCCTCTCCCCCCCTCCCCTCAACTTTTAAGTCATTATTTATTTCTACTTATAGGTATTTAAGAGCTTTGTTCTTTTCAGAGTATTATAAAACCACTTTTGAATTCTACCTATATGACTAGAAAGGATACTACTGAACAATGGTTTCTCTGAAACTTTGAACAGCAAAGAGATGGTCCTCAGACAATAAGGATAATGATAATTAGCAAAAAAAAGAAAGAAAGAAAGAAAGAAAGAAAGAAAGAAAGAAAGAAAGAAAGAAAGAAAGAAAAAAGAAAAATGGAGAAAATATTTTTGAAAATGTCAAGGGGAAAAAGAGAAAATAGCTTTTCATTAAAGTACTGGGCACATTTATTTATTATTCATCTCAAACTAGAAGCTGTTTTTTTAAAAATATTATCTGACTGTAAATTAAGGTTTTTTTTTTCACTTCATTCACTTATAATAAGTACTCATAGCACTAAGTCATCATACCTACAAATGATTTGATACTATCTCAGCATTTGGTAGAATTAGGAGGCAATATCTCAGTCTGGAAAATTCCAAGTATGTCAGTAATTTAAACAAATTATAAAATGATGAAATGTGGAGATTCAGAGGATAACTACCTGAACTTAACCCTCTTTGTTATGAATGCTTAGCAATGACACACAAATGTTCATAATATAGTTGAAGAAACTATGCAACTAGGAAGAGGGTGAGACTGGGGCCATACAGTACAGAATAATCTATTTCCAGAGTTCCTTGCAAAGGGAAATAGTATCTGGTCCTTGTTTGGGAATTTTTGAGTTTTTAAAGTCTGTTTTTCTCTGCTGTGACATCTACTTCAGCGTCTTTTATCTGGCGGTTCTAGGAGTATGATAGACTGTGGCGAAACTGGAATTGTGAGAAGCTTGGCTCAACTCACTTCTTACCTTGGTTCATTTTAAGTGGACATGAGAGAGTATACAAGAATGTGAACTATCTAGGACCTTTATTTTGTTTCCAAAAAAAAAAAAAATTAATGCTTTTATTTGTTTTTGAGAGAGAGAGAAAGAGCACAAGCAGGGGCAGGGTGGGGGGGTGGGGTGGGGCACAGAATCCAAAGCAGGCTCCAGACTCTGAGCTGTCAGCACAGAGCCTGATGCAGGGCTTGAACTCATGAACCATGAGATCATGACGTGAGCTGAAGTTGGATGCTTAACTGACTGGGCCACCCAAGCGCCCCTAGGACCATTGTTTTAAATAGTTAATGATCCAGTATTTTAAAATGACAAGAAAATATTTCATTTTAAGAGTAATTGTAGAAAATAAATAACATAAGAAAGAAATAAAAGAATTTTTTTAGCTCTCTTACCCAATGTTCCTTACTATTACAAACTTGCAAGTAAATATTTATGCTTTATATCCTCAATATGTTTATTTTTCTTTCTTAAAATATGATATTTTATCTCCTTTTGTATCATCCTTTCCCTGATTTATTAATATATTTTACATAGCAGCCCATTTCATTAAATATTACTCTGCAGTGTAATTTTATGACTACAAACTAATATATGGGATAATCTTATTAATAACTAGGTTTATTATAAAGGAAATATGAATACTTATGTTAATAGCATAATGTATTAACTAACTCTTATATCACTTAGGTATTTTTAGGGGAAACTTCTTTTTAGTTTGTATTTTAAAAAATATTTATAGAATACGTACAAGTTTTGTTTCATTAAAAGGAAAATATATTGTTAATAATTTTGACATTTTAGGGTTGTTATGAAATAATATTGTTATAATTGCAGCTACAAATAAAAATACAGACTATATAAAATATAAGATTAAATTTGGATTTGACTTTCTTTAAACATTTTCAGTATATGTATTTCAGTGGGAGACTTACTTCAAAACTTGGATTGCTGTTTCTCAATGAAAGGATGACGGAGTTCTTCTAAAATAATAAAAACCATTTTCTGTGTTTGACTTTTGTACCAAAAACATAGAAAATTTTATTTAAAAATGATTACAAGGTAAAAACGTCTATGAAATATATAGCCTGGTGTTACACGTTTTTCTAGAATTTCTTCTGTACTTTAGTGTCAGAATAGGAACAGTAGTGTATTCGTTGGGATAAATTAAAGAGATAAGTTGGAGGGTGAAGGCAAAATGACTAAAAATGTTCTTCAGTTCTACCCCAACTTTGGTGTGAACTGTTAAAATTATAGATCAACAGAATATCAGTGTCATCATTATGAAAGCTCCTGAAATGGTCTTCTGCCAGAACTACAGATATGTTCCCAAATAGTTTCCTCCATCTTCAAAGTCCATTTTCTGTGAAAAGTAATAAAATAGAAACCATCAATAAAAGTTTTAAGGATATCATAATTAAGGCTGTCTAAATATTTTTTTCCAATGCTTAGTACACTTCTTGTTTGGAGGATCTTTAACATGAAAACATGCCCTTTATGCTGCTTAAACTAATTTGAGGGCTGACTGGGCACGTCTAGGATCTACTGCGTTTATCTACATGCCTTTCCACCGTGGCTCAGAATCTCGTAATGATAGTGCTGGGTGAGTGGGCTGTTATATGCCTAGGCCAGGCAGGGGGACATGGAAATATTTACCAGGGGATTTCGACAGCTCTACTCAAGGAAAAAACAAATAAAACAAATAAAACTAAACTAAAAACACAAACCGAGGATTATCAGGATTTCTAGTCACTTTTCAGGTTAGAAATGCATAAACATCACCAAAACCACATGTGGTCACGATTGTAAACTCTTCCAAAAAAAATACACTGGAATCAGAAACTATTTGAAAGTGCAACTTAGTTCTGATGCCTCTTACCAAGCTGCACACAGTGATTCTTTTCAATCTGTAAAATTTTATGTCTTCTTAGGTAAAATTATGTCATTTCTGGAAGGCTACGTGTAAGTGTCATCACATGAAACTGCCTTTACAAATCACATGGCAGACAATTTAATTGGGCGCATCATCTTTTGATGGCACAGTATCACAGGGAAATTTATGCCCTGCTTTTGTATGGGTAAGGGGAGGGCCGAGAACTCTTCCCTCACTGTTGATTCTCAGTTGCCTTCAGTTCAGAATAATCCTTATGCCGTGTTGCACATTTTAGACTGGCGTATCCTGATCCTCTTCAACCCTCTGTCTCACAGTACGTGGTATAGTTTTCTCTAATACAGAAATCTTGTTTTTTAAGTTTATTTATTTATTTTGAGAGAGAGAGCCAGAGCAAGAGAGAGCATATATGTATGTGTGTGAACGGGGGAGGAGCAGAGAGAGAGGGAGAGAGAGAATCCCAAGCAGGGTCTACGCTGTCAGTACAGAGCTTCACCTAGGGCTCAGTCCCACACACTGTAAGCTCATGACCTGAGCTGAAATCAAGAGTTGGCTGCTCAACCAACTGAGCCACCCAGGTGCCCCTGTAATACAGAAATCGTTTAATCAACAGCAGTGAAATCTTAGTTGAAGATTAACATGATGTATGGAAATTGTTTTGGATACCAATTCAGCACTAATTACATACCAGGTCCTCTCATGTAAATATATCTCAAATTCAGTACCAGTTTATTTTTATGGATCCTGATAAATCTCAAATAAAATTGAGATGTTTTAAGTGAAAGCATGTATCTCTGTACTTTGTACATAGTACTGTTTTACTTATTTTTGTTCTTTCTTCTTTACTAATAAAAAATTAATCATGCCCTGGGTCTCCTGGTTAACTCATTTATTTATGGGTCTGGCTCTTGATTTCGGCTCAGGTCATGATCTCACAGTTGTGAGATGGAGCCCTGCATTGGACTTCACTCTGGCAGCATGGAGCCTGCTTGGGAGTTTCTGTCTCTCTCTCTCTCTCTCTCTCTCTCTACCCCTCTACCACTCTCTCGTGAGTGTGCATGCTCTCTCTGTCTCAAAATAAATTATGCCCTTTTAATCTCTTTAGTACCTTGAGACTTCTAGACATTTAATTTTCCTCTAGTTTTGAAATGTAAAAATTAAAATTGCTTGATTAGGAAGACTGTGGATAAAATAGATAAAATGTTGATTTTTCAAAAAAAAAATCACGCTTTTCAAACGTTCAAATAATCCAGAAAATTATAAAGTAAAAAAATAAATGTTTTGTAAAGTCTCATATTCCAGAAGAACCACTGATAAGTTTCCTTTGTATTCTTCTATAAATTGTATATATGTATATACTTTTTCATATAAAATTACACAAGCCTGTACACACCCACACATATTACCTGGCAACCTAAACTTTCACCTTAAGATATACTGTAATACTAGTTATTGTGGTTGAAAGCATAGTTATTTCGACCGACCTATAGTGTGGAAATTGAACCCCAGTTCCAACATTTACTATTTATGACACTTTGGGCAAGTTAATTAACATCTTTGTGTCTCACTTTCCTTATGTTTAAAATGGCAGACAATATTAATATCTATCGCCTAGGGTTGATGTGATCATTAAATAAGTTATTATATAAACACACTTTACTCTTGCTATTATTTTCAGATTATCCTGTTTTAATATTACTATAATTTATCAGTCTATCTTCCATTATGGGCTATTGAACTATTTACCCATTTTGCATTATTAAAACAGTGCTGCACAGACTGTCTTTGATCTTATGATTGTGCCCACTTATAGTGTAAGTATGTAGGATAAAGTCCTAGGAGCATAATTCCTGTGTCAAAGACTACTGTTTTAAATTTCCTTGGATATTGGTAAATTGTCCTTCAAATATACGAGACTGCTTTTCTCCTGCCTTCTCCAATACTAGATATTACTGATTTTTCAGTTTTGTTTGAATTGGTATGATTGGTGGCACTAATTTGTATTATAATTTTTATTTAAATATAAGTGGACTTGAATTCATCTATTCATATTGTTGAGACATTTGTATTTTTTTCCTTGAAGTACAATGTCTATGTAATTGACTCATTTTTCTACTGGTTCATCAATGTTTTCCATATTGTTTTGTAAGAATACATTGTCTTTAAAGACAATAGCCATTTGTCAGCCCATTTGTGCTATAAGTAATTTTCTCAGTTCATTATTGACTTTGGAGTGATATGTTTGTATCCTCTTATTTTTTGGCCATAATTTGTCTAACTTTTTATGTATTCAGATTTACGTATTTTTATTTTGTGATTGCTTCTGAGTGTTACATCATTTTTTCAAAAGTGCTTTCGCAAAATAGGATTACATTTAAAAAGATTAATTTATTTGTTTAGTGCTTTTGTAGTTTTATTTTTACCTTTAAATCTTTGATTCATTGAAAATTTACTGCTATCTAAGAAATGATATAAAGAAAAAGAAAAGAAATGAAATAAGGATCTAGCTTTATTTTTTTCCCCCCGAGAGTGTGTTTTACCAAAAGCATTCATTGAATAATCCATCTTCCCTTCACCAGTTTGAAGTATTATACTTCTCCTGAAGTTTCGTGTTTGTGTGTGTCTGCGCGTGTGTGTGTGGCTGTGTGTGCATCTTTGAGATGGCTCCTTCTGGGCTCTTCATTTTGTTTCCTCAGTCTGTCAGTCTACTATTACACTAGTAATAAACAGTCTTAATTATTGTATATTTGTAGTACTTTAAAATTTCTCTTATATCCAGCTACCCTACCCCAACATTATCTTTATCCAGAAATTTCTATTTTATTATTACTTATGAAGTTAAACATATGTCATATTTAAAAGTAAAGGCAACATAATATATGTAGGTTATGTTAAGTGAGAATCCATTTAGTTTATAAATCCAGTGGGAGTATCTTAATATTAAGTGGGACTTAACTTTTGGGATGATCATCAACAGGATATTTTCTCCCAGTAGATTTTTTTTGTCATTATTGTTTATATATGGGAAAGCTTTTAGTTTATGTATGTTAATTTTATAGCCTGATGCCTTTCTTAATTATAATGTGGCTAACATATTCCAGTTGATTTTTGTGTTTTAGTTATATCGTTTGCAAATTATAGTCACGTCTCTTTCCTTTCAGTATTTATGCTGTTATTCCAATGTTTATACCTTTTGTTCTTTTTCTTGTCTCATTTCACTGGATGAATTTTTCCAAAAAGTACCATTTTGCTTTCAACTTTTTTGAGTGACTTTGTTCTAAATGAGCTTTCTGTGTAAATATAGAGTTGGCTTTGGTTTTAATCCATTTTGAAATTCTTATTTATTTAAATGACTGACTGCTCAGTAGGCAGTTATTGTTAGGAGAAAAATGTTTGATCTTAATTTTGCCAGTTTAGTTTGTTATAGTTTTTGTTTCTAATCCTTTCTTTGTTTTTGTTTTTGTTTTTGTTTTTTTAATTTTTATTTATTTCTGAGAGAGAGAGAGAGCGTGAGCAGGGGAGGGTCAGAGAGAGAGGGAGACACAGAATCCGAAACAGGCTCCGGGCTCTGAGCTAGCCATCAGCACAGAGCCCGACGCAGGGCTCGAACCCACAAACCGTGAGATCATGACCTGAGCCAAAGTTGGACGCTTAACTGACTGAGCCACCCAGGTGCCCCTTCGGGTTTTTGTTTTATGATCTATATCTTTTTTATTTATAATTAGTAGTGATCTTTAAAATTTTAATTTAGAGGCTCCTGGATGGCTCAATCGGTTCAGTGTCGGACTTCAGCTCAGGTCATGATCTCGGGGCTTGTGGGTTCGAGCCCCGCGTCGGGCTCTGTGTTGACAGCAGAGCCTGGAGCCTGCTTCAGATTCTGTGTCCTCCTTTCTGTCTGACCTTCCCCTGTTCATGCTGTGTGTGTGTCTCTCTCTCAGAAATAAATAAAACATTTTAAAAATTAGGCTTTAAAATTTTAATTTATATAATATGTAATTTTTTAAAATCAAGTAGTTGTTACTAAATGTGAGGGTATTAGTATACTTTGAAAGGGGTTAGAACGTGCTACCCCAAAACATGCCACTTTGTCCTAAGGATTATTTTGGGCTAAAGGCAACTGAGAAACAGCAGGTATAGGGGAACCCTTGCCTTTCTGCATTTTTGCCTAAAAGCAGAGCATAAGTTTTCCTTTGTAAAGGTGAAATGCACATCCATTTGGAAAGGTGACTACCCCCGACCCCCCTCTTCCTGTACCAAGAAGATGAGAACAGTGCTTGTCTGGACTGGAGTCCAGATAGCAAACCTCACTAAACAGCCCTTGTCTCTCATACACGTCTGCCCTCCCTCCACAATTGGCCACCTCTAGGGGCCCATTGCCCGCCTTTCTTTTGTTTGTCACTTCTCCACAGTTTATTGCCTTTTGTTAAAATGTTTTCCGAGCCCCCACGTCAAATCAACTCTGGGTTTTCACTGCTTGGTTGTGAATCCCCTGTGCATTTTAAAGACCTGGAAACAGAATTGTATGCCTTTTCTCCTGTTAATACCTCCTCTGTCAGTTAATCTGGAGTGCCCAGGTCAAGATCCTAAGAGAAGAGAGAAAAAGTTTGACCTGTCCCACCACTCCCAGTTTCTTTTTCCTTGATTTTCCGCTCATATTTTTAATTTTTATTTGCCGTGTTAAAAGATAATTTTCAGAATAAAGGTAAAATCCTGTTTTTTATACAGATTTAAGAAGGAACATACATTAACGAATTTAATTTCCTCATATGTGGGAACCAAATAACAGGTTCAGAGGAAGTAAAAACAGCACAGATTTCTGTGGGGTAAAGAAATGTTGAATGACTTATAAATGGAAGCAAAGCTGGTTTTCCACCGAGGGTAGGAAGTCAATTTAAAAACTATCTGTCAGCTCAGAATTTACATATCACTTAACTGTAATTTAAGGAGAGCTGCAAAATAGCTGAAAGCCAGTAACAGAACTAGAACTCATTAACCCAGAAGGGTATGCTTTGTAAAATGCATGATTTCCACTGAAGCACGAAATTTGTTTTCTCTGACTTTACTTTTACACAGGAAACGTTTATGACATTAATTTTATATCTTACTGTGTAATTTCAGGAGTTGTTTAGACTTCATTTTCTATACCAAGGGTTAAGGGAATTTTTCTTTAAAGGGTCAGGTAGCAAACATTTTAGGTTATGTCTGACACATATGTACGTATTCTGTGTCTTATTATCTTTAATTTTCTTCTACAATCCTTTACAAATTAAAAACCATTACTCGCTTGTGGGTTGTACAAAAGCAGACTGTAGGTCATATTTTGCTGGCCTCCGCTCTATGCATATGGTTAGAAGTTTGCACCAGCCTTCTCATACCACCAATTTCTAATTGTTGAGATCTTTGTTTTGATAAATCTCTTGGCTGACTGGTGTTCATCATCAGGTATGATAAGCACAAACACCTATTTCCTGAGAAAGCTCATTAGTACAATGTAGTTATTTTCCATTAGTCTCTGCAGGTTCCTCAGTGCTTTTATGTGGGTCAGTGGCACACCAAGGGTAAGCCAGTGGGAGTGAAGTACCCTGGGTGTGTGCTATGCAGAGCTGCACTGTCTGAAGAAAGCTCTGAAATAATAATGGAGTTGAATAAAAGTTGGTCTGTCCAAGTTCATTTCAAGAGTAGACTTCTCCTTCCATTCATGATATTCGTGATAGTCACTAACAAAAATTGCATTTATCCTGCTTGTTGGAAAAAGAAAAAATACTGGACAAATTGTATGAAACTGGCCATGAAGGCCAGTGATCCCCACTTCACTTGAAGACAGTGACCAAACCATGGTGCAATTGAGTGGAATCTGGGCAGAGCTTGGCCCTATCACTGAGGGGAAGTGTGAGGCAGAGTGGCAGAATACTGATGAATAAGAAATCGCTGTACAGGGAGAGAACTCCAGAGGCTCTTCTGCAAAGATTCAGTGGAATACTGACTGGTCACTGCATGCATGTGAGAAAAATACTCAAAGTATGGTTGGAGGGAACAGTGCCCAAATGTCACGTCCAGTGTTCAATAGCACTTATTCCCAGCAGCTAGAGTGGAAAACCTCCTAATTCTATAGGTATTGGTTACTGTATCAAAAAAGGATCTCACCTTCTTGGTTGGTTAAAAAAAAAAAAAAATTAAACTTAGACTAAATACAACCCATTTCTTCTTAACAAAGCTTACAATCAAGACCTGAATGGATCATTTTCCAAATAACCATATCCCAGGGGAAAATAAAAAACCTCAAGAATATTTGTGGATATACAAAAATATCCAGCAACCAAGAACCTGATTCAGTGTATTTGGCAGTCAATTAGAAATTTCCAAGCATACAAAAAGAAGCAGGAGAAAAAGCAGAAAAAGGAGGAAAGAAAACAAAAACCAAAAACCAATCAGAACTTACACTGAATTGACGCAAATGGTAGAATTAGTGCACAAGTATATCAAAATAGTTGTTTTGACTGTGCTCCCTATGTTTGAGATACTGGAGGAAAGATTGAAAGTATGAGGTAGAGACATGGAAGTCCTTAAAAAGAAAAAGATCCACATTAAACTTCTAGACGTAAGCAATGTAATGTTTGAGATGGAAAATGCAGTAGATGGATTTAACAACATTAGGTAGTTGACAAATAAAGATGAATAAAATTGAAGACATACCAATAGAGACCCACCAAAATGAAACAGAGAAAAAAGACTGGGGAAATAAACCTCTGAAAGGTGCATCAGTAAAGCAAGAAATAACTTCAATGACCATATATATGTGTAATGACATCAGTCATTGGCAAAAAATAGCCAGAGTCAACTTTCTCAGAAATTAACAAAAGGAAATAAACCAAAGAAAGGCTTGTAGCAATCATAAAAGCACTTAATCAAGGAAAGCAACTGAATGTAGGTAAGAACAGCTAGCTTTGTGGTGTTTTAAGGTTCTCATTCACCCTCCACCCCCAAACTCCCCATCTCTATGGTGGCCTTGAAAACTACCACCCTGGCATACACTGGAGTGTATGGCATTGGAGCTCTTTTGAAATCCCATTTCCACAGAATTGTCATTATTTGACCTGTCCAGTGATCCTCTGGAAGACACTGCTCATGAAGAGTGTCTTGATTTGATCTGACTCAGGGCTCTTGAAGTGCAAACAGTCTTTTTTCTTTTTCTTTTCTTTTTTTTTTTTTTTTTTAAAGCTGAGGTGAGGGAGGGTTGAATGGATGGGGTCGGGGAAGGAGGAATGTTTATTACAGACAAAGGTTGTTAAACATTCCTGGGCCTGACATGGTAGATTTCATAGGAACAAATAATAGACTAACCAAAAAGGAATACCTAGGGAAATAGTTGCTCATAGGGGGCTTTGAAGAAGATGTGACATCATCCTAGGAATCTAGAAGCCTATGCAAATACACTCAGGAAAAAACCTGTGACAGCCATCTACTCTTACCTTTGGCTGACCTTGAGGCTCTCTGCAAGCTGGAAGTGAAGACTAAGGCAGAGTTGTATGCCACCTGGCAGATGTTGAAGATGTGTTACAAGAAGTGGGAGACTTGCTGGTTTCAGGTGGTAAAGAATCTTGTCTAAACTATCAACTCCCTACTACGATAACCAAGCACAGAACACAAAGAATATATCGACTTTTCAGAATTAGTTCAGAAAAGGCACTAACCAGCGCCACCACAAATAGTAGCAAGAAATATATGTGTAAATGGATTCCAAAAAGCAAGTGGGGAAGAAAAAAATATTTTAAAAAATAATGCTGATGATTGGTTACCAAGTGTTTTTTATTCTTCTAAAACACATGTGTTGTAAATATAATATTTCATTTTACGTGTTTGAACTATATCTAAATGGTATCAAGTAAAAGCACTCTTTGGTAACTTTTTTTCTCAATTTAAAAATTTTGAGATTTGTCTTCATTGATGTATGAGGCCCACTTAGTCTATATAGTTACTTTGTGTTTTCCATTGCATAACTCTTCCAGAATTTATTCATTTTCTAGCTATGGACATTGAGATTGTTTAGTTTATCACTATCACAAACAGTGTTCTAGTGTAGATCCTTGTACTTATCTACATGTGCACAGGAGCAAATGTTTCTCCATGCTGGCTTTCTCTGTGTGCGCGTGCTCAAGTATTTGTAAACATTCTCTTAAGTGGAAACCTATTGGGCTGGTTGGCTGGTTGGTTGGCTTTGGTATGTAGTTTCTCAGTTTAAAGTTTAAAAGAGTTGTGATATAGCAAGAAGTAGGTTTCTTGGTTCTAGCAGAACTCAATCCTGTACAAGCCTGGGTACCTCCTGGTAGGGAACTTTGGGGTCAGTGAATCTAACTGTGATATTTGGCATTTATTTCTTTCTGTCACTTTGCTTCCAATAATAATCTACCTAATAAAATCGTATGGCATGTGTGAGGTTTTTTTTTTTTTTTTTTTGAGGGGAGGGGGTGTAGATTCTCTTTCTACCATTTGATACTGTACCTGAAATGACATCTTCATGAACTATATTTGAGATATTACAGATGTCAGAAATAAAGGTAAGGAATCCCAGACACGCAATTCCTCTGTGTTACAATTATTTTCTTTTTGTACTGGCCTTGATTCTGTTTTATCTAAGAAGGGGTAACCTAATATTAGGTTATCTTTAATTAACTAGTGAAAAAGGAACTTAACAATAAACCAATAACAACAACAATAACAACAACAATAATATTAAAAAGTAACAGGAGTTAGCCTTAAGTGTGTAAGCCCATTTGAGACTACAAAGAGTTCTAGTCTAGAATTCAGTTAAAAATTTCATCTTATAAAGATCAGTTAGGGTATCCTTAATGCCTTTGAATGCTCCTCTCAGATTAGGCTTTTCTCATCATTGCACATGTATATGAGCAAGTAGTACCTTCATTTTCTTACCATTGGAGATCTGCAGATTAGTTTGGAAAAAGGTAGAAGATGCTTATTCTAGGTTATAATTGGTTGCACGTTAGAAATCCATAGATGAGAAGGATCTGACATTTCCAAGGGATTCAAATCCAGGTAAATGGAGAAGGTTCCTAATCTTAGCCGTAATTCCTAGTTGCATGCATTTGGAAATTAGCGAAAGACTTAGGACATAGTATTGTAATAGAAGGCTTTCAGGAAACTATTAGGATGTGTAGAGTCATTTGGTAAAAGTAGAAAATTTGGGGAAGAATTTTAGTCAACTTGGTAAGTGGTGGTTTGTTTCAGCCTGTTGTCTTCTTTTTGCCAAAAGGATATTTAAATTATTTTGAGCACTTACAGCTGTACACTTTGTTGATATAAGAAGTCGATTGAGTATTACCAAGAACTCTTTATTGAAGTTCTGAACACTAGAATGGGAAGTAAAGGTTTATCCTGCCCCGAGTTCTGCTGCACTAGGCCAAGCATGTCTTTTGCTTACCCTACTCTTCTCTACTGCACTTCACTAATAAAATATATATACTAGTGTTTGGTTACTTAAGAAGGAGTATATAATACATTTGAACTTCAGCTCAAGAGCCATGAGAAGAACATCAAGGAAAATAGTGAACGTAACTTACAAAGTAGTGGACACTTTAGACGTCAGTAAAATTCATGAAAATAGTATTTGAGTTCAGAAAAAAAGAGTTTAGAATCCAGGAGGGCCAAAGGTGTAAAGCTGATCCACTGTGAAGTTGGACAAAGTATTGTCATTCTGCTCGGTGGAGCTACCTAATACCCTTATTGGAATTGTGCTGAAATATGAATCTGCCTTCTGTAACATTTCTTCACCTTTTAAGACATAGAAGTAAACATATTTCAGATGTGCATGCATAGCATCCAGGTGTTTACTTTTATCTCATTGAGAAACTGGTGATGTGTTTGGATTTCTCTTTCTCTAATCAAGTATGCTCTCAATGTTTATTTAAATATCAGTATTTTGCTTTTGAAATGTAACATTAATTGTAGCTCATTAGAAATTCTAGTCTTCTTACTCTTATTTTAAACTTCAAGTGAAATAAAATAAATTTCCTTTATTCATAGTGCTATTGAATCCCTAATATATGCCATCTCTTTGCTAGGTCATGGGCTATAATGCTTAAGGGATTCATAGATCCATGGGAAAAGTGAAACATAATGAAATATTTATAGTAAAGGGAGAGATGGTCTCATATTTGTGTTTCACATGGAATACTGTTCTTTAGGATGGCTATAAGTGCGCTGTAAAAAAATATCCAAACAAGTTTAGCTGATTTTGAGCTTTGTAAATTTGTCGTTGTTGTTATCGTCATTTTTGTTTTGTAATCTTAGGTCTGCTCTGTAGCTTTAATCTGATAATATTCACCTTGGAATGTAGCATTTAATTTTTTCCCGGTGTATGAAGCCAGGAAGTCCTTTTTTCAGGTAATGGTAATGGTCGTGTCCTGGAACATCGTTAAGGCCACCAGGCTGTAATATCAAGAAGACTAGAACTTGAGGGGTGCCTGGGTGGGTTAGTCGGTTAAGCGTCCGACTTTTGCTTAGGTCATGATCTCGCGGTTCGCGGGTTCGAGCCCCCCGTCGGGCTCTGTGCTGACTGCCAGCTCAGAGCCTGGAGCCTGTTTCAGAGTCTGTGACTCCCTCTCTCTCTGACCCTCCCTTGCTCACGCTGTCTCTCTCTCTCTCTCTGTCCTAGAAATAAATAAAAAACATTTAAAAAAAAATCTTTAAAAAAAAAAAAAAGAAGACTAGAACTTGAGTGGAGGAAGCTCCTGCTCCTAACTTCAACTATGTCAGTCGGGAAAGTTCACAAGTGAAGTCAGGTCTACACCGACTCTTTAAGTTGTTCGTAAGATGGATGAGAGGATCTTGAAAGGAAATTCTGGTCATTTTAAGTAGTTTGAGATCTTGAGATTACTGGAGACATTTATTGATAAAGCATATGTCAGGAAGAGAATGAGAAGTGAGAATATTAAAAAAATCTTATAAGATCTGTTATAGTGTTGGAACTCTATCTGGTGGCTTATAAGAAGCTATTGGGGGGGATCTATAAGCAGAGCATGGTTCTGATGAAATCTATGTTTTCAAAGAGTAGTCTAGTGACAATGTGAGGTGATTAGAGTGGTAGTTGAGTAGTATTGAGAATTGATATATAACAGTCAATGTAATTTATCAACAAAAAGGGCATTTGTCTCTGTAAGAGAGGGAAGAAACTCAAGCTGTCTAAGGGGATGGAATACACTAGACTTGATCCTCTGATTTCTACTTTTATATAAGAGACTTGAATGGATGGTGATGCCCTTATAAGAGACTCCGTTTTTTAAGAGTGTGGTATTCTGTATTATATGCTTTCTAACTTTAAGTTTCAGAAGTCTCACTAAAGTTTGTATGTACTCAGAAAACACTGTTTAGGGAACCTTAAAGATCAAAGAGGGTGAACTATACCCTTGATTACCTGAGCTCTTGAACCTACTTTTTTTTTTTTTTTTTCTTTTGGAGGTTTAGAGTTTGAGGAGCCTAATGAACATTATTTCCATTCTGTGATAAATTCTGAACCACTTGAGAGACAGCCTGATAAAAAGTGGAGCTGTAGAGATCAGAGTATCCCCTTTTACAGACGGGATATGAGGGTGCTATTTAGGTTTGTAGGAACAGTGGCCTTCCTGAATCTTGAACTCCAAAATTAGACTTAGCCACTTAGTCCTTGCTGGGACGCCAAACAACAGGTGTCTCCACCCAAGAGAATTTTTGAAATGACAGCACTGAGGAGAAAACCAGAATGTGTGCTCTGTGTAGCAGCCTGCTGCCAAAGAGAAAAGCAGACTTACACAGGTATAGTTTCTCACCTTAAAGTACAAGCTGGAGAAGCAGATCATTCTTACCTGGCGTGGTGTCAAGTGAGTAAGGGGGCCTAGAGGCATACGTTCATTGATGTCCCTTCCCATGAAGTAATGCCAGGGGAAAGTGGTCCCTTTTCTCCCAAAGAGTCAGTGGCACTGCTAAGACCACAAACCATTAATTGAAGTATAGGATGCTCCTTTCAAATAGCAGATTTATTGTAGGTATAGTTTTGGGCCTGAAAAGGTCAACTTAAGATAACACAAATGGAAGAGCAGATCTTCTGAGTCACCAGCTGACACTGTTTATAATCGGGAATGCTAATGTATTGCTTTGTAAATAGAAAATTAAGTGAATTTCCTCTCATTTCCCTTTTTTGTGCAGTAAACCAAAACAGGAGACTATTAAAGATAATAAAGTTCATAATCCAGCTGCCTTAAAACAACTATCACTCTTACATATTTTCTCTTCACATGCCTTTCAACGCATGCAATTGAAATGTGAAGAATACCTGTATCCTCCAAATTGGAATTATTTTCTGAGAGAGGGCTCACTCGGTTCATGTGAAAGGACTCACTTTGCTACTTGTCTTTTGCATAGAGAACATTCTGAAGGAATACAAGGTAGTATCAGGAATATACTGTGACACATCTGGAAATTGTTGTTCCAGGATCAGGTTTGGTTGACTGTGATCTGGGTGGGCTTGTCTGAAACTAAAATAAGAGATGAGACGAGACATGGTGAGTACATATCTTATGTCCTTCCCCTAACCTGATCAGTTAGCAGTGACTGCAGTGAAGATGTCTGGAAGATGCTGGTCTTAGCCAGCATTACTCACCTGCTTTGTCCACCATAAGAAGGAGGAGGGGGAGTTGCTTGCATGGAGTTTATTTGCATCTGGATTTGGGCAGTTGCTACGATCCTACCTGGTTGTAAAAATTCTGTGATTGAGTACTTTCGAAGCTAATTTTTCCCCTTAGTGAAATTAATTTCTGTTTTTACTGAGTTTTAAGTTTTACTGTATATTTCAGACTGATGAGAATGTCATACCTACCTATAGATGTAGTTCAGGGGACCAGTCCTATTTTCATATGATGACAAAATCATTCCACGCGCACACACACACACACACACACACACACACACACACACACACACAGAGGCATTGTGAACTAAGCCCAGAAAACTTCAACTGAAGCATAGTATTTGTTTTTTGCTGAGCATGAGTGTGATTTTTCCACTGAATAAACCCTCAACCAGATGTCTGAAAGAAGAGAACATGCAGTTGGCTTTCCTATACCTTGTTCTTAGAATTAAAACTAGCATATTCTCATAACTAATGTCTCTCAAATAGGGATTTGGATCTAGATGTTTATTATCTGGTTTGAGAATCAAGTCTTTGGTAGTGGTTTAGTATTTAAGGTAAAAACTCACAAATTTTCTTTGGTCAGTGATACCTTAACTGTAAAACCATGGATTCTACGTTGCTTGGCACATATATGCTTATTACATTAAAAAAAAACCAAACATGATTTTATTTTTGCAAAAAACACCAGGTCTTTTTGTTCTTTTGTGTTACCATTCCAAACATTAGTTATTGGTATATAAATTAACACTGAAAGTGGTGTTAAAATACATTTAAAATGAATATAAACCAAACAAACTTGCTTTTTAAACATTGTATGGAAAGACATGATCACTGATCATTCAAGATTTGGTAATGAGTGTTCTTAGAATAACATGCATTATTTTTCATTTATTTATCAAAGCTCTATATTTAAAAAAAAAAAGTCAGAAATATATAGAGAAAATAAAATAACTTATAATCCTAGTTCTCAAAAATTATTATGTCTGTCTGTATATACATAATGGGGATCATTCATTTTCTGTGTATACATATACACATGTGGTTTTACAATCTTTACATATCATATATTTGAACATTTTTCATGTAATTAAATAATCTTATAGAACATGATTGTTACAGCACATCTGTGAAAATCAGTGAGTTCCATCGTATGGATATACCATTATTTATTCATCCTTCTTTTGGATGTTTAAATTGCTTTTAATCATTTTCATTTTAAAAATAATACTGTGATTAATGTTTCACATAAATATTTCTGTACATCTATGATTTCATTAGATTAAGTCCTTGGAATTTATTAGGTCAATTGATACTAAAGTTTTTGAGATTTTTAACCTCCTACTTCCCAGAAAGTTATGCCCGTTTACTTTCTCCACAGTATGTTAGATAGATTAGGTCGATAGTTTATCTATCCCACTGCCTGGTGTTAATTCCCTGTAGATGAAAAATGACTTATGTGATTGTATTTCTTTAGTTACTATTAAGTTTGAACCCCCCCCCCCGCCCCAATTTATTAGCCTTTGTAATTGTGGTGGTGGTGGTGGTAGTGGTGTGTGTGTGGTGTTTACATAGGGATGCTTCTTCTGTTTATACTTTCGTGTTTTTAATAATGCTTTCTCTACTTAAAGCACTATGGCACAGGGGAAAGAACATGAAGTTTTAATTCAGCCAGACCTGGGCTTGGATTTCAGTTGTCACGTATATATTTTCTATGTGTCTTTTATAAACTATCATTTATGAGCTAGAAGTCCACTGATCTGCAAAGTAGAAACATTATTGGATTAAAATGAGACACTCAGAAGAGTCTCTCAGTGGTAGCTACAGTTATCCTCTTCTATCTTATCTCCTTCTTATCACCTACATGTCAGTTTCTTTTTAAATATTTTTGAAAGAGATTGAAGGAGAGACCCACCTAAGTCTGCTGTTTGCTTATAAACAGAGTGGGTAGCTTCTCCCCCTGATTCATCTAATGGTAACTGTTGAAATCTTACTTCTTATGATAGTGGGCTCTTGATAGACATTTATGATATATATACAGGGAGGGGGCCAGCAATGGAACAGCGTGCATTTTTGTTGTTGTTGTTGTTTCTTCCAAAGTGAAAGGGAGAGGCGCAAATCTCTAATTCAGCTCATTCTCTGATACAACCCTTGGCTACATCAGGTTGATTCACAAGAGGCAAACAGCAGTTTGAGTATATCAAATTTGGGACACGTGACGTACACATTTACCTTCCTGGGGCCAGTGTGGCAGGTGGAGATGATGTGGGGACAGGTTTTGGCAGCCTTGAGTTCTAACACACTGCGTGGATTGTGTTTTCTTGGCTTGAGAGAGGACAGGCACCAGCAGATGCGGCCTCTCAAGGATAGACCACCATGGCCAGAAGGCAGACTGTGAAAGTAAGTGACTGCTGGAATTTGTTCAGCAAATCTGCCACAGTTGTGGGACATTAGGGCCTTAACTGACCCCTTATCATTTAGAGACAGATGCTACACTCAGGGCGACAAAGGGAGCAAACCAGTTTTACATATTTACATATTTAAACCCACACACTGC
>NW_027530209.1:3989656-4166752 GCF_008692635.1 Crocuta crocuta | reverse complement strand
CAACCAGAAAATTCAATATTATTATTATTATATTATTATATATTATTATTAGATATTATTAGATATTATAGATATTATTATATCTCTCAAATGAAACATTTTCATAACCAAAGCCAATTACCCTTGACTACCCTGTTCCTACCAATAAATTTTTTATATTAGCATTTTGGAATGCATTAAAAAAGTGTGAGTTCTTCCAAATGACTTCTTTTGTCAGTCACACTAAACTGACCGAAAAGGGAGCATTATAAAACTTCTTTCCAGGAGCTAACCGGCCTTTAGAAAAGGAAGGTAGTGGTCTTTTCATGTATTATCTACAATAAGATAGACAATTAATTTTAACAATAAATAGTCATTCTTCCATAATACTTGATCCTTGACGTAAGTAATCATGAAGATCATTTCATTACATCATCTCTTCTAGAATGTAGCCTTGCAAACGGTAATGCTAATAACTGGGTATTGCAACAGGCTTATTCAGCTAATGGATCACCACTAAAGACCACCCAACTGTGCATATGTGAAGTCTTGTTTATTTTGTAGTTGTCTTATTTTAAAGCTTTTTATGATTGGGATCCCTTTGCCTTTTGAAGGTCACTTCCCTTTCGCTCCAAAGCAGTTCTGATTTAAGATATCATCCACCTCATCAAAGACACTGTACTATTAACAGTAAATGATATTGATTCTGATAAAAGTTTCACAGTGTATGCATACCTCAAAACATCATCTTAAATAGATGCAGTATTTATTTTGTTAATTATATCTCAGTGAAGCTGGAAAAAAAACCAAAAAACCAAAAACCAAGCCAGTTGGTTATAGAAAGCTGACTAAGACTATACCACCTCTAAGGAGTTAATAGAAAATGTGGTCACGGATAAATACAGTATATAATAGAATGTGACACATTCTATAGGAGAGACTCAGAAAGGATGAAAGAAAGCTTTGCAAGCATAGAACAAGATAGTAACTTAACAATTTTTGCATGATAAGAATGAGTAAAAGGAAGTAGTACAGGTAAAGTCTGGGCATGTAGGCTGGAGTCAGGTCTTAGGGAATTTTGATGTCCTTCTAAAATATTTGAACTTTATTCTTGAGGGAGTGGAGGACTTTGGGAGGCCAAAGAAATGTAAAATCACTCATAAATTCGCCCTCTCTTTCTATTCCCCCCCCCCAAACCTTTCTCCCAGTTCTGTTCCCGACCCATGGTGATATTATTAGAATCATACTTGAGGAATGGTATCTCAAGTTGTAGGAGAGCAGAATGCAATAAATACATTACAGCGTAGTTCACTCTTCAGGGTCCAAGCAGTCATGGAATAGGAAGGAATGAGAACAAGAATCCTTTAAAAAGTAGAATCAACAGGAGATTTTGACTACTTTTAGGTGGGTGTGGGGGTAGAGGAGAGGAAGAGGAAGATATGTTAATGACCAGTGCCTTTTTAAGCCCATCTGATCTAAAGGATCCACCTGTCATCAACTGGAAGAGAGCTTGCAGGAGGTAGAGAATAGAGGACACTACAATTTTGCTTTGGGGCACTTTGCGTGTGAGGTGCTGTGAAGGCATCAGATTGGTCCAGGAGTGTGGACTCTCGATATGGAATCAGGACCCGGGCAGCAGCAATTCCTCTTTTTGACAAAATACTGCTTAATTTTTCTAGCNGTTTTTGTGCCAATACCATACTGTCTTGATGATGACAGCTTTGTAGTAGAGTAGTCTCTTTTTTTTTTTTTATAGACAGTTCTGAGGTTGTTGAGACCATTGATTTAAGAACCATAGTGGTTAGTGCAGTATACACAAAGCGATCATTTCTCTACAAGATATATGAGGTCAGAGTTAGTGGGATTCAAGGCTTAGTGACCTCCAGATTGGACCGTTAATCCTATGGTAATGGAAGCAATGGTGGCTTTCACCTCAGACACACCAAGATGATAGCACTGTTCCCCACATTTGACAAAGATTGCTAATTGTCTAGTTTCCTGTCACTCCTGTCCTTTACATTTTGTCTATAAGGAAAGCATGAGCTATATACCATTTGTAGACTTAGTGCATGTTGACATTTTCAACATCGATCTAGAATCGGTCAATTACATTTGACTTCAGTTCTTGGAGAAGCCTAAATGCAATGAACAGTTTGTTTATAAGAAAGCAAGGTCTTTCCTGCTTTGTGAAGTAACAGGATTCATTTCAGCATTGGATCGCAGCCACCCAGAATGCAATAAAGTTCCTTTTGCATCTAGTCTTAGGTTTACAAGCTCAGCCTTGTACCGTATCATCAGTGTCCCTGTGTATGTATGTATTCCCTAACAATTGGTTGTTTGTGCTTCAGTTTTGTTTTGTTTTTGCACTTTTTCCACCAAATGCTCTCTGGCCCCAGATTGCAGAATGTAAATATTAAGGACATTTTACTCATGACCTTTATAAAAGTTAAAAATTTCAGTTGGCCGTGTAGGCCTCAAAGGGTGCTGGAACAGTTTGTGCTAGCGAAAACCGTTTTTTAGTTCTATCAGCATTTGAACCTGTTTGAGATTTTAGAAATTTGTACTGCCTTTGTTTTTTTTGTCATTTGACCCCCAGTAGATGGTGATATCTCCCAAGCGTGGATTCTCTCTTCCAGAAACCAGCATACTCTTTAAATGCAGGATTTGAGATAAGCGTTTACCTTGCATGCTCTGTGTAGCAAAGGTAGGTCTTTTATTGCTGTTGGCACTTATGTGCCTCTGGTGTCTTGGCCGAGCTTGGAAGAGGAACTTCAGCTCTTGTTCCTTGTTCCTTCTGAGACTGACGAAGCCTCTGTTGTTTCTGCTTCACCGCCCCTCTGCAAAGGCAGTGTGCCTATCTTCTTGCCTTTCTGCTGTTGTAAGATCCGGCAGCCGTGCCGGTCATGGCACTTTCGGGGAAAGTCTCAGTACCTCCAGGGCCTCAGCTCCCCCTGAGTCCCCCAGAAGGAGTGAAGAGAGAGCTTCTAGCTCATCTCTCTCCTTCCAGCTCTGGCTACCATTAATCCTCTTCATAAACTCCCATGCCCTTTCAGGGATGGAGCGTGTGGATGTTATTCACACAGCTGACCGTGGGTTACGAAGCTCTCCCTCCATACTCTTGTCCCATCTCTTACCAGGCATTTGCCACTCCGGCTTGGCCATATCCAGTTACGTCTTGTCCTACAATTCTGTTCTCTCTTACACCTGCCTTGTACCTGGTACTCTTTCTGCCATAATGCCTCGTGCGCACCTTTTCTCACCCATTTGTTATTTGCTGATGCCAACGGCAGCTGGCTGAAGTGTATGCTTTCGGGCTTTCTGTGAAATGCTTTATGCTTGCCTCTCTTCCTCTCTCTCCCAGGCAGGTGTAGACGTCTGTGCCCTGTGCTCCCATAGGAGCGGCTTCATCTCTTTGTTACACTCAGGCTGCTTACAGCCATGGGTCTGAGACGAATTAGATATTTCTAGTACTGACCACACTGACCACAGAGGTGGTGCTTCGTAAGAATTTGAAGACACAGTGGCTCAAAGGAAAAGAAGGGTGCAGGGTAATTGTTTCTGCGTCCGTTGTCGTTATTCACGAACTCGGTAGTTTGAGAAGTTTGTATTACCTGATTTGACTTTTAGAACAGAATGTGAATTATATAGGAATTCTGTATCTCGATTCTACTTTTTTTTTTTCGATTCCACTTTTTAAAAATTATGTTTTGGGATTCCTGGGTGGCTCAGTCGGTTAAGTGTCTGGCTTCGGCTCAGATCGTGACCTCACAGTCTGTGGGTTCAAGCCCCGTGTCAGGCTCTGTGCCGACACCTCAGAGCCTGGAGCCTGCTTCAGATTCTGTGTCTCCCTCTCTCTCTGCCCCTCCCCTGCTTGCCCTCTGTCTCTGTCCCTCAAAATAAAATAAAAAGACATAAAAAAATAAAAAGTAAATAAAATTATTTTTAAGCATACTTTTTCTTTGCTCTCTGAATCATTACCATTTTATATCAAGACATGGTACACACACATGTGTGTAGGTGTGTTTATTTGAAACTAAAAGTTTTAAACGATAATGCATCCTCTACTTGTAATGAACACTGACGTTTTCTCTTCTTTCTGTTTAGCTTTTCTCAATGCTGTTTATGACCCATTAGACTGATTTCACATTTCCTATGGGTCACAGCGCTTTGGAAGCCATACTTTGTCCTGTGATGAAGACTTGAAGTGTTTGGTGTATCAGTCAGGGATCAATGAGAGAAATTCAACCAGTAGGAGATGTATATTAAAAGATTTATTGCAAGGAATTGACTTATGTGAATAGAAGCCTTGATATGCAAGTCTGAAATCTGTAGGGCTGGCCATCAAGATGGGATGGAGGGTGGGACTCTGTCCCAGGCTGAAGCCACTATCTGTAGGCAGAATTGCTTTCTTAGAATGTCTTCATTTCTACTCTTCAAGCCTTTCAACTGATTGAATCAGGCCCATCAAAATTAATCTCCCTAATGTCAACTGATTTGGGACTTGAAGCACATCTACAGAATACCTTTCTGTGATATCTAGAATAGTGAGTAGTATTTGATTAAATAAATGGGGGATGTAGCCTAGTCAGGTTGACACATCAAAGACCATCACATTTGGTGCGAGGAGTCTGGTTGTCAATCCCTTTTATCTAAGGAGTACAAATCAATTTTCGTACACCACCACTAGGATGCTTAACATCACATTCCTTTCCTTTGCTACACTAAAGTGAAGTGTTTTGGAGATTTCTCCCCTCCTTGTTTGACTGGTAAATCAGCTTTCTCAGTGTTTATGAAATTTCTTCCATCACCTAGGTAGACACAGGTTCTGAGAGTTCTATAGAAACCTGTGTGTTAGGAGTCAGACTTTTAGTTTAAATTGGAGATATTTAAAATTTTTTGTAATGTTCATTTATTTTTGAAAGAGAGAAGGCAACAGAGCACAAGTGGGGGAGGGGCAGAGAGAGAGGGAGACACAGAATCTGAAGGAGGCTCCAGGCTCCGAGCTATCAGCACAGAGTCTGACATGGGGCTTGAACTCACAAAACAGATCACGACCTGAGCTGAAGTTAGATGCTTAACCGACTGAGCCACCCAGGCACCCCTTAAATTGGAGATATTTAACCCATATGGTTTCTTCTAATGATCTCCTGGAAGATCATTAGAAGTTCCTTAAAAAGCCCTTTTACTCTGTCTCCAGGCAAAATCTTGGGCCTGGGTTGCTCTTCCCAAGGTTCCCAAATCCTTCGGGCTTAGTGCTTAGTTCTCATGATACCCCATAGCCCTTTTTTCAGAGGCGGCTTGACATGGAGGTGGTCAATTTCTATACTTGGGGAACTTCTTTACCTAGGAAAGCCTCACTTCCCTACTCAGCCTCAAGAGAAGCCCTCACACCCCTTTTGGTGTAACCAACTTCTTCCTTTTCTCCCCTTTAACCTCACCACCCACACATCCTCTAGTACTCCCCTCCATCAGCTGTCCTATTTAGACCGTTCAGAATAATCTCCTTCCATGGGCCTTGAGAAACAGAGCTGGCCCTGGTAGGGGAAGAAGAAGCGAATACCAACTGCTAAGACAAATGCTAGAACAGATCCGGACCCCCTGACTCGTCTTGTTGCTTCCATACAGGGGTGTTAACTTCTGTGAATGAAAAGTCAGCTATTTATCTTGGGAGATGACCCCATCTCCCCCAAAAAGAGATGCCAATTGGTGCTAATTAGTTCAGTTTTTCTGTGATGAAGACACCTGTCCAGTGGGAACTAGACCAAGGCTACCAATTTATGTCATGCTGGCCACCAGTTGTCAGGTTGTAAAACATATGTCTCCAGTTTAAACTAAGTCTGGCTGAGCTGAAAGAGAACATTGCTAATTTCTCATGGATATGTTTAATTGTTTATAATAATTTGGAAAATTCTGTGAGAAACATGAACATCAGTGGAATCACTGAGTTTCCTGTTAAGCTGTCGACTGGAAAAACACATTAATTTGGGCTTCATTGTCTTAGAGTTTGTCCAGATTTAGAATGAGCTAAATTTATATTTATTTATGACAGAGTTTCTTTCTGATTACTTTAATGGCATAAACTGTTTTTGCAAGGAAATATTATAACTTTTCAAGTACTTAATTTGCAGATAAGTGATACTAATTATAATTCAGCTTTCTTTTCTCTAAATGGAGAAATATGGGACTTTCTAGTCTTTTTATTGCATTGATAATCTGAATATATGTAGCCTTAATAAAACTCTACCTGTTTTGAAATATTTTATTAAAGGTCTTCATATATATAGCTTTATCCTTCCAAAGAGTCAACCATAGCTATTCTAAATTCAAAGAGTTGACATCCTCCATATTTGGTTTTTGATTATCTCTAAGTATGAAGTTTTTGGTGCCACTGATGATGTAGAAATATGTATTCGATTTTATCTTGGGTTTTATACACATTCAATGAATATGTCTAGGGATATGAAAATTTACAACACTATAAGAGATATAAAAAAATGATCAATATATGATTATCTTTATCAGATGTCCAAAGACTAGCTTCAGAGCCAGAGTTTTCTGTTTTAAGGTCTTTGTGATGGTTAATTTTATGTGTCAACTTGGCTGCGTCACAGTGCCCCAATATTTGGGTCAAACATTATATTAGATGTCTCTGTGAGGGTGTTTTTTGAATGAGATTAATGTTTCAGTTATTGTGTGTGTTGAGTAAAGCAAATTGCCCTCTGTGATGTGAATGGGCTTCATCCAACCAATTGAAGGCCTGAATAGTAAGAGACTGAGTTCCTCTGAAGAAGAGGTACTTTTGCCAGTGAGCTGCCTTCAGACTTGAACTACGGCATCAACTTTACCCTGGGTCTGCAACCTGCTGGCTTACCCTGAAGATTTTGGACTTGTGAGCCTCTATAATTGGGTGAGCCAATTCCTTATAATAAATCTAGTTTAATACAAATACAAATAGTATATATGTAATATACTATTTATCATACACACACACTTAAACACTAATAGGTAATCACACATCCTGTCAGTTCTGTTGTCTGGAGAACCGGGACAAATCTAAGGTTTTTTGTGTCGCCTTTTGAACTAGCCTGCTCTGTATTTCTCATTGTGTAGAGTATGCTTGTTTTTTCACTTCTTGTTCTTTAGTTCTCCATGAAAACACTAGGCTTACATTTAGTGAAATACACCTTTTGTTCTTATAGACTTTGTCTTCGTTAATTATCTTTACGTATACCACGTATATTGTTCTCTGAGCTTCAGATTTCCCATTTAAAAATATGAAAAGTATCTTTCCTGCCTTAATTATCGGATCAGTTCATACAAGGATTAAAGATAGTTTGTGTTAAGTTTTATACTGTCTGTAGTTTACCTGAAATTACTTTAGCATATGCATCACAATATTTACAGGTATAACTTTAAGAACCTTTAGTTAGCATTCCAGGTATATTGATCACAAATCCTCACTCTAGGATAAGTTAGTATTTGAAAGATCATAAATAAAAGTCACAGTCCAGAATCGGGTACTTTAAATCTACACAAGAAGGCTTTTAATGTTGTTTATTAATGTTAAGAATGTTACAAGTAATTAGTGAAATAAATGATGTTGAAAATATATGGATTGGCCTTAGAAATATTTTGTGTTAATGGACTTTGAATTGGATAAGTCAAGCTAGCTAGCAGCTTTTGGAGTAACACCTCCTTCCAGTACTCATATGACTCTGTTTTCTGATATGTAGGATTCTGTTGAGTGGTCCTAATAGAAGGTTAGATATAGCCTACTGTAGAGTATTGTCACAACTGCTTTAGTACACCTTCAGGCAGGTTACTTGTCAGAGAAACTTAAGAACAGAAACCTGGGACTTTCCTGAGTTTACAAGGTAGAGCTCTTGGTCTGTTTTTTCACCTTCGTGGTCATTAACGTATTTGTGTGCAGCAGAAAGCCGTCATCTGTCTAAAATCTTTGGAGCCTACCCATGTTTACCCACAATACCTGATAATTGGGAACTCCAGTTTGGCTTACATCAGTTTGCAACAAAAACCTAACATACTCGCTGGCACGTACTAGGCAGTCAAGAGACAAGAATTCTCACTGCCATAAATCAGTGAACTGCCTTCTGGGGGAAGAACAGGGAAGCTGAGGTTATATATATTGAGGTTATATATATTTTGGGATATATTATATATCCCAAAAGCCATCAGGATCCTCCTTTCTGTAGATGGTTTGTCACCAAATTTGTCTTCAAAACTTTAAGACATGGATTATCTGCTCCATACTTTCTTTTAACTTCTATTTAGAGTCACTTTAACAGAGGTGCTGAAACAGTCACGTTAACAGAGGCGAAGGTGGGTTCGAGGAAGCTGGTGATCAGTGGGGCCTGGATGTGGAAGCCTGTGAATGCTTGGCTGATTCTCGGGAGCGCTGCGCCAAGCCCTCATCTGAAACGCCGTGTGCTAGAACCCTGGAACCTTTTCCATCTTTGATGTGTCAGGAAGATGCAGCGGAACCCAGACAGCAGGTGGAACCGAGACCTTGTGGAAACATTGCGGGAGATTCCTTTCAGTCAATATTTACATAATATTCTGAATTTATTTTGACCTGCATTGATTAAAGAAAATGTGTTGTAAGGAAGTAAAGGAAGTATTTTTTTTCTTATTGTTCAAAAAGTGTTGCTGTTGTTTTGAAAAAGTGCTGTAGCTCAAACCACCAGAAATGTGAAAAAGAATGAGCTTAGTTAAAATCTTACAATAAGCTAATTTTAACTTTGTTTTTTATAGCCTTGGGTTACTGGGTCAGAAATGTCATTGCTAACTCTATTTGTGAACTTGTTACTCCTAAAAGCCTGTGTCTCCTGCAAAGCAAGGTATTGGGTCTTGTTTTGTTTCCTTTGATGAAGGAACAGAGTATCACTTGTTGGCTCTGAAACAAGACGCCAGACTTAAACATCCTTTTGTTTGCTTTTCTCAGTGAAATAACACAGAAACAATATGAAGGAGACTGAACTAAATATATATAGTGATGAGTATATATATCTATAGTGGTGGTGTTGAACATTAGGACCCAGAGAAGCTGTTACCCTTTAGAGTTCTTGGCATTCAAGTAATATCATAATTGGGTTCTTATTATTATGTGATTATCCATATTTTTTGCAAAGCAGTTATGGTAATATAAATAGTAATGATAGAACCATTGTAAGAATATTGAAAGAATCAAGATCATATTGATGAAAAGGGAAGTACTTACCTAAGTCAGCATCCCTTTTATCTCTGAGGTTTTTCCTAGTCAAGGCAAACAAAGCCAGGGCAAGTGGTGAGCCCTTGTGTAGGGGGAGTGCGTTGTTCTGGACATAGGTAGGGGTTTGGGCAGACCAGTCTATATAATAATATCAAAATAGTTATATAGATTTTGGTTTCAGGGACATTAAGCATCATTGTGGATGAAATATTCAAAACTTGGTTATAAACAAGAGTAGGAGATGAGTGTGGATATCTGGGGAAGTAGTATTATCTCTTGCATTGCCCTGGGCAAGCTCTCCCTCCTCCACACTGGACCAAGCATGATTACACAGATTATCTCATTTCATTTCCACAATAACCTTATGGGGTAGGTATACTTATAATAACAGCCATTTTGTAAATAAGGAAACTGAGACAAGAGCTACATAGCTAGAGAATTTAGGAAGTCTTCAAATTAGATTACAAGTGGGCTCATACCCATTGGGACTATATATATGTAGATAAAGATACGAGTACGGGTATAAGTAGACATGTACAGTGTGCTTTTTTGTTGTAATAACATGTATTTCAGAGCCTTGCATGTCAACAGAGATCTTTTTAATCTTTGCATAATATTACATATTCATATGTATCATAATTCAGTAAGACATTTTCTTTATCAGTGGACATTTAGGTAGTTTCCAACTCGGGGCTATTACAGATAATGCTGTATTGAACTCGCTGCATGCACATCTTTGTACACATTTGCAAGTATCTCTCTAAATACATAGATGTATCATTATTAGGTCAGACGCATTTACATTTAAAATCTTGATAGCTGTTCTCAAATTATGTTTCTTCCTCCCCTGTTTTTCCAAGAGTATTCTTTTACCTATAGTCTCACAATATAGTTTTTTTAACCATTCATTTTCCTATAGTCTCACAATATAGTTTTTTTTTAACCATTCATTTGGGCGAATTCCCGGTATTTCTTTGTTGTAGTTGACATTGGCTTAATTTTTAGTGAAGCTGAATGACTTTACATTATTTATTGAGCATTAATGTTTCTCATTGAGTTCTAATTAAATTTTTCCCTACTTATACATACAGTTGTTTGAGGTGGTAAAGCTCTTTATATATTATACATGTTCATATTTCATCTTGATATTTGGCATTTTTTCTCCTAATATTTGACTTTTCTTATAATTTCATTATGGTATATTTGTAGTCTAGAAATTTTTAGCATTGAATTTTAATCAAATAGTTTATTCATTTCTTTTAAGATTTCTAGTATCTGTGCCTCTGTAGCAACATCCTAAAAGGATCCAGCCAATTAAACATTGTCCATATTTTCTTTAGCCCTCTTATAGATTATAATGTTTTTGTTCTTAACAATTTTTTATTTTACTTATTGATATGAAATAGGATTTTTATCAGATAGATATTTCTTTCTTTTCCTACTCTTTATTGAATAGATCATCCTAACTAATTTGAATAGAGAAGTAGAGGAATAGAACAGAATAGAATACAAAAATAGATCTACCTTGGGGCCAAACCTGCATTGCCTTAATAAATGAAGTTTTATTGTATGCTTGAGATCTCATAGGGTCTGTTTCTATCCTATTCTTTTTTTCAAGCATTTTGTTAGTTTTCCATGAAAAATGTGAGAGGGATTTTAATTTTGACTGCCCTGTCTTCATAAATTAAATTGAGACAAACTAACATTTACAGTAATTTAGGAGTGTAGATGCCTTTATAATATTAAGAATTTTATCCAGGATATAGTATGCCATTAGACATATTTAAGGCTTTTTCTACTTTTCAGTTAAATTTTATAGAGAAGGATATCCTTTTTTTAAAATTTTTTTTAATGTTTTATTTATTTCTAGGAGAGAGAGAGAGAGACAGCGTGAGCAGGGGAGGGTCAGAGAGAGAGGGAGTCACAGACTGAAACAGGCTTCAGGCTCTGAGCTGGCAGTCAGCACAGAGCCCGACGCGGGGCCCGAACCCACGAACCGCGAGATCATGACCTAAGCGAAAGTCGGACGCTTAACTGACTAAGCCACCCAGGCGCCCCTAGAGAAGGATATCCTTGCACATTTATAACTAGTAGTTCCTGGGTATTTTATAGTTTCTGATCTTTTCTGTTTTATTTTCTAAATTATTCAGGTGTTTTGGGGTGTGTATTTTTTATTACGTTACTTTACTGAATTCTTTTCAGTCCTAATCATGTTTATGTTAAATCTTTTGGATTCTTCAAGTAATTGATAGCGTAATCTGCACATAATGAATTCTGGTGTTTCTTTTTCAATTTATAGATTTTTCCTAGATACCCATGTAATTTGCCACACTACGAGCAAGTTGAAGATGAAAAGTATCTCACGTTATTTTTTTTCCTACAGAATGAAATGGTGATATAGTCATCTGATTGCTAGATGCCTCCAAAATTATTTAAAATATCATTTTCCAATATGGAGTCATATAGTTGTTTGTATTATTTATTCCAGGATACCCCCAAATGATCTTTATAAACCAGCCTGACTGAGGAAAAGCATTTGATAGCAGAGTGTTCTGGGATCCTAAGAAAAGTCAGGAAGGTGTTAACTTATTTGAAACAGTTCTCCCATACTTATATTTTACACACACACATTTATTTATTAACTTAATTACTATGTGGTAGCAAGATTGGGACATGTTTCCAAATGGGTATCATTTAAATCCAGGTTCTGCAATCATATATATATTCTTGGACCTTTAGCAGATTTTGACAAGTAGCAAACATTAATGGACTAATTTCTAGTCATATTTGCCAGTAATTTCCAGAACATGTAAGTTCCAGATCCAGCTAACTTTTTGTGTGCTGCTAAAGTTTGCTTCCCTGTGCATGTTCCCTTGTACTCTGCTAAGCTCTCTGCATTTCTAAAAATTTAGATATAGATAGGGATTATTTTGTCTAGGATCTTATATTTGAAGTAAACCTTCTACATCTTCTACCACTCAAATATATGAATCCTTGTTTATTCTTTAAGACTCAACTCAAAGATTTTCCCCTTCATGGAATTCTTCCCTTTCTCAGGCGAATGAGAAAGATGACTTTGCATCATCTTCTGTTCCATCATTTATCACATTATATTGTAGCTGTTTACTTTGGCTTCTGTGGCCCCGCTGAGCTGTGAGTTACTTGAGACTGTGCCTTCTCCAGGGTCCAGCACAGTGTTTGGCATAGAGCTGACACTCAGTAAAGTTTTGATGGATGCATAAATGTGAATAAGTGATTACCAAAACTTATAAGAGAAGTGAAAGATCAAAAGGGCTGTCTAAGAGAATGTTATCAATCTGACAACTTAAGAAAAATATTAGAGGGTTCTGTGGAAGCAGCATAGGAAGCATATTTTATGAAAAGATTAATAAAAAAGGTATAAACCCTATAGTTTGGAAATATGCATTTTGGTGCAGTGATGTTTATTATGGTGGAGAAATGTGGTAGAGACCAAATGAGTGGCATAAGGCCATGAAAACATGTTGAAAGTCAGGAAGAAAAACAGTCTTACAAAAATATTACAAATGACATGATTTTGATAAATTTATACCATAGGAACCACACTACATGTGCTTCCATATATACACGTATTTCTGGTTTATAGGTTACATGTACAGCATACAAGGCTTGCCAGTTCCCCAATAATATGAACATAAAACACACCTGGACCAGCAGGGCCAGCTTTTCTAGGTGACAGACTTGGTTTCATTCATCTCTGACCTTCTGTTCTGCTTTCTTTTTTTTTTTTTTTATTATGGTCTCTTATGTCTATTTATTAAAAAAATAACTTTCCCTAGATTTTAAGATTTGGGGGACATTACAGAGGTTTTTTTCAGGCATAGTTTAGATACTTAATAATTATTAAAATTAATTGAAAATGTTAGTTTTTGTAATACATATTAATTGGACTTGATGAATATACATTTCTTTCTTTTAGATATTCGTCAGTGAATTAAGTGAGGGATATATACCTATTTCCAGTTAGTTTTCAAATAGAACAAATAAGGACAATCAAGTTTCTTATGGCTACATCTGAAGACCACATTTAGTAATCTTTCAAATGATTTAGGTCAGAGCTGGCAATATCCTAGTTCTCTGTACCTCTTGAGCAATATTTTTTATAGTCATCTCATTGACAGGCTCAATGAGAATCTAATTTGGATCTACATGCAAGTAAAATAAGAGATGAAAATGAGAGCTTAACACAGCTCAGCACAGTACAGAATAGAAGTCGGTTTCAGTGATTCTGTGATTGAAATATAATTATAGCAGTGACATACCACAACATCGGGGCACGTATAGGTCATAGCATGACATGGGTTCAGTGTGGGTACTTGCTTGGGTCTCGTCAGGGTCCTTCACCGTAGTTCCTTCAGGAACCAGCGTCGCCTTGCAGCGAATCAGTATACTCTGATTCTGTAAAAGGGAATGCATTTTGCTATTCAGATAATACATCCTGTGGCTACCATTGTCTCCCCAATTGTTAAAGGTGGTAGAATAACATACATTTTAAAATGTAAGTTATCTTTATTCTGATTCAGTTTTCCTTTTCCTAACATCTCACTATACAAAATTTTTAACTTACCTGGTTTTCAGTACTTAGCAGCGTTTTTTAAAAAAAATTAAGAACACTGTCTTTTCTGGATTATCATCTTCTTGTGACCTCTTCTACAGGTTTTCAGCACATACTCCAACGAAGACTATGACAGGAGAAACGATGAAGTGGATCCCGTGGCTGCTTCTGCTGAGTATGAACTTGAAAAGCGTGTAGAAAAGCTGGACCTTTTCCCAGTGGAACTAGAGAAAGGTAGATGAGCTCCACATGTTTGTAATAGCATTATATTGCTATTTTAGTAATACAGAAATGACTTTTTTTCCCTGCTAGATGTAGCCCCTTTCTCCCCAAGGGTTGGATAAAGTTTTAAGTCTTCTGGAAGATTTAATTTATTTATTAAATTTCGAAAGTAGTTGATATGAGCTCTGTATAGATGGTAGACTGAAAGACTCTTCCGTCCCTCCCACTCCCAGCAGAAAGCCATCTGCTTTAGTGGGCTGGAATGGTGACTAGGTGTCCGGAGGTGGGGGGTGGGGCCGCAGGTTTGATCGGTACCATTGCAAAGGTGAGAGTCCAGAGGGAGCGGGGAGATGCGAGAGCTTGGGACAGGTGGTGGTTTTGTTTTTGTTTTTGAGTTCTTGATGGAGGGAGAGTGGTCATGGTCGGACTCTGCATTTGGTAGATGGGAGAGTGCTGGGCCTTTAGATTATAGATTTTGGAATGAAGGCAGTGGAATCTTATTTCTGAGGGGAGAGGGCTAACAGAGAGCAGGGGGAACGGGAGCCGAGGGGCTTCCTCTCGATTTCTCCTCTTGGAATCCCAGCCTGCCTGCGGTGAGAAGTGAGGACCCATGGGCCCAGAGACTTCCATGTCTGTCCCTGTCTAAGGATGGTGCCCAGGAGTGGAGGGGGACCCACTGAACAGGGAGATATCACATCTTAGAGAGCCTTGGAAAAAAAGCAGAGCAGATGCAGCTTGAATAACAAAAAGAAGCAAATGTAAAACCAAATAAGGATATCAAATATGGCTTTAAAAAGACATTCTTAAGCAAATCAACAGCAAAAATGATTTTTTTTTTTTTAGTTTATTTATTTATTTGGAGACAAAGAGCAAGCAGGGGAGGGGGAGAGAGGGAGAGAGAGCATCCCAAGGAAGCTCTGCACTTCAGCGCAGAGCCTGATGTGGGGCTTGAACTCATGAACCGTGAGATCATGACCTGAGTTGAAGTCCGATGCTTAACCGACTGAGCCACTCAGGTGCCCCAAATGATTTTAAAATTAAAAATTTCAGTAGAGGAATTGAAGAGGAAAAGATGGTATTGTTGAGACTCAAACTGGTGGCTTAGAAGGTCAAATGTAAGAAATAAACCAAACTAATTCTTAAAACAATAGAGCAAAGGTCCACGAGAAATCATGAAGGAGTCCCAACATGTAAATTGTAGGTGACAGAAGAGGAAAAGACTGTAGAGGATGAGAGACATATTACACAAAACATGGAAGAAATTTTCCTGAGCTCAAAAAGACCAGAGCCTCCTATTTGGAAGGGCCTAGCCAATTGATGAGCAGTGAGAGGACTTAAAAAATATCCCACACTTAGGTGTGCCTAAATCCTCATCTTCAAATTAAAGTACAAATTTTACAAAATACCACACTACAATCAAAGCAAATGAAGAAGTAAAGGTGCTCGCAGAAGAAAATTGTTAGATTAGCATCAGATGTCTCATTCGTAACCCTGGGAGTGGGAGGCAACATAGAATTTCACGCGTCTGGGAGTCCTCCAACCAAACCAGAGAGCATTTGTCTATCCTGGTGAAAGAAAGAGAGTTGCTGCTATCTAAGGATTTAAGTAACATGTCACCTGTCTCCTTCCCAATTATCAGGGAGGAAGAGAAACAAGGTACAACTTGTTCAAAACAGCAAAGGTCAGGGAAAAAGAGTTGAAAACTGTAACTACTAGGCATCAAATTACTTGGATTAAAAAAATGTAAAGAATACCCGTCACTGCACCAAACATGACTGGCTAATTGTTCCTATTAAGAGACACTCTCATTTGAAGTTAACAAGGATGTAAGAGTGATACTGACATTTTTCATTCATTTACAAATGTAAAAACCATTCCTAGCTTATGGCCCATATGAAAACAGCAAGATTTGGCCGTGGGCCGTCGTATTGTTTACAATATAACAAAAATGAGAATAATACAAATATCCATTAATGATAGAAAAGGGTAAAATGAAGGAGCCTCAGTTCCCCGCAGCAATGTGTATGATTCTTACAAACATGAAATTGGAGTGGGGAAAAAGCAAATCACAGAAGAATCCATTCCAGGTAATTCCGTTTATTTAAATGTCAGAGCCAGGAAGAATTAAATAAGTGGTTTTAAAAAGCAGTATTGAAAAAAGGAAGGAGTGAGGGGCGCCTGGGTGGCTCAGTTGGTAAAGTGTCCAACTCTTGATTTTGGTTCAGGTCATGATCCCTGCCTGGGTTGTGAGATCAAGGCCTGTATCAGATTCCATGCCTGAGTATGGAGCCTGTTTGAGATTCTCTCACTCCCCCATTGCTACTCTTCCCCACCCACTCTCTTCAAAATAAAATAAGTAAAGATATAAAAATTAAAAAGGAGGGAATTATTGACACAATATTTAGGGTCACGGTTACCGAGGGAAGAGTTATGATATGAAGGAGGAGTGCATAGTGGGCTTTTTGGGTGTTGGTAATGTTCTGGGTCTTTGTTAGTAAATGGATGTTTGTTTTATTTTCTTCCTTAAACACAATATTTTGTAGATAAATGTTTTCATAACTCTTATTTGTGTTGTCCATAATAAAAGTTAAATCAGAAAAATTAAGCTGGAAGAGACCAAATAAAGTACAATTATTTTAAGTTTTCGAGGAGCCTCCATACTGTTTCCTGAAGTGACCTCACCAATGTACATTCTCAGCAACAACGCACAAGTGTTCCCTTTACGTTGCATCCTTGCCAACACCTGTTATATCTGGTTTTTTGGATGATAGCCATTCTAATATTCTAAGGTGATTTCTCATTGTGATCTGGATTTGCATTTCCCTGATGGTTAGTGATGAGCACTTTTTGATGTACCTGATGGCCGTTCATATATCTTCTTTGGAAAAGTGTCCATTCACTTCTTCTGCCTCTTTGTTTTTAAATAGTTTTATTTTATTTTTGAGAGAGAGAGAGAGAGAGAGAGAGAGAGAGAGAGAGATGGAGCGGGAGAGGGGCAGAAGAGAGAGAGGGAGACACAGAATCCAAAGCAGGCTCCAGGCTCTGAGCTGTCAGCACAGAGCCCGATGTGGGGTTCAAACTCACAAACTGTGAGATCATGACCTGGGCCAAAGTTGGGTGCTCAATTGACTGAACCACCCTGGTGCCCCTTCTCCCACCTCTTTTTAATTGGGTTTGGTTTTTGTTGCTATTAAGTTTCATGAGTTTTTTATATATTTTGGATATTAACCCCTTATCAAATATTTTCCCCCATTCTGTAGGCTGTCTTTCATTCTGTTAATGGTTTCCTTTGCTGTGCAGAAGCTTTTGAGTTTGATGCAGTCCCATTTACCTATTTTTGCTTTTGGTGTCAAATCCAAAAAGTCATTGCAAAGGCTGATGTTAAGGAAGTTACCTGCTGTCTTTTCTCCTAGGAGTTTTATGGTTTCAAGTCTTAAATGTAAGTCTTTAATCTATTTTTGAATTAATTTTGGCATGTAATATAAGAAAGGGGTCCATTCTTTTATATGTGGCTTCCCATTTATTGGAGTGGCTATTCTTTCCCCATGATATATTCTTGGCTTCTCTGTCATAAATTGACTGACCAAATATGCTTAGGTTTATTTCAGGGATCTCTATTCTGTTCCATGGATCTACGGCAGTACCATACTGTTTTGATTGCTTTTGCTTTGAAATATAGTTTAAAACCACCTTTGTTCTTCTTCCTTGAGTTTTCTTTAGCTGTTTGCAATTTTTTGTGGTGCCATACAAATTTTATAATTGTTCTATTTCTGTGGAAAATATCACTAGAATTTTTATAGAGATTGCATTGAATTTATAGGTTGCTTTGGGTGAATAGACATTTTAACAATATTAATTTCTGTGAATCCTTGACTATGGACAATCTTTCCATTTATCTATGTCTTCGGTTTCTTTCATCAATGTCTCAGAGCTTTCAGTATCTAGATCTTTCACCTCCTTGGTTAAGTTTAAGTATTTTATTCTTTTTGATGCAATTGTAAATGGAATTATCTTCTTAATTGCTCTTTATGATAGTTCATTGTTAGTGTATAAATACCTAAATTTGATGCAAACTGTAGACCATATTACCAACAGAGAATTTTACTTTTAAATTGAGGAAACTCTTAAAAAGTAAATACATTGAGGAAGCACAAACAATATTTCAGTTAAAACCAGAAGTCTGAGTTGGAATGCTTTTTAAATGTAGTAATTAGTAGAAATAATAGAACCAAAAGATGACAAGTAACCTTTTGCTTATATATCATATGATATATTTATTATAATTACATATATATGAAAACTAAATAATGAAAAGCCAAACTGGTTCTAATTTTAACATATTAAAATTGATAAGATTTTAAGTAAGAGGAGGTCAGGTGCCACATACATATAAGAAAATTAATAGTTTTTTCTATATTTACATTAAGAACATAAATATGAAAATGGGAACATTTCATTTACAATAGCACAAAAACAACCAAGTACTTATTAATCACTAAGAAAAACAGTATTTATCTGTTGAAAATCCATCTTTTTGAAAGATATAAGATGTAAGCAAATAGAAGAAGGATATACCATGTTCTTGGATTTTTTGAAAGACAGTATGGAAAAGTCTCTCCTATTCTGCATCTCTGATACCTATAAATTAAATTATAAATTTAATGCAGTTCAAATGGAATGCCATCAGAGTTGGATTGGGAGAGAGGATTGCATAATCTAATACTAAATTTTATATGGAAAAATACAGACCTAAGGGAAGTATGAAAAAGAATGTGGAAAGTTTTAATTTCTTAAATATCTGAATATAATGTAAAGCCTCTATAATCACAACAAATTGTATTCATATAGCAATTGATCAGTGGAACAAAATAGAAAATCCAGAGAAAAATGTTATGCAAGAGAATTTAAAACATGACATGTACGATATACTAATATGCCATTGAGGCCTGCGCAGGTCCCAACCTGTCTGTGGTTTGGGGTTGCTATCTGCCTCATAAAGCAAAGTAGAGGGTTTGTTGTCTGGGAAGACAAAGTTGTCTTCCCTGAAAAAGCCTCCTACATAGTGGGCTTTGGCTTTGGCCTCTTCTTAGAATAGAGAAGCAGGGATTGAGGTCTTAAGAGTTTGGGGTTTTCAGTTGAGGTAGAGAGAAAAGACAGTCCAGAGTTGGGTATAGTTACCTCCAGGACTCATTATTGTAAACCAAGTCTGGGCTTCATGACATGATAGAAGTAGATTCCTTAACAATATAATAGGGACGCCTAGGTGGCTCCATTGGTTAAGCATCTGACTCTTGATTTTGGCTCAAGTCATGATCTCATGGTTGTGAGACTGAGCCCATGTCGGGCTCCGCCTTGAGTATGGAGCCTGCTTGAGATTCTGTCTCTTTCATCCTCTGTCCTTCCTCCACTGTGTTCTCTGTCTCTCTCTGTCAAAAAAAAGAGAAAACCAATGAAGTAATAATAATACAGTTTTTAGAAAAGAGAATAGGGTGTTTTACAAATGGTTCTGGCATAACTGAGCATCTGTGTGAAAGAATATAAAGTTGGGCACCTTCATTTTCATTATATAAAAAATAACTCTGTGGATTAATTAGCTATTAAAAATAAAGTAATAAGGATTTTGACAAAAAACTTATAAGATTGCATATATCATGTAGGCATATGGATGGAAAGACTTAACCAAAAGTGGGACCAATCAATCATCCAAAATTTTAAGCTTTTAAAGGCAATATTGTCAAACAGAGTAAATAGATAAGTAATGAGTTTGAGAGGGGACATCTTCATTATAGATGACATGAAGTTAATATGTATCATATGCTAAGAATCTTTGCAAATTATGAGAAAAGAAAGATAGGAAAACTCAGTAGAAAAATTGGCAGTTTAACAAAAAGGACTTCTAATGACCCACTTTCCTATGACTACAAGCTGAAATCTCATGAGCAATGCTAAGCCAACATGAGCTTCTTCCCCGAGAGAAGAGAAAGAGCTTCTTCCCTGAGAAAAAATAAGCTCTGAGCTCCAGAGTGTGGTGCATGGAAACACAGCCTCACAGTCTCTGGCTGCTTTGCCTGCTTACTTAGTGCCCTGCCTGTCCCTACTCAGAGGAAGACTGGATGGGTGATGGGTTCCTGACAGTCACAAGAATCGGTGGCCTTCAAGATGTGGCCCTGGACTTGATCTATGCTTGACACATCTCCCAGAGAGCTTTACAGAGATGAAATCAGTCATCTGGTCGCTGTGGGTTGATTTTATTCTTCCTTTAATTGCCTTTGAGTTATCATCTTGTCTTTCAGGTAGTCTGCACTGGAATTGGGGACAGCTCAAGCTCTTATTGCTTTTCCTACAATTGGGTTTTCAGCTCTGAAAATCTGAGTAATTTTCCAGTGACAGCAACCAGGGATGCCTAAGGAAGGAAGAAAGATAATTTTACTGAAGCCTGAGTTCAGGCAGGGAAAATGCACTTAAAAACCAAGAAATAATTTTCATGCAGGATATTTGCAGGAAGGAACTACTTAATAGTGTTATGGCACAGAGAATCTACATTTGAAAGGAGATCTTTGAATGTACTGAGTATGGGAAAGTTTCACTTATAGCTCAACACTGGCTTCACATGTGATAATTCACAATGAAAAGAAACTCCTATAAATATAATGAATGTGAACAAGAATTTGGCTAAATGCTCAATATGTATCAGCTTTCATATATGAGAGGAACCTGATGGCATTATTTAATGTGGATGAGTCTACGGTGATCGGCTCTTAAACACAAGAGCAGACGCTCCGGGGAAAAAATCTCACACGTGTGTAAACACTGTGGGAAGGCTTTGGGTCACCATTCAGCCTGTCACCAACACAAACAAATTCACACTCTAGCAAACCCCATGAGTATGATGGATATGGGTAAGAATTCAGCTGTGCAACTCACCTTTGTATACACAGGAGAATTCCTGTGGGGGAGAAAAAACTTTGTGCACATGACCAGTGAAGAAGAGCCTGTAGTATGGATCTAAGTTTCCCTTTCACAAGAAAATTCATTCTGAGGAGAGCCTGTAAGGCTGTAATGAATGTAGGAAAATTTTTAACAAGAGGCAGGCTCTGGATGAACAGAAATATCTATACCAGATACACAGTGAGAATGAAATCAGTATGGGAAATCATGTGTGGGCAAACGTTCTTTTTTTTTTTAATGTTTCTTTTTATATATTTTTGAGAGCAGAGAGAGACAGAGCAAGCTGGGGAGGGTCAGAGAGAGAGGGAGACACAGAATCTGAAGACAGGCTCCAGGCTCTGAGCTAGTTGTCAGCACAGAGCCCGACGCGGGGCTCGAACCCACAAACCATGAGATCATGACCTGAGCCAAAGTCAGACGTTTAACCAACTGAGCTACCCAGGCACCCCACAAATATTCTTAACATAAGGGCTGAAGAAACATCTGTAATCCAATTATTACTTTTTCTTGGGATTACAACGATAGCCACCTGCAGTAATAAAATGAGATTAAACCCACAAGCCTTTTGGAGAGTCTTATTTGACATCTTTCTCTCCCCAGCAGTAGAAACAAATATTCTGCCAAGGCAGGCATGTCCTATAGTCCATAAAGAACAAAATTAAAAGCAACATAGAAGTCTCCCCAGCTAACTTACGTATAAAACTTAGGTGGTTGTATTTTTTCCCCCTTTCTCATAGATGAGGATGGACTTGGTATAAGCATTATTGGAATGGGTGTCGGAGCAGATGCCGGACTTGAAAAGCTGGGAATATTTGTCAAGACAGTAACAGAAGGTGGTGCTGCCCAGAGAGATGGCAGGTAAGCTAACTACTATCGTTAATAACTAAAATCTCCTAAGAAACTTTTTTGTGAATTTCTTTCAATGGCTTCCTTCTTTTTTTTTGGACAGAATTTTGGAGTGTGTCTCAGAAAGGGAGAATGTTGAAGCACTTGAATTACTTTAGGATTTGTAGGCAAAATACCTGCTTTCTTTAATGTATGTTAAATAATAGGTGGTTGGGTCTATTATATACATCTCTCTTCCTTTGCTATGTATTCATTCATCTCTCTATCTAGTGGGAAGTGGGCAGAAACATCGGTGTATATTGTTTAAGACTATGTATTGTAGAGATCAGCATTTAGTTTCATTTCAGAAATATCAAAACAAATGGCAATATTTCTGGCACTTTTGAGAATGACAGAGAAAGAAGGGAAAATAGGAACCCTAATTCTGTGATGATGGTAATTCTGGAGCTAACATTTCTCAAAATGTATTCTGTCTAAAAACAGGTTCTTGATTGCCAAGTAAACTTGTGGAATTAAAATCTCTGAGAGAGGAATCTGAGAGCCTTTACTTAAACACCCACTTTGGGTAATTTGGCTGCATGCCAGCACATCAGATGATTGTTGTTTTATGTCTTAGCTTTCATCATCTCAAGCTACAAGTATCTCTAAAGATTTTGATTAAATCCTCACACTAGTCTCCTTCTGAATCAGGTTGGGACTGAAGCAGAGGTTAGCAATAGAAATAAAAGTAGATCCAAAAATATGAGTGCCAAATTCAAAGAAATGTTATCTTATTTTTTTAGGAGCACTGGAATAACTGGCTTTGATATTTTTTTCAAGGTTTAAGCATACATCACTTAACCATCATGTCAAGAAATGATAAACCCTGTTGAAAACCATTTGCAAATCTCTGGTGGGACTCATGGTAGAATTATTTCTTTTCTAATCCTAAAAACACATTGATATACACAGATATCTCCCAAGGGAACTAAATTGATTCATTTAAATACACACAGGAAACCCACACCAGGATCATCTCTTTTTCTGTAAGGCTAGGGACCATATCTCTCAGTAGCCTTATTTGTATTCCCATAACACGTGAACAGAGAAGGTCTGAAATGAATCTTTTGAGTGTTCAGTTGATTGAATGTGTATCACACTTAAAGTAGGATATTAATATTTTGTATTAAAAATAATTTGTTAACATTTCCCTCTTTTTTTAAATTTATTTTTAAATTAACATCCAAGTTAGTTAGCATATAGTGCACCAATAATTTCAGGAGTAGATTCCTTAATACCTCTTACTCATTTAGCCCATCCCCCCTCCCACAGCCCTCCAGTAACCCTCTGTTTGTTCTCCATATTTAAGAGTCTTTTATGTTTTGTCCCCCTCCTCGTTTTTATATTACTTTTGCTTCCCTTCTCTTATGTTCATCTGTTCTGTGTCTTAAAGTCCTCAGACAAGTGAAGTTGTATGATATTTTTCTTTCTCTGACTGACTAATTTCACTTAGCGTAATACCCTCTAGTTCTATCCATGTAGTTGCGAATGGCAAGATTTCATTCTTTTTGACTGCCGAATAACACTCTAGTGTGTGTACACACACATGCGCACACACACACACACACACACACACACCAGATCTTCTTTATCCATTCATCCATCAATGGACATTTGGGCTCTTTCCATACTTTAGCTATTGTCGATAGTGCTGCTATAAACATTGGGATGCATGTGCCCTTTCGGAACAGCACACCTGTATCCCTTGGATAACTACCTAGTAGTGCAATTGCTGGGTTGTAGGGTAGTTCTATTCTTAATTTTTTGAGGAGCCTCCATACTGTGTTCCAGAGTGGCTCCACCAGTTTGCATTCCCACCAGCAGTGCCAAAGAGGTCCTTTCTCCTTATCCTCACCAACATCTGTTGTTGCCTGAGTTGTTAATGTTAGCCATTCTGACAGGTGTGAGGTGATATCTCATTGTGGTTTTGATTTGTATTTCCCTGATCATAAGTGATGTTGCACATTTTTTCTTGTTTTGGTTGGCCATGTGGATGTCTTCTTTGGAGAAGTGTCTATTCATGACTTTTGCCCAGTTCTTCACTGGATTATTTGTTTTTTGGGTATTAAGTTTGGTAAGTTCTTTATAGATTTTGGATACTAACCATTTATCTGATGTGTCGCTTGCAAATATCTTCTTCCATTCTGTCGGTTGCCTTTTAGTTTTGCTGATTGTTTCCTTTGCTGTGCAGAAGCTTTTTATTTTGATGAGGTCCCAGCAGTTCATTTTTGCTTTTGTTTTCCTTGCCTCCAGAGATGTGTTGAGTAAGTAGTTGCTGTGGCCAAGGTCAAAGAGGTTTTTGCCTGCTTTCTCCTTGAAGATTTTGACGGGTTCCTGTCTTACATTTAGGTCTTTCATCCATTTAACACTTCCCCCTTTTCAAGTAGTTAAGGAAATAACCCCTTTACCCTTTGAAAGAATTATATGATGGTAGTAGCAAATATTTCTCATTATTAATGAAGAAACTTTCTTCCAAGTGAGCTAAAAGTTGTTTGTAAGATCTGTATCTTTTCTCTTCAAGTTTCACCAAAACTTTAAAAGCTATTCTAAAATCACTCTTATTGTTAGCATTCAAACAACATGAAATTATTATGAACCATCTCTCTTAAGTAAATAGGCCACAAAGCCATACCAAAATACAAACTGATTAAAAACCAAAAAGGTAGAGGGGCACCTGAGTGGCTCAGTCGGTTAAGCATACTCTTGGTTTCAGCACAGGTCATGATCTCAGGGTTTGTGAGTTAGAGCCCCACATCAGGCTCTGCACTGGCGGTGAAGAACTTGCTTGGGATTCTCTTGTTTCCCTCTCTCTCTCTGCCCCTCCCCAGCTCACTCTCTGACTCTCAAAATAAATAAACTTTTTTTTTTTTTAAAAAAGGTAGAAAATTTTGCATTCAGCACTTAGTCAGTTGGCATTGTTCTAAACTCAGATCTATTTTTTTTTCCAACCCTCACTTTTAAGATTAGGTTTGTTTTTTCTTAACCTATTTACTGATTTGTTGTCCTACATAGTTTCAGTATTTACACTGGTGTGGAACTTTGCTTTATCAGTCCTAGTGTGTATTTCCTCAGTCCTTTTAAATGGATGTTTACCTAGTACAGTAATCCTGCTGTTGTTACAATAGATGCTTAATAAATGCATCAGTGAGTATATTAAGAAAGACAACTTGATGAAATGAGCAGAATCTTTGGGATCGTGTGACCAGGAGTCTTTATTCTTTCCCTTCTACTTACCACCTATGGAATATTCAACAAATTACTTAATTTTCATGTTTTCTACATTGCAGAGTTGTTGTAAGCATTAAATATGCTTATGTAAATTAAAACCTTCCACAATGCTGTTTACATATGGAACTGTTCTTGAATGAAGTAGGAATAAAGTAGGAATTGAAATTTATTGAAAAATAGTTATTGGAAGTTTTATGAAAAACTATAGAAAGATGGATAAAATATGCACAGAATTGTAAAGTTTTAGAGTTCAGAAGAACTTTAAAGATCTTTAAATTCATACCATTCATTTTATATATGTATAAAAATTGAGGGGACGTATATAGTCTCATTATTAGACCTGTGGCAGTGTTCACAACTTTTCAGTTATATTATTATTTCCACTATTACTGGTGTGCTCATTTGCACAATATTTAAATATTCCTTGTTGTTTAAAATTCATCAATATAAACAATTTACAAAGGAACAGTTGGTTGCTGTGTCCAGTTCATAATAATTTTCTTTAAAGTTATGTATACTTATGGATATAGAAAAATATTATAGTTATGGACTAAACAAAACACTGATTAGAATGATGCTGTTCTTGTGTGGAAATGTTTTCTATTTATTCATCCAACCCAACCCAACATCTCTTTCTCTCTTTTTCTTTCTCTCACAAAATGTAGAATTCATACTCACCAAAGTATTGAATGGATCTAGTCTGTGTGAGTTTTTTAAAAAGTTTCAACCAATATGGAATATTTAATTTTTCTATAGATATTTTTAAATATTTTCTTTTTTTAATGTTTGTTTATTTTTGAGAGAGCGAGATAGAGCATGAGTGCAAGTTGGGCAGAGAGAGAGGGAGGCACAGAATCTGAAGCAGGCTCCAGGCGCTGAGCTGTCAGCACAGAGCCCAACACAGGGCTCAAACTCAGGCACCGCTGTATATATGTTTTAAATTAGGACTAAAAATAATAAATTTATCGCCATGTGACATCAGGAAGGTTGTTCTTCAGACCTCAGTTATGGACAAAATTAAAGTTCTGGATTAGATGTTCTTTATAATTCCTTTTAGCTTTAAAAGGATAAAAAGTCTTTTTAAAAAACCTTTTAGTGTGCTTTAGTTTGTTAACTCTACTTAAGAAAATGATTTCAGTTTAAACTCAATTTTGTCACGTTTCCTTCAAGGGATGCTAAATAAACAGACTTCTAGACTTTCATAGAGCATTCTTTTCTCCCTTCTCCCTACTTACTGCTCCCACACAAGAAACCTTTTCTGTTGCTATTGCTTTTACTCCTTGTAAACATCTCATAAACTCACCATATTTTGTGCACTTTAGAAAATTTGATGTGTATATTTATCTCCTGTATCACCCAGAAAGTAGTTAAAAAGTTTTGAGTCGTCCTTACTTTTCGATACTATCTCTGTTCTGCATTTGAAATTTCTCTTGTCAAGCTTTTCGTGCCTATCCGTACCATTTCATATGATGCCTGAAACACAGGGGGTGGTCAGTAAATATTTGTTGAATGAGTGAATACTTGTGTGTTAATCACTTCCAAAACATTTACTTAGGCCTAACAGTTTGCTCCCCTCCCTTCTTTGGCTTTTCTCTCCCCCTTTGTCCTTTTTGAGCTAGCCTACCTCTTGCAGAGTAACTTGCAATGTAGCTAAATGACATGACATGATAGCCATTTCCACCATCTGTTTTAGTTGTGCAGTTTTCGTAAAATAATATTAATGATAAATATTAGTAGTATTTATACTACTAATTAATTTAACGAATTAAATTGATATTTAGTAAAAATAATATTATAGATAATACCATTAGGTTTTGCTGCCGTAAATTTTATGGTTATCACACAGGACACTGATTATTTCTCCAGTCCTCTTTCATGGACCTGTAAAGCAAAATCATCTTTATAACAACACAGTTGAAAATGCTGACAGTAGCATAAGTCATGTGGATAATGACTGACAAAAGATAGTAGGAAGGCTGTGCTAAGGAAGCAAATTAAAATTGCATTTGGGATCTGCTTTATTTCTGGCTCCCATGTTTGTTTCTCAGGCGTTTGCATATTATCATTCTAGAACACCGTCCTGTTCAGTTTGTTTGTTTGTTTGTTTGTTGAAAAAGTTATCAAATGTGAAATGATGGTGCTGTGTAGCTTACCTTCCTTCAAGCCTTTCAAGGTTTTCAAACCATTGTAACTGTTTTTGAGCAGCTTTAGGATAGCACCAACACGGAAAACAGATGAAGAGTTCTATTCTTAGCTTTCCCTGCAGCAGACACTCCCTCTCTCCCTCCCCGCCCCCTCCAGCAGGACCCCTCTGTGCCCCTGAGGCGCCCTCCAGCCTGGGACAACCTGAATGAAAAGTGCCATTTTAATTGTGCCCATCAGTCATAATTCCTAGGCCGGTGCTTTCCTCTTGGTGCACACACTCTTGTGTCACCCTTCTTGTCAAGTAGTTTGCTTGTTCGCACCTTAGAGAGTTGGGATATTACCGCTTTCATATGGATGTATTTTCACATACATTTACAACTTCAGTCTCTGGCATTTAGGGGAAAACTCCGGTGACCAGAGTTCACTAATGTTGCTCCAGCTGGTCTCCCTTTCATTGACCATTGGTTGCTGTGTTTACATAAGCCCTGCGAGGTAGAAGTTTTGTTTTTGTTTGCCCTTCCCAGATCTATCATGTCAACAGATAACCATCTAGTAACATTAAACAAACCCTATCATTGTCCAACGGCTATATTTTTGTTAGCCTTACCCCCACTGGTTCTGGGTTTTAGGTTCCGAGTGGAGGGATATAGGAAACCAGACTGAGGTTGAAGAGCAGTTGTACACGTTGTTATTAGCACGTGGAAACGGTGACAAACTAGCCAGGTACGTTCCCCTGAACTCCGTTCCAGTAGGCAGAGTTTCCAGGGAAAAACAGGCTATTTCCTCTGGAAAATTTTTAGAAAGCCCAGCTGATCTGTATTTTTTGTGCTCTGGGATGGTCTGGTTCAGACAGCTGTCCATTTAATTTTTACCACCAGGACTCATCCTTGTCGTTTTCGTGCTTCTAATTATGAACCAAGAATTGAGAGATTATCAGTGTTACTGTGCTGTGAGGAAAACCTTTTTCTCTACCGTAATAACCATTTATGTATTAAATACCCTTCTGGCTTATGATCTAGTGGGTTGTAGGGTCAGTCTATGGTGGCAGCAAACCTGAGTTGCTACCCTTTCTTTTTATCCAATTTAATTATTCCCCTCATCCCCTGTTCAGACTTTTTTACCTATTCTCCTTCTGCTCATTTTTCGTTTCTTGGGTTTGTCTCTTGCTTGTCTCATACACTCTACCCTTATAAAAAGGTGAATTAAAATGTATCTTAAAATATCAAACTCAATAGAACTTTCCTCTCTCCCTCTCTTTTTAAAATTAAAGGTACTTTTTATTTCCTTGGTGTTTTTAAAATTGTGTATCAGATTTTCTTTTTTTTTTCTTAATAAATGTATCACTTTTGAATGAGGAGTTTTTAAAATAGATATTCTTTTCATGAAAATAATAATCAAATAGTACTGAGCTCTCTTCATCCCCTTAATGCTGCCTGTATTGAGACAGGCAAGAAGAATTATGTAGGATCAGGAACCTGCATTTTAATCATGAGAGGCCTCTTCCTCACACTGGTGTGACTGCAGAGAGCAGATCTGTGCCAAATATCTGTTGTCACTGTCACTGATGCACGGATGCTTTATGGAAAGCTTGGGTCACTTCTGTCTTCTCAGAGCCATTTCCAGTACTCTTCATTCCTTTGGGACATCTGGATTTCCATCTCGCATTATTTTCCTTCTTCCTGAGGGGCTGCCTTTACCATTTTATCACCAGGTCTGATGGTGGTGACTTCTTTCATCTTTGTATGACTGAAGAAGTCTTTGTTTTCCTTTTGGTTTTTAAGATATTTTTTCTTTGTGTATAGAGTTTTGGGTAACAGGTTTTCGATTTGTTTTGCTATCCCTTTTAATACTTTTCCTGGACTTCTTTTTTTCTGATTTTAGGCACGTGAGTACATGAACAAAAGTACATGTACACAGATGAATTTAGAAAATGAGAATGTGCTATAAATATTATTTTATTTTCTGCTTATGTAAATTAATTGTATTTGACAAGCATTGTAAAATTTCTGTTGACAAACAGAAGCTCAAAACTATGTGTATTAATTCCCCCTATCCTTTACATTTTTTAAAGAAAATGCCTATTTTGGCTTTAGGCTATAGATTCTAGATCATTGAGTCCAGAACCTTGAGTTATTTTATGCTTATGCACATATGCGTCTTTAATAAAGAGCATGCACTATATAATGCCTTCAGTCTAAGGGAAAACTTTTTAGACTATTTCCACAGTCACTATAAAGTGCTACAATCAGTTGTCAAATTAGCATTTTCTAGTTTTAGAAAACACTTTTAAGTTTTAATCTAGTGTATGTTAGTGGTGGAAAATTTAGAAAACACAAAAAAATATAAAGGAGAAAATAAAAATTTCATGTAATCCCACCATCTAGAGTTGACCACTACTAAACTTCTGCCAGTGAATTTCCTTCCAGATTTTTTTCTGTGCATATTCTGCCTTTGTTTCCTTACCTATCAAAGTTAGAATTGAGATACTATCTGTTGAGTATTTACTATATGTCAGGCAGTCTGTATGCTCTTTATATTTTATAACTTATTTATTATTGCCAATAGCTTTGATTAAATACATATAATTATTATTTCTGTTGTATATATAAGGAAATTATGACTTTTCTTATATAGTCACAGCAAGTAAGTGGCAAAGCCTGGCTATAAATCTAGCTTATCTGACTTTAGAGCCTATACTTAAATAATACATTATGTTATATCACATCATTCAAAACTTTTGTACAACAGACTTTAAGAGTATATCATTCTATTGTATTATACATGGAAACCATTTGCATATTGTACTAGCGTGTTGTTTCAAGGTGTTGATCAGGTTATCATTTTTAGATAAAAATCATGGTGAATATCTCAGATTATTTCTTTGAAATTACTTCCTTAGAGTGGAATTTTTTTTTACCTTTTTAAAAAAAAATGTTTATTCATTTTTGAGAGAGAGAGAGAGAGACATAACGCAAGCAGGAGAGGAGCAGAGAGAGAAAGAGAGAGACACAGAATCTGAAGCAGGCTCCAGGCTCTGAGCTGTCAGCACAGAGCCCGACGTGGGGCTCGAATTCACAAACCGTGAGATCATGACCCGAGCCGAAGTTGGATACTTAACCGACTAAGCCACCCAGGTGCCCCAAGGTGCATTACATTTTAAATGCTTTAGAAGCATGTTGCTAAGCTGCCCTTCAGAAAGGTAGTTCACTTTGTACACCCTTAGCAGTGTTGAGAGTAGTCTACTGCACTGAATCAAGACTGAATATCGTTTTATAAATTGATAAGTGAGATATTATTTTGAAATTTTAATTTCTTGGTTTTGAGAATCTTAAGATGTTTACTGGACACATGTCCTTTTTTTCCTATAAATTATTTTCCATTTGCTTTTCCTCTGTTACATTTTTTATAATCGTGCTATCATCTGTTCTTTCAGTGCTAATCTTAACAAATACGGCAGGTAGTGCATACCAATTCCTTCACTTATTAACTCTCTCCACTGTGCTCTCCAATTTTATAATAAAAATGATCAAGTCCAATAAACAGAATTAAAGAACAACTCTAAACTTAAACACACTAAAATTGTGTGTTTAGTTTATACCCTTAATTTTCTGTCCAGTTTATTGCTTTAAAAATTATTTACCTGGTTTTTGAGGCATCCAGTAACCCTTTCTTAGACGTAATCTCCTTAAAATTTTCAGTGTCATACATGATCACTTATTTCTAATGAGATCTATGCCCCCTTCCTTGGTTTTGTGTGGGTTTTTGTTGTTGTTGTTGATGATGTGTGTGTGTGTATGTGTGTGTGAGAGAGAGAGGAGAGAGAGAGAGAGAGAGAGAGAGAGAAACAGAGAGGGTTAGACAGACAGCTATATAGATCTTTTCCCATTTATTTTTCATCCTGTATTATAATTCTCCCAAATTAGCTTCTTGACCTCATTTTTGTATTCAGTGGGTGAACTGATTTTTTTCCCGCGACTCTATAGAAATTACTCTCAAATTCATACCATAATCTTGGTGGATGTAGAACCTATTCATTATATCACTTGTATCTTATTTTCATCTCAAACAACATAAATTGAATTCCTCTTTTCCTTTTTTTTCTTCCTTTCCCTTGATAGGAACAATCCGTTTTTTCTGTATTGACCCTGTTTTTCATTACTTTAGGTATAAAACTTTCTAGTCATCCTTTATTCTTTTATTTTACCTGTATAATATCTTATTATATTGTTTATTTCTTTCTGTGGAATGTTCCTGAAATTCTTCTATTGTGTTCATTCTTTGTGTCACATCTCTGGGCCAGGACTTTATCTTATTATGCCATAGTTTCTATGGGGCTTCGTTGAGCTGGTCTTTCCATTTATCCTTACCTTGTTCCAAGATTATTCTTTCCACAATTATCACTTTGTGTAGCCTTTGTGAACAATAATGTGTGGTTGCTCTCTATTTTTTGCCAATCAGAGCCCAAGGTCTTGTTGACATTGAATACCAATGTTATTTAAGTGCATATTCAATTCTCTACTTCAATCAGGAAGATTACATTATTGTCTGCACTGATGTCCTTCCCCAACCTTCTTGCACATCTTAGTCAAAATAATAATTACTAAAACTACAATGTATTAAGGCCATATAATACATCAATTACTCTGCTAACCCTTTCACATACATTTTTGCTCATCATTACAATCAGTATGGTAGTTATCATGGAACTTCTTCGTCTAAACTAAGGATGCATTCCTTCAGGAATTCATAGTTGAAGAAACCTAAGGTTTCATAGAAAATGGGATTAAGTAAACTGTGGGCTGAGGTAAATGAATGAAAGCACCCAAATAAACCTTTGTTAAAATAAAGCAATCAAAATGTATTATAAAGAGACTGTCAATTACACATTTTAAAGTTTTGCTATAAAAAAATAAAATTTTACTGTAATAGGCACAGGACAATTCATTTTTAACATTTTGCATTGTTAAATTTAACATTTTGCATGCTGTATACTTTTAAATAGGATACCTTCTATCACCCATCCAGCATTAGGAAAATGCTTGTACCTTTTTTTTTTTTTTTAACCCTGTTGGTGGTGATTTGCATTTAAATGGTGATATGCATTTAATATCCCACCACCCAGTCTATCACTCTTTTTTCCGAGTATTCATTGCTTTTCCAGTTTTGCAGATTGGGGATTGTTTGCCATGAAGGCATGTAGCTCCAGTCTTCAGTCTCCTTCATTCATTCTTCATTTCTACTGTGCTTGCAGGATGGGTGGGTGCGTCTGGATTGACTTCAGCTCAGGTTTCTTTTCTCCGTCCGGCACTACTTTGTAGAAACTTTTACTCCCAGGCTGCCATCTGCTCTCTAGCTCTTTTCTTTTTCTATCTTTCTAGGAAAAAAGTAGTTCCTTTTCCTATTTCTCTACATCCCACAAATTAAAAAAAATATATATATTCCTAAAACAACATACAGAGGGGGAAACAGCATTGGGGATTTTTAGATTATCAGTAAGTGAAAGCTTTAGAGAAATTTTGATCTGAGCAACTCTGAGACCCAGATTCTTTTCTGACTTCCACACTTCCTTTATGCTCTTCACCCTTCCCCAAGTCATATTTTTCTCAACATTTCATTACCTTTTACTTCAGGATTAAACCTAAGTGTCCCGTTCATCACTGAAATCATTTAACGGTCACTGGCTGAGCCCAGCTGAATTCTTGGCCTCTGTACACTTGGATGTAATGATCTATAGTGCATCCGTTTATGTTTGTTGGTCATCATATCATGTGTATTGAGTGTGTATCCCTAGATTCATGGTTAAACCGTTCAGAGCAGGGACCACATGCAACATGCAAGTGCTAGACTTTTGATAAGCACTCAAGCCCGTGTATGAAGGGATTGATTCCACTTCTAGGATTCAGTCCTTTTTGGTCAAATTTCCTTATGACTTTAGTTTTTAATCTTTGTTCTGTTATTTTTCCCAAAGGTAATTTCCAGTAATCTCTAGTTTTTGTGAGAGTGCCATCTCCATTTCTTTTTGTTTATTTTGATACCATTGTATATGGTGGGTGACTTTCTTGGTTTATTTGCAAAAACACCACGACTCCATTGTGAACCCATCTATTCCCAGTTTTTATCTTTGCTCTGGTTCCGCTTAACCCTTACCTCACAAAGTCAATAGCCTTCTTCATATCAGTCTATTTTATTTATGCCTTTCTTAACATGCTTACTGTACTATTTTGTGTAGTTTAGTACACTCTATGTCTCCAGTCCCTGCAGCATACACACATACCCCTGTACTGGCATAAATGTGTGTGTGTGTGTGTGTGTGTGTGTGTGTATGTGTGTGTGTGTGAATGTGATATTCTCAAACAGGAACCATACTTCAATCAGATTTCTATCCATTAACTCTCACTGTTCTTAGAATACAGTCAAGATTGACCCACTCTTGCTAAATTATACTGACTGAATGATCAATCAAATCAATGAAGCAAGCATATTATTTTCTCTACTTATATTTTTCTAGCACTTGTGCTCTCTTCCTTCTGATTAGACTACTGAGAAATGTCCTTTTAATTGTATTTGTTTCATTCCATTTTATCTAAATTATTCTGTACAAGGATGTCTTTTCAGAAATTTCTTTGACCTTGCATGTACTTCCTTTATTCTTGTCCATTAAGATAATCATCACCCTAATTTTCTTTCACCTGTGATTACTCATCTATTGACGATCTAAAAACCTATACTTTGCTTTTTCTTTTATTCTCTCTCCCAGTAGATGCCAGTCCTGAACATACTAGCTTTAAACGATAACCTGTTTTAAAAATTTGCAGTCTTCTATTTAATACTCCTTTCACTCATCCTGAAACTTTTGTCTTTTCTTAAAATATATTTCTTTGCAAATGCTCTTGCCTAATTAAAGTCACATTATCATCTTTCCATTTCATAAAAGTATAACAATCATTTTCCTTTTGAGAATCTGAGCTTATTAGCTTGCTTGCTTGCTTGCTTGCTTGCTTGCTTTCTTTCTTTTTTTTTTTTTCCTGGAAGGCCACCTGTGTTCACCTTTCAGATTCTGTGATTCAACTTTAATTTGGTTTTCCAAAATACAAAGTATACTTTAAATATTTGAATTAGCAATAATTGTACCTCAGATAAACTTCATTGGCTACAATATTGCCACTGTGCAAAGCTACTGTAACTATTTGAAAAAAAAAAAAAAAGAATTTTCTTCTTGCCTTTGTCTTCCATAGATCCTGATAAATCTCTTGAACTGCCATGAAAGGTTCTTGGAGAGGTGCCATACATGTATAGCTATAGTCATTGGTCACTCAAAACACTAAGAAACTGTTGTTGTCAAAGCACGTATTGAGCTATTGCTTCCATAGCATTACACTTTATTTTATGTAAAGGGTAAGAAGAAATAAAGTTATAGCCTTAGCCATTAAAGGAGTTTAGAATCAACTTGTAAGACAAAGTCCCCACCTCCAACACGTCCCTACATAAGAGAACTTTTATTATAAAACAACACAAGGCAATGTTAAATTATATTACAAAAATTATGAATACACATGCACAAAGATAGAAAGTTAAAAAAATGATACTTAGATTAAGTAACATTTAATCAAGAAGGATGTTTTCTAGAAAAATATTTAAATAACAATGGCCAAGAGAAGATATTGTCATAAAAAAGGGAATGGTGGGCACCTGGTTGGCTCAGTCGGTTAAGCATCTGACTTCGGCTCAAGTCATGACCTCACAGTCATGAGTTCAAGCCCCATGTTGGACTCTGTGCTGACAGCTCAGAACCCAGAACCTGCTTCAGATTCTGTGTCTACCTCTCTTTGTGCCTCTCCCCTGCTAGCACTCTCTTTTTCTTTCTCTCTCAAAAATAAATAAACATTAAAAAGGTGAAAAGAAAAAGGAATGATATAAACAGAACAGTGGAAAGGGAGGCAGTAAGCACAACATTTGCCTCTTTTTTTTTTATGTTTTTTATTTATTTCTGAGATAGAGACAGTGTGAATAGGGGAGGATCAGAGAGAGAGGGAGACATAGAATCTGAAGCATTGCCTCTTTTGAGTCTTATCAACAGCAGTGTATAAAAAATGTTATCCTAATAATGGACATTTAACTTTTGTCCCATCCAGAGGATAAAACTACATGTAACAGGAGTTCTTTCTTTTCCTTCATTCTCCAAAAATGGTTTAATAAGATTAGCAATACATAATTATTGCTCCAGGCTCAAATGTAAGACCCAAGAAGTTTGCAGTTTATCTGCTCAGGGTGACCTTATACATCAAGAAATATTAAACAATTATCTGTTAACATGTAACATTAGGTGAAGGTATAAAGCATATGGTGTAGGAAAGGTTCAAAGGATAGAAAAGACCACTAGGCTCAAGTAAGCAGATTAATGCTCAGAGAGAAGTTAACACTTGAGCTGGGCCTTTAGAAGAAAGCTTTTGAGAGGGCAGAGAAGGGATATATGGCAAATGTGTAAAAGATACAAAGGCAGGAATGTGTACCGTCTTCTCAGGGTACGGCTTGTCTTACAGTTATTGTTTACGTAAGGATGCTGTTGGATAAACATGAAAATGTAGTTGAGTTGATACTAGTTGTTGGTAATATGATACTAAGGTTAGGTAAATAAATGGAGATGTAGCACTTTGTATAACAGTATTCACAAGTATTGTTAAGATGTCACAAGTTCTCATATTTATCTGTAGATTCAAAGAAATGTCAATTAAAATCCCAGCAGGAGTTTTGTTTTGTTTTGTTTTTTTAAGAAATGGATTAGCTGTTTCCAAAATGCATAGGAAAGGCAAGGGACATAGAATAAAAGTTCTGAAAAAGAATAAAGTTAGAGACTGACCCTACCTGATTTTGTAAGATTGATTATACAGCCTCAGTATCCAAGACTATGTAATATTGGTATAAAGTAGAAATATTTAATATTTAATAAATACATTAAGATAGTAATATATGGAATAGAATAGAAAGTAAGGAATAGATGGAAACATCTAGGGGCACCTGGGTGGCTCAGTTCATTGAGCATCTGACTCTTGATTTCAGCTCAGGTCACAACCTCACGGTTCATGAGTTTGAGCCCTACATCGGGCTTTGTGCTGACTGTGCAGAGCCTGCTTGGGATTCTCTCTCTTCCTCTATCTCTGTCGCTTTCCTGTTATGTCTCTGTCTCTTTCTCTTTCTCTCTCTTTCCCAAGTTAAATAAAATTTTAAAAAATTAGAAAAAAGGATTGAGACATATAGGGTCAGTTGACTTTCAACATAAGTGCCATGATAACTCGATGCTAAAATGTGCAACATTTTTCATCAAATAGCAGTACAAGAATTAGATATCCATATGGAGGAAAAACACTCAGCCACAAATGTTACCATACCATCATTAATTAAGTTGATTAAGTAATTAAAATTAATCATAGGTCTAGACCTAAGAGTTTTAAACAATGAAACTGAAAAGAATGCATAGGTGAAAATCTTTGTGTGGTCACATTAAACAGGTCACAAAGCATGGTCCATCAAAGAAACAACTGACACACTGAATTTCATTGAAGTCACAAGTTTGGTACTTTGAGAGGCACAATTTTGCAATGAAAAGAGAAAGCATAGACAAGGAGAATATATTTGCAAAACATATATACAAGGACTTGTATCCAGAATGTGAAGAGCATTTACAACTCAGTAACAACAACTCAATTTTTAAAATATGGACAAAAGATTTTTTGATAGCCATGTCACAGAGAAGGATGTATGAATGGCCGATAGCATATGAAAATATGTACAAAATCGTTAGTCACTGATCAATGCAAATTAAAACTGCATTGAGATGCCACTGCACACCTCTAGAATGGCTAAAAAACACTGACAGTATAAAATGTTGGCAAGGATGTTGAGAAATGGAACACTCCTACATGACTGGTGGGAATGTAAAATTGTACTGCCACTTAGGGCAATAGTTTGGCAGTTTTTTTTAATGTTAAGCAGATACCTAACCTTTCAAGTCAGCAAACTCTTTGGTATTTTCCAAGAGAAATGAAAGCATATATTTATGTAAAAATGTGTGTGAATGGCAACTTTAGTCACAATAGACAAAATCAGGAAACAGCTCAAATGTCTACCCTGTGCTTTACTAAATGGCTTCTGAACAAGAATTTTGGAGGAGGTGCAACTCCAGAAATCTGTCATTTTCCAGGTTCCTCCATTTTATTCTGTTGCAGTCAGGTAGCTTGGGAGCTGGTACTCTAGACTATCCTGTCCAGTATGGTAGGACCACTACTAGCTGATGTTGTACTTTTGTGCAAATTTGAAAAATGCATACCTTTCACAAAAGTATGCCACCTTATGGGTTCATGGCTTGACAGCCAGAATAAAGGCTGACTTTCAGTTCTTCTAACTCTCTCAGGTGGGAGCTCTCGTTCAGTTTTATGTGTACCATACATAACAGAAAATATGAAACAAATAACACAAAGCCATGACTCACAACCTCATTATGAGTAAAGTTAATCTGGCAGAGTATTGAAGGTAGGTGAGTCTGGAGTTGGCTAAAGGACTTTATTGTTTTTGTTTTTCGATTTTTGTTTTTTTCTTCTCCAAGACTGTAATGTTAACCACCACAATGCTTCCTTAGCCCTAGGGGAGCAGTAGAAAAAGGCTATACTGAAGGACGGTTAAGATGATTAAGAAGCTCCAAGCAAACCCAATGTTCTCCCATTTTTGTGCAAGGAAGAGAAGGAAAGATGGGAAGATGGTTGTGGATGCATCCATCTTTCCACTTAAGGGGGGTAGAGAATAAGCTATAGAGAACTAAATAGGGGCATGATTTTCTAAAGTCCTGAGAAGAATGATTAGCAGAAGGAGAAAGTGATCCTGGACCTGCTTTATGGGAGAAAAGAGTTACGGACTCAACCACATGGATCTAATGGGAAAAAGGGAGATACATGCTGCGCACTAGAATTTTTAATTCACTGTAATACTATTAATTAATATTTAATGAACCCACCCTTTAGCACAATAGCCAGCCAAATGTGAGCACTGTTCCTGTTTTTTATGTGTACGGTTATCCAGTCTTGTGCATGGTGAAATGGGGAAGGGGTAGAGGCAGATGGGGGACAGAGTGATAAAAATTTAAATGTCAAGAAAGGATAACGTGGGATAAAAATGTCCGAATTAGTTTAAGACCCAATGTTGAAGAAACTTGATAGCTTCACTAAGTGATTTAGAAATATATTGTTTTTGAAATGATGAAGCTGGCTAGTAGTGCTTTGGATAAAGCTGTTCTTTAAGATTAATTTATGCCATTTGTATTGAGATGTAATTCACATATCATCACTTATGTAATTATGGAATTCAGTCATTTCCAGAATATTCAAGATGTTAGTGTAACTATTACTTCCAACTAATTGTAGCACATTTTGACCACTCCAGCAAGAAACCCTTTATCCATTAATGATCACTTTCCTTTTCTTCCAGCTCTGTCCCTTACCCCCACTTTAGGCACTGATCTACTCTCTGTCTGTAGATATTGGACTTTTCTGGACATTCCATATAAATGGAATCCTACAACATGTAGTTTTGTGACTGGCCTTTTTTCACTAGTGTAGTGTTTTCAAGGTTCATCCATGCTGTATTATGTGTCACATTCAATTCCTTTCTATTTCCAAATAATATTCTATTGAACGGATATACCACATTTTGTTTATTCTGACATCAGTTGATGGATATTTGGGCTGCTTCTACTTTTTGGCCATCATGAATAAGACTGCTTTGAACATTCATGTACAGATTTTTTTGTGGACCTGTTTCCATTTTTCTTGGGTATGTACCTAGGAGAGAAATTTCTGGGTCATGTGGTAACTCTGTGGAGTTACCTGTGGTTTAACCTGTGGAGGAAGTGCTGGATGGTTTTCCAAAGTAGCTGCACCGTGTTATATTGCCTCTGATAACGGCTGAGGGTTTCCACACATCCTCATGAGCTCTTGTTGATATCTGTATTGTGGTTCTAACCATCTCTGAGTGGGGGTGTGAAGAGGTATCTTATTTTGGTTTTGATTTGCATTTCCATGATGGCTGTTGATGTTGAGCCTCTTTTCCATGTGTTTATTGGCCATTTGGGTGTCTTCTTTAGAGAAATGCCTCTTCAGATCCTTTGCCCACTTTTTTTTTTTTCTCTTAAGGTATAATTGATATATAACATTATATTAGTTTCAGGTGTATAATATAATGATTTCTATACCCATTGTGAAGTGAACACCATAGTAAGTCTAGTTAACATCCATCACTATACGTAGTTGCAGATTCTTTTCTTTTTTCCTTGTGGAGAAGACTTTTAAGATATACTCACATAACATCTTTCGAATATACAATACAGTATTATTAACTATAGCCCCCATGCTGTAGGTTACATCCCCATGACTTATTTGCTTTGTAGCTGGAAGTTTGTACCTTTTGACCCCTTCATCCATGCCATCCACCCCCACCCCTCACACCCCTACCTTCTGGCAACCACCAATCTGTTCTCTGCATATGTGAGCTTTGGTTTTGGTTTGTTTGTTGGTTTTGGTTTTTAGATTCTACATGTAAGTGTGATCATATGATATTTGTCTTTTCCTGACTTAGTTTTAAATTGGGTTGTTTGTCTTTTTGTTATTGAGTTGACTATAGATACAAGCCCCATATCAGATATATGATATATCAATGTTTTCTCCCAGTCTGAGTTATTGCAAATTAAAACAATAATGAGATATCATTACATGAATGGCCCGAATCCAAAACACTAACAACATCAAATGCTGGTGAGGATGTGACATAAAAAGAGCTCTCATTCATAATTTTGTGCTGTTATCATTTCAAGCTTTTTACAAATTGCAAATGACTTCTTAACTGTCTTCCTGATTTTAATATTCATTCTCTTCTCATTCTTTCCCCTAATGGAGGAATATAATTGCAGTTTTCAAATATATGAAGGGATATCATGACAATAGGAATTGATTCACTCCATGGAACTCTAATAGTAAAAGAACTATACTGTTTTCTTCTAAATTATATTATGAATAAATCCTTCAAAACTGAATGCATTTCATGAAAAATTCAGCTTATTCTATAGCTTCTTTCTGGCGTCAGATGATAGAAACCTAAGCAAATAAAAATCACTTCTTCAAACCTTCTTCAACTTGCTATACACACTCAAGGTTTGGTCTTCATTATGCTTTCTCATATTCTAGAACAGGCTGATACTATAGGGCCATAACCTACTGTCCTTTCTTTCAAACAAACATTCCTCCCATTACTTCACCTACAAAATTATATTTTTTCTATCACCGTTGCTGCTTGCATAGCTTCAATTATCCATACTACATTTAATTTACAGTTTACTTAACCAGCTTCTAGTCCACCACCTTTGCAGGCAGATAGGAACTTGATAATAATAGCCTGCTTACATACATAAGCAATGCCAGACTAGCAGCCATCATTTTCTGCAGCCACACACACTATTTTTGCACCTTCTTGAAGTGCAAAGATAAACATATTAATGAATATGATGCAAAGCGATAGTAAGTTTATAGCATTTTATTTTTTTAAGTGTATTTATTAGAGAGAGAGGACCAGAGAGAGAGAGAGAGGGAGAGAGAGAATCCTAAGCAGGCTCCATGCTGTCAACACAGAGCCCCACGTGGGGTTCAGGGTCATGAACCATGAGATCATGACCGGAGCTGAAAACGGGAGTCAGACACATAACCGACTGAGCCACCCAGGTGCCCGGAAACCCTGTTTTAAGCTGATATTTTATAAAACATAATTACTATTGACATAAAAGTTTATCAGAATTATGATTCAGTTTCGTTAAACATAATTTTTTATGTTTTTGAGACTTTATGTAAGGATACTATACATGGTGCATGGTGTATCCATATGAATATTAGGAGCTTCAGATTAACTAGCCTCTTTATTTGGAAAATACAAACCCATACCCTTACGAGATCATGGAGAAAACATAGATATGTATTTAAACCAAAATTATTAAGTTAGTCTTATTTATATAAAGATTCACCTTTATTACGCGAAGTAGGTTCCCTATAAAAATATTTCTGAACTTCTAGAAGAATCTCTAAGAAGGATTTTTTTTTCTTAAATGTCTAGCACACTTGAAGTTTTCATTAGATGCTAGAATAGAAGATTTATAAAAGTGCTTACTATTCTATATGAACCAGATTATCATTCCTTTCACTTCCAAGACTTTATAATTTGATTTATTAATACCCTTCTATGTTAGGAACTTATTGCACACACACACAGTGAGAGATTACAGCTTTTCTCAATTACAGCAACACAAGAGAATTGGTAGCTTCAGTTCTGCGACCTCAGAAACAGGTTTAAGGAATCAAGGAAGCATAAAAACTCACCAGTCAGGATTTCAAAAGGCTATTCCTTTCTAGTTTTTATGGAATTTTATATGAAATAGTTTAAGCCCACAAATAGTCCAAAAAGAAATTAAAGGAGAGCAACTCAAATTCTTTATCGTCTCACACGAGAGTAATAGATCCCCAGAATCCCAATAGCTGTCTCAAAAGGTCCGTTTATAAAATTACACTCCTACTCGTTACTGCTACCAGTGGGGAATTATTTATTCTTGTTGCTGTCTAGTGCAAAGTAGATCCAGAACCAAAATGGCCAAAACCAGAAAAAAATCCAAAAGTCCTAAGTTAGAAAAAATCCATGCTAACAAACATAGCGCACTATTGGTGCTTTAGAACCACTCTGGAGACCAAGCAAGTGCGTGCCTGGGCTTACCCAGCCCATGAAGTGCATGTCTGTGGTGACAGTTGAATTGGCTTTGTCAACCCACACTGGCATCTTGGAGCAACCTCCAAAGCTAGTATAGGTTAATATTGAGAGAGTTAAGAAATGACTTTCGTATGTATAAAATAAACATGTATTAGACTTTACTTAACTCACTCATTAATGAGAGAACCAGTGAGATGGTTAGTGTGATTCAAAGGACATTTTAGAAGTACATAGTTCAAGGCAAGTTAATAAAGTAATATTAGAACATTAGTAAAGTAACATTGCTACGTTAGACATAAAACTAGTTAATATTCTACAGAGAAACCATGGCCTATGGGATTATCTTTTTAACAGAAGAAAAGTATCTGAATTTATTCAGGACAAAAATCTACAAATTAACATGCAACTTTAAGTATATCCAGGATGTAAATAATGGATCAATTAAAATACATTCCCCCCCAAATTATCATTGGTTGGAACTGTTAAATAATGCACCTACATCACATAGAAAAGATAGGTTGCTCTCCTTTTTACTCTTATTTTCAAGCTTTAAATAACTTAACACATGGCAGCAACATATGATACACCCAACACTTGCCCAGAGTAATTATAGTAGACAAGTTTTATTGATGGGAAGAGTCAATATGATAAAGATGTTAGTTTTCCCCTAAGTAATCTAAAAATCTGTATGATTTTATTAAAGCTTCAACAAGTGTTTTTATAGAACTTGGCAAGTAAGTCTAAAACTAATTATGAAGGGAAAAAGCTCAAGAATAGCTCAGAAAAATTTGAGGACAATGAATAAGTAGAGAGAATTGTCCTATGCAGTGTCAAAGCTAATTACGAAGTGATGGAGGATGCAGAGACAGACAGACAGACAAGTAGAAACTAATAGAAAACCTAAAACGTGCTGATACACATTTGAAACCCTGACAGACATAGCACTACAGTCAATGGAGAAAAAGGGAGCTCTTACTAAATGTTGTTAAGCCAGTTGTTTATAACACTTGGAAAAAATAAAAATAGGTTGCTAACACATATTATAATAAAAAGTAATTTCCAGGGGCCCTGGGTGGCTCCATTGGGTAAGTGTCTGACTTTGGATTTTAGCTCAGGTCATGATCTCACAGTTTGTGGGTCAAGCTTCACACTGATAAGACAGAGCCTGCTTAGGACTCTCTCTCTCTCCCTCCCTCTGTCCTTCCCATGCTCTCTTTCTCTCTCTCTCCCTCAAAAATAAATTTTAAAAAACCTTAAAAAATACCTGGGTAGATAACTAAATGCAGAAAAGCAAAATGTTGAACCTTTTATAAGAAAGTATAGAATGTTTTTATAACTTTGAGGCAGAAGGGGATCCCTGAAACAAGATACAGAAATACCTGATACAAAGCTGAAATTACAAATGTGATTATAGTTTCAAAAACTGTTTTCCTCAAAATCATCATTTTTTTCAAAGAAATGTGAAAGGACAAGCTGCAGATTGGGCCAAAGGTATTTGCAACAGATTTCACTGAGAAAGTGTTAGTACATAGGGTGTATAAGGACATTTGCAATAAATCAGTAAGGAACAAGATGCTCAACCCAAAAACATCAACAAAAATAGGTAAAAAAAAAAAAAAACATGATCCAACACTTTGCAGAAGTGGACAAATGACTCAAAGATATAAAAGAAAAAAAAAATTCAACCACACTAGTAATCAAGAAAATGGAATTAAAATCACAATGTGATTTTACACTTAAATGATCACCAATAGTAAAAAAAAATTTTTTTAATGTTTATTTATTTTTGAGAGAGAGACAGAGACAGATTGAGAGTGAGGGAGGGGCAGAGGGACTGAGATACACAGAATCCGAAGCAGGCTCCAGGCTCTGAGCTGTCAGCACAGAGCCCGACACGTGGCTTGAACTCACGAACTGCGAGATCATGACCTGAGCCGGTCAGATGCTCAACCGACTGAGCCACACAAGCGTCCCAAGATCACCAATATTTACAAGGTTCCAAATACACCAAGTATTGGTGAGAGTGTGGAAAGTCAGAACCTTTCATACGTGTTATTGAGAATATGAATTGGCATAGCATTTTGAACTAAAATTTGTCAGTTTATTTAAGTTGAAAAAGCGTATGTTCCTTGATTCAGGAATTCTATTTCTAGCTATATATCATGGAGAAATCCAACACATGTGCATAAGGTGACATGTATGAGCAGTATTCATAATGGCTAAAATGGAAAACAATACAACTGTCTGCAAAATAGTGGGTGAATATATTGCGGTATATTCATAAAAGGAAAAACTACATGGTTGTTAAAATGAACTAGTAGAGAGGCGCCTGGTTCGTTCAGTCAGTTAAGTGTCCGACTCTTGATTTCAGCTCAGGTCGTGATATCACAGTTTCATGAGTTTGAGCCCCGGGTCAGGCTTTGTGCACTGACTTCATGGAGTATACTTGGGATTCTCTCTCTTCCTCTCTCTCCTCTCTCTCTTTTCTCTCTCTCTCTCAAAATACAAAAGAAATTAAGAAAAATGTTAAATGAACTAATAAAGTGGTTTTATAACCACGGATAAATCTCATATATAACACTGGGTGAAGCATATTGTGCATATTATGTATACGTGTTATTTCTACTTCAAAACATCAATAGGAAGACTAAGCATCACATTAGTATGATGGTTACCTCTACAGAAGTGGTGAATGGACTAGAATTAGAGGCACATAGTAAAGAGGTTTCAGCTTTTCCGTAATACATTTCTTTAGGAAAAAATGACTCAAGTATTGCACAGTGCTGAGATTTGATAAAGTTGGGTGTGTGGTACATGGGTGTTTATTAGCTGACTTTCTCTGCACTTCTCCATGATTGAGATACTTGAAAATACTTCAGAAAATAAAAAAAGATATACTTCATTTTGAGGAATAAAAAAAATGGTGTATATATAACACATGTATATAAATTTGAAAGCATTATACACTAAGTTAAACACTAATACTGTATGTTCCTCCTAAACATCAATAAATATATGCATGTATATACATCTATATAAATACATGCATGTATATACAGTTATGAGAACTATATATTTCAAGCGTACAACTTGAATAGGAAGGTTTCCCTGCAATTCCTTGAGGAGGAAAGATGGAAGGCCGGAGTAGGTATGACGATGCCCACGGTGTATTTCAGCTGGATATGTTCCATTTTTATGGAATTTATTAAGGACCAAAAAAATGATGTAAGTATGTTATACATTACCAGTTATGAATTCTTTGTGATAAGATTATGAGTATTGAGTAAACTGAATCTATCCATGTAGTATTGCTTCTGGTTTTTTCAAAACATTTTTTTAAAACCTTAAGTATTTGACTAAGGTTTGGAACCTGTATATAAAAAAACAAATTTGGGATCAATAAGAGTATCTTAAATATCAAGTATTTTGTCAACTCATGTATTGAAAATGGTAATATACTATCAGAAAAGTTAATTGTGGGTGATTTTTCCCCTCTTCCCAAAGAATACAAGTCAATGACCAGATTGTGGAAGTGGATGGAATCAGCTTGGTGGGTGTCACACAGAATTTTGCTGCAACAGTTCTCAGAAACACCAAGGGCAATGTCAGGTAAATATGTGGTTTCAGATATGTATACTTTCATTACTTAATATTTTGTTAAATTTCAGTCTTCTCGAATTGTACCTATAGATGTATATAATTACAATGAGAATTTTCTCTAAATACTTAAAACTTACCTTTAGTTTTTAATGTTTCCTCTTATTGTAATTTGTGTATGCAAATATAATTTAAAACCAAAAATTATGGTATTTTAGAAAGACGTGAAGATACAAAGTATACAGTGTGAATCAATATGGTTAATTACTGAGCTACGTTAGTGTTCGTAACTAGATAGAATTTCTACTTACATCCTCAACAAATATGAATTTAGACTTTAAATCCTTTTTGTAAAACCAGTTATGCAGTAAACTGAAATTGAAATGATTATACATATATCTAGAGGTACATGGCTCTTAAGAAAAACTGGCTGAATTATGTAAGGTTAATAAACGCATTAAAAAAATTCTTCATAGACTTTATAGCACTAATCTTTGGTGAACTGTAACTTTGCCAATTTAATAGGACAGAGGGTACATTCTTTTGGACCTTGAAATTTGTATCCAGTCCTGAGGTTTTGAAAATTGTAGCTTGGAAAAATAAGATACTGGTCCTGAGCCAGCTAAGGTCAGCGTAAGAAATCCATTTTATTTGGACATAGGGCATTTATGTATATATATATATATGTACGTATTTTTTAAAGTTTATTTATTTTGAGAGAGAAAGAGAGTGAGCAAGCGAGCCAAGGAGGGGCAGAGAGAGAGAGGGAGAGAGAATCCCAAGCAGGCTCTGCGCTGTTAGCACAGAGCCCAGCATGGGGCTCGAACCCATGAACTGTGAGATCATGACCTGAGCTAAAACCAAGAGTTGGACCCCATAGGGTATTTGTTTTTAAATGTAGTGTTTCTTATAATTACTTTTCCATCAATCCTATGAAGGAGCATATAGGAGACATTATTTAGTATGGGTAAGTATCCAAATGTTTTAGTGTTATCAGCAGATAGAACTGCCAGATATTTTGAAAATACCCGTGAGTTAATATTGCTCTAAAGAGGGAAACATGAGGATTTTATTGCAACAGTCTTTATGTTGCACAAACACGGGTTTAAGCTTTAGAATATAGACTGTTTTATTTGGAAAATATCCTTTAATTCTGAAGGAAGTGTTTAAGAAACACATCAGTGACTTTTATGGGTGCTGTGTTGATGCTCCAAGAATACCCATGGTCCTGAGAAAAGGATGCGAAACAATTGGAAAGAGCATAGATGAAAAACTGACGCTCCCTCAGGACATGTGATTGTCTTTCTGCAGATAGTTGTCTGTTCCTGAGACAGCACTTTCCTATGTCAGTATAGAACTTGGTTTGAAAGCTGCCCCAGTTAGGCTTTGAAGTAAATTTTAAAGTGAGTGAGATATACATTAAACTTAGAAGACTATTTTTCTTTTTTCCTTTTTTTTACAAGAACATTTTTCAGTTGCAAAGAAGCTCATAGTCACATGAAATCCTAGCCATCCCTGTCCTTCAAGCCTTGTCCAAATTGCAGATGACTTCTTAACTCTCCCGTGATTGCAGTCTTCCCTTCTTCAATCTGTCCCTCTCATCCTTCCTCTTCGTGGAAGAAAATAATAGCAGTTTTCAAATCTAGGAAGGTCTATCTAACATGGAAAAAGGAATCGACTCATTCTGTTTAACTCTGGCACTGGAAGATGTAACACCTGTGGGTTGAAATAATAATTCTGCATCCATTATGTGCCTCCCTTCTTCAGAAACCGTCAATGGCCGTCCAGTCTGTACAGAATATCTAAGCTCTTTATCTAGATATTAAAATCTTTCATTACCCAGTCTTGCCACGTACCTCTCTCTCTATTCATGCTTTGGTACAGTCGGGCTGGTGTCGTCATATTCCTTCAAATGTGCCTTGTGAGTTATTGTTTTATTATAGTAACTTTCTCTCTGCCATTTTTTTCAGTTTAAAACGCTGTCTTCTGTTTAGAACCTACTTACATGAAGAACATATTTCAGCTCCTTTGCCCTCAAGAAGTCCTCCTTGATCTCTGTTTTGCCTAGTGATCTCTTTCTGGCAACACTCATCATTCATACTCCTTTTTTGACTTTGAGGTGACAGCACATTCTACTTTCATATTTTGAAGGCACACATTTTATTTCCTCATTCACTTTGCACAAATCTTGATACTGAAATGGGACCTTTGGCTCTCTTTGTTTCCCCAAATTATTTAACTCAGAGCCTTAGTTAATTGAATATAAAGAAAAAGTCTTTTCTCAGTTTGAATTTATTAAAGATAATATTTGAATTTTCTGAATATATTTTAGATGGTAATTATTCATCAAGTATTAATACAAAAATAGGGTCCAAAAACTAGATCTGTATTTTCATGAGCTTTTTAAAACTGAGAATTTCAAATATGTATGGTTTTGTATTTCTTAAGAATTGATGATGTTGCTATCATATTTAGTGGTTACTAAAATTTATCTTCAATAAAAGGTATCTACAAAATTAGTCAATTTAGCTTGAGTTTTTCCTAACTACTAGACACAGATCTGGGAGGAATATGTGAAAGCCGGGGGTCCTAAGATCCAAGTAGAAGAAAGATGGGAAGCCAGAGGTGATGAGATTGGAGGTCAAGATTTTTACTTATTTCCTTGAGATGTGTATGAAATTGGTGTCAGCATTTGGATATGACTCAGAACCACGCAGTGAAGTTCTGTGACTTCATCCACACTTAGAGAGAGAATCATTTTCTATCTGACCTCAGTCTACTTTATTCTGTTAAAGTAAAAATTACAGTACCTGAGTTTATGAACTAATACTACTAACAAAGACCCCATTAATAGGACATTATCAACTCTCTAGAGAAATTACAAGTAGAGTTGAAAAACGTATATTAGCCTTGAGAGTTATAACATTGAAAACTTTTAAGGATAATATATGTTTTTCAACTCTACATCATTTATATGAGTTAAAGCATATATTAGGCCATGGTTAACAAGTGGTTCCAGTAAATGATTATTATTTCCTTCATTTTACTGATATCACCTAAAACCACTCACTGTAAGTATTGTGTTGATATCATGTAATTATGTAATTGATTAGGAAAGGGGGACCCACAGGATTCAAATAGTTTATACTCAGAAGTGATGTAATGCAGGAATAGCAGGAGAAAGATGGATGTTAACTAGGTGGGCATGGAGGACTCAGACTCATCCTTCTACTGGGCCTCACAGGACTTGCTGGTCTCTAGATTCTAAACCACCACAGACATGTGCATGAATCATCTTGGTATTAAGAAGTGCAAAGTCTATGTATGCTAGTGATTTCTCACTGATCATCGACAACCCCTAGATTCTACCAAATCCAGGTAGATGTTATAAATCCAATTATTATTACCAAACAGTTTTGACAAGCTAGTCTGTCTTGCCTTGAAACTATTCATGGACCCATATTTGCAAAGCATAATTTGTCCCTGGATAGTACATTTCCCAGCTCTGACTAAGGTTCGTACCATGCTCTAAGCAGTTCTGAAGATCCGTACTTCATCAATTCAGGTGGTCTCATGCTGTATAATGCATATTACATAACACATTTACTGCTCTCCTTTTGACTTTAGATTCCTACTATTTAGTATGGTTCTATTTTATGTTTCTTCTTTTAAATTTTTTTTAATTTGAGCATATTTATTATATATTTCAATTTTACCTGTTGAAAACTTAAAAAGAAAATGTTGTAAGTTATTTAAAAACCTATCATCTTTTTGGTGGTTGATAGAATGTAACTTGCCAAATGTAAAATAGTTAAAAAGTTAGAATAAAGTTCTATTCTTATTATCAGATCCTGCATTATGTGAAAAATAATTTAAATAGTAGATATTCAGATCATTTGAATCAGCAAGTTTATCCACTTATTTGCAATTCATTTTTACATCTGAACTTACTAAATGATGCTTTTCTTGGAGATCCTTAAAAGAGCCTTATGTCTGTTGGTCCATGTAAAGTTATAGGAAAAATACTTCTAAATTTGATATTATAAAGTCATTAGAAAAAATAATAATGAGTTTGAAAGACATAAAATACTGGTTGTATACTCATGGAAAGAAAGTAGGAATCTATAGATATTAGGAGACTAATTCAAAGTTATACAAACTACCTTCCATTTATCTTTGGATACTTTTTATATTTGGGGATATATATACATATATATATTTGGATATTTGGATAGTTTTGATATTTCGATATTTTTGACATGTATGTATGTATATGCATGTTGTACATGTGTGTGTGTGTTATTTTGGATATGTATGTTGTTTTGCCACAGATGTCCCAAATGTGAACATTTGACTCAATCTCTTTATGTTACATCCCTGTGGACAAGAAGAAAAATGTATTTGAATTATTTGAATTATTATTGAAAGCTAGAGGATAGGTAAAATCATACAGCTAATTCTGTTACAAACTCTAAGTATTATTGAATGTATTCAATGATATTTCTCTATGTACTTAGAATGATTGTCTTTCTCTAATAACTGCCTTTTTTCACATGAAGCCAAACTTCATGGATTCAGATTCTGGCTTAACTACTTAGATATGAGTTTATGAAAGTGTTTAAATCTCCCTGTGCTGTAGTTTCTTCAACTATAAAATGGGTATCATGATACTACCAACCCCATATTGGGGATGCATATTCAATGAGTTAATACATGTAATGAATGCCTACAAAAACTTGAGATTCAGCAAAACATTAGTGATTATTATTTTCTTCTGAAACTCTGATCCCTTCTTAGATGTTCATGTAGATTGCTGGAAAACTGAGAGTCAATTTTATAGCCGTTTCTAACAAAGAAAGGCACAGGGCCTTACAGTCTGCAGAGACCATTGTTACCAGTTTCTCTTTAATTCTTTGGAAGTACCAATATAAATAGTTTCTTCATTTCTTAATATTTCAGTTTTAGATGAAAATGTAATAATTGCTTGGTATAAAACTTTCACCTATCAGGGTTTTTTGTTTTTTTTTTCAATTAAAAACTTTTGCAAGAGTTTATAACATTTGCTTTCTAATGCATAGCTACAATTGGCGTGGGTAGTTTTTCTATGAGTTCGTTCAAAAAATTAAAAATACACCGTATTTATAATGTTATGTTTATGAAAATATTTTTCAGTTTAGAATCAAGTAGTACGAATGACTTGATAGAAAATGAAATGTAATTTTATGTCATTCAATCTGTGTCACTGTAAGGGAGGCTTTCCAACACATAAAGGTCTTAATGGAACCTGACTTAATTTATTTCTAGCCTTCTTGTTTTCCTCTGGGTCATACATAGCTGCCAGCATGCTTGACTGTCTGAAAATGGATTACTTTGCCCTCAAATATGGTAGGTATAGTATTTGCGGTTCAAAAATCTTTTCCTTCGATATTATGAAGACATTTTCCTTTGTCTTTCAATGTCTACAATTGGTAAAGAGAAATTTGATATTAATCTGACTTGTGGTCCTTTATGGTTTTCTGTTTTGGGTTTTCCCCCCCTCTTAATTTGATTTTTGAAATTTTTATCAGGCTATAACTAGATCTGTGTTTGTTTGTTTGTTTTGTGTAATTCTGCTTGGAACTCAATCTGAACACTTGGATTTGAGTAATTTTCTATTATTATTTTATTATTTTCTTTCTATATTTTTCATTGCCTTGGTCTTCTCTTCTCAGACCAGTATTACATGGGATTAGATACCTTGGCCATATCATCTAGCATCTTCTTTCTCTCCTCTCCATCTGTTTACATTTTTGTTAATATACTCTAAAAGTTTTCTCAGTTTTCTCTTCCATAATTACCAATTTATTTGTAAGCCGTGGCCTTTTTTAGCTGTTCTGGCCCATTCTCTGTTTCCTTTTTCTACTTAAAGTTTGTCCTCTCTTATCCAGCCTTGAGAATTATTCACCTTCCTACTTGAGATCTTCATGTGGCTTTCAAGTTTAATTAAATTTCAGGTGGCACATAAAATGTAATCTGTTCAAATTTTGAACCATTCTCTGTCTCCTCCAAGAAAAATAATATGATCTTTATTTGGCTGATTCCATCTTACTAGGTCTCAGTTCAAAAATCACTTTTTCAGTAAGTGTATTCTTCTTGTATTTTACTATTTATGTTGCCCAAGTCACTTTCTATCACATTAGCATGTTTTCCACATAGCATTCATCAAATGATCCTCTGATGATCCTCTTTTCCTAGTATTGCCTTTCTTATTTGGTCCTGCACCACATTATCTTCTGACTAGCCTTGATGAGTAGAGTATGAAGTGATGTCTGGCTTCTGAGGGTATGCCATAAAAGGCATGTGGCTTCTACCTTGGTTTTCTGGATCAGCAGCTCTAGAGAAATCCTGCTACCATATCAGACAGCCTTCTGGAGAAGTTCACACAAGGAAGAACTGAGGCCTGCTAACACCTGAACCAGCATCAAGTTGCCAGCTCTGTGAGGTGGCCACCTTGGAAGGAGATCCCCCAGCCTCAGTAAAGCCTTCAAGTGACTGCAGCCCTAGTCAACATTTGATTGAACTTAGTGAGAAGCTCCAAGCAGAACTACTGAGTCCAGTGTCTCCTGAATTACTGACTCAGAGAAACTATGAAAGATAAGCTGTCTCTAAGTTTTGGGATAATTTATGTTAGAGAAGATACAAGTTAGAACAAAAGAGAGGGCATCATTACAGACCTAGCAGAGCTTATAAAGATTAGCCAATATTAAGAGGAACTTTATGCTGAAAATTACAACTTAAAATAAATGGTTAAATTTCTTGAAGACAATACTATCACAAAGTAGCAAAGCTCACCCAAGAAAAAATAATGCGTGCATGGGTGTGCTTGTACACATGAAGATGAATCCAGAGTTAAAGCTTTCCAGCAAACAAAATTCTAGTTCCAGTTTGTTTCATTAGTGAATCTTATCAAACATTAGAGGGAGAAATAACACAAAGTATATACAGATTCTTCCAGAATATAGAAGAGGGGACACATCTCAACTCTATGAGGTCAGCATTACCATTAGATTAAAGTCAGAAAAAGACGTTTAAAATAAAAATCATTACATGCCAATATTTTTCATGAGTGTAGATACAAAAGTTCTTAATAGAACTTTAACAGATTAAAGTTTGGAATATATAAAAAGGATAATACATTATGGCTAAGAGATTTTTTTTGGAATACATGTTTGATTTAATGTTTGAAATTCAACTTATTATTTTCCATACTGATATAAAAATGGAGAATAATCATATGCTCATTTCATTAGATGTAGACCACAGAAAACTCTCAGGAAACTTGAAATATAAGGGAATTTCTTCATTGTAATAAATGGCATTTAAGTGAAACCTATAGTATTATATTTAATCATGGGAGACCAAATGGTTTTTCTTTAGTAGAAGAACAATGTAAGGGTGTCCACTTTTACCACTTCTATTCAGTATTGTGCTATGGGTCATAGCTAGGTCAGTGAGGCAACAATAAGAAATAAAAAGCATATTTGATTGAAAGAGAAGAAGTAAAACCCTTTATTCACAGACAACATGGTCATCTCTGTAGAAAGTCCCAAGGAATCTATGAAGGATACTACTAACAAGTGAGTCAAACAAGATTACAGAGATAGGTTGATGTACACAAATCAGTTCTGTATACCAGCAACAACAATAAATTGAAAATGCAGATTAAAGTTAAACTTCCAACTCTTGGTTTCAGCTCAGGTCATTGTCTCATGATTTTGTGAGTTAGAGCCCCATGTGAGGCCCTGCACTGACAGCACAAAGCCTGCTTGGGATTCTCTCTCTCTCCTCTCTCTGCTCCTCCCCAACTCACACTGTCTCTGTCCCTCTCAAAATAAATAAACTTAAAAAAAAAATAACTTCTATGATAGCATCAAAAACATGAAATATTTAATATCTACATGATATGTTGATGACTTCAGCAAAATCCATCTGAGAGAAAATAAAGACAACCTAAATGAATGAAGCAATAGACCATGTTCATGGATCAGAATACTCAGGGTTGTTAAAATTCCAGTGTTTTCCAAACCTGCATACTAAGCAAAATCTCAGTGAAAAATCTCCATAAGACTTTTGTAGAAATTAATATTTTTAACAAAGTTGGAGAACTTTCACTGCCTCAAAGCTACACTAGTCACAGCAGTCTTGTGTAGGCTTAAGGATAGAAATACAGATTAGTGGAACAGAAAAGAGAGTTCCAATATTCACATGCATGGATACGAACAATTGATTTTTGACCAATGCAGCAAAGTAATTCAATGAGGGAAATTAATATTCTCTTCAACAAATGGTGCTGGGACAATTGAGTAACCACATTTATCAAAAACAAAAGCTCTTGACCTTTGCCCCACAGCATATACAAAAATTAATTCAAGATCATAGATCTAAGTACAATAGCTAAAACTATAAAATTTCTAAACAGCAGGCAAAAATTTTTATGCCTTGGGTTAAAGATCTTTTAAGACACAAAAGCAAGAAATATAAAAGAAAGACATGATAAATTAAACTACATCAAAGTTTGAAAGATTTGTTCAAAAGTACCATTAAGAAAATGAAAATGCAAGCTAAAGACAATATTGGCAAAAACAATTATCTGATAAAGGACTCTTATTTAGAAGATATGAAGAACTCTTACAATTCAATAAGAAGATATATAACCCTTTTAAAAATGTGCAAATCAATTAAAGAGACACTTTACTGAGAAAGATCTACAGTTAAGCACATGAAATACTGCTCAACATCATTAATCATTGGGGAAATGCAAATGAAATCCACAATGAGGTGCTACTACACACCCACTAGTATGGCTGAAGTTTAAAAGACTGATAATACTATGCATTGACAAGGATGTGGAGCAGATTTAACATTCATTCATTGCCAGCAGGAGTACAAAATAGCACAGCCACTTTGCAGAACAGTTTGGCAGGTTCTTATAAAGCTAAGCGTGTACTTACCATACCAGCCAGCAATTCTATTCTTAGCTATGTATTCAAGAGCAATAAAAACCTATATCTACCCAACAACTCATACTTACATGTTCATAGGAGCTTTGTTCATCAGAGCTAGAAACAACTGAAATGTCCTTTAACTGATAAAGGATATACACAAATTGTATTGTATCCCATGTAATGAAATGTTTCTTAGCGATACAAAGAAGCAAATTACCAATATATTCAACATAATATTTGGCTGGCAGAACTATTATATTGACCAAAAGAAGGCAGACAGAAAAACTTTTGTACTGAAAACTGCAAGCATTTAAGAGGGAATATTTTAGAGGCAATGAAAATGTGCTATTTTGTGGTTATTGTATTTGTGATACAGTTGTGTATATATATTTGTGAAAACTCATTATACAATATAAACTTGGTGAATTTTATTATATATAAATTTGACCTCAATAAAACTGATTTTTTAAATGTATGGTAACAGCTCTGGTTAAGTTAAAAAGCACCATGCTAACTAATTATATTGATGGTGATGGTGATTTGGAAAGAAGGACAGTGTCCTCCTTAGGAAAGGCAGATGTAGTCAAACTGAATTTCCTCAGCAATATGTATGTGTTACTGTGCTGTATAGTTTTATTTAAAAAAAACTTTTCATTATTAATTTCTTACCAGAAAAAAAAAAATCTGTATTACGTTCATGTCTGGATGCTTTTCCTTATTCAGAAATAGATTTGCAACAGAATTTGAAGAACTCTTTTTTTGGGTCTACAGCTTTAGGTGGGACCTTTCCAGTCTTGTGTACCATTATGTAAATGACTTAGTGTACCTATTGTTGTAAAACGTATTGCCTCAAAATTTTGAGACTTGAAACAACAGACATTTTATTTCATAGTTTCTGGAATCTACTTCCCAGCTTTTTCCTGAGAGCCTCTCTACAGGGATGCCTCACAGCATGGAGACTGAATTTCGCAGAGGAAGTGATCCAGTACAGTACCCAAGGTGGAATCTGTCATCTTTTTATAACTTAATATCCAAAGTGACAGTCCATTAGTTTTGTATTTTGCTTGATAAAAGTGAGTTAACAAGTCCCTCTTCTACTCAAGGGGAGAGAATTACACAAAACACAAACATCAGGAGCCAGAGATTACTTGGGTCCATCGTGGAGGCTGCCTGTGTTGTAGTGATCAATAACTCGTTCGACAGATGGACGGACAGACTGATTAATGTTATGCCACAATAAAATGTATTTGTTTAATGTTGTATACCCTGTCTTAAGAAGAATCCTGAAAAATTTGAGATATATTTAGTAAAGACTGACCAGGATAGTGAGAGGTCTAAACATTGTTTCCTTCCACATATAAAAATTAAAGATTCTGCCAACTTTTAACTAAAACAGAAACTTTTAAGAAGACATAGTAACAATTGGAAAGCATTTGAAAGAGTAAACTCTGGAAAAAGACTTAGGTATTCTTTTTACTCTAGACAGCCATCTTAGTACTGCATGACAGCAGTTATAGGAAAATGATGTTATAGGAGAGAGATTGTGCTTCAGTATGAGAAATTTCTAATAAATTGCTTTTCAGGGCCGTTTATGTTAAATTTTAAATGCTTTAAGTGCTTTCTTCCAGGTACTGCTATATGGTCAATAACTATGCACTCATCATGCTTTATCCCTAGCATATGTTTTTTGGATTTTTTTTTTGTTTATTTGTTTTTTAATGTTTATTTTATTTTTGAGAGGGAGAGAGACAGCACAAGCAGGGGAGGGGCAGAGAGAGAGAGAGACACACACACAGAATCTGAAGCAGGCTCCAGGCTCTGAGCTGTCAGCACAGAGCCTGACGTGGGCATGAACCCACGAACCATGAGATCATGACCGGAGCCGAAGTTTGACGCTTAACCAACTGGGCCACCCAGGTGCCCCTTGCATATGTTTTTAATGACTTTTTGACACTTAACCATATGACACTTTTGGAGGTGAGGATTTTGGAGGAATTGTAGTTACACATAAAATAAATTAATCTGAAAGTCTTACATACTACCCTGTCCATTTCGGAAGAGGTTATAAAATTCAAAGAAATATATAAATGAATGATGAGTCTTTTAAATAAATAAGCACTTCTTTATTTTGGATTCATACCTGGACATGTAATTCCTTTTCTATTTTATTACTTGAGAGAGAGAGAGAGAGGAGGGAGTGAGGGATGGGGAGAGAGAGAGAGAGAGAGAGAGAGATTGAGCAGGGAGAGGGACAGAAGGAAATAATTTTTTGTAGTTTTTTTTTTTATTTTTGGGAGAGAGAGAGACAGAGAGAACATGAGCAGGGGAGGGCCAGAGACAGAGGGAAGCACAGAATCCAAAGCAGGCTCCAGGCTTTGAGCTGTCAGCAGAGAGCCCGAAGTGGGGCTTGAACTCGTGAGCCCTGAGATCATGACCTGAGCCCAAGTCGGATCTTTACTGACTGAGCCTCTGAGGCATCCCTGAGAAAGAGAGCTCTTTAGCAGGCTCCATGCTGCTAAAGCCTGAAGCAGGACTTGATCCCATGATCCTATAATCCTGGGATCATGTGTGGGATTATAATATCCATATTGCTCTGCAATTTTGTCCTGTTAGATGAAGCTAAAAACTAAATTCTTTTATCACTCAACTCCTATTTTCTGATTTATTATTTAGATAAAATAATCATTATCTTTCTGCTTTAAAAGGTAAGCAGGGGAGCCTGGGTGGCTCAGTCAATGAAGCGTCAGACTTCGGCTCAGGTCATGATCTCACAATTCATGGGTTCGAGCCCTACATCGTGCTCTGTGCTGATAATTCAGAGCCTGGAGCCTGCTTTGGATTCTACGTCTCCCTCTCTTTGCTTCTTCCCCACTCATGCTCTGTATCTGTCTCTCAAAAATAAATGAACATTAAACAATTTTAAAAGTAATAAAAAAATAAAAGGTAAGCAAATTTAGTGTACTTATATTCCTAGCTACTTCCTATTCTTTCTGCCTTTCCTTTTTTTGGCTATATAATTTCTTATAACATTTACATCCTATTCTAGGACCAATATTCCCTGAGTTATCTATCTTAGTTTGTATGTATGTAATTATTTATTTACTTATTTTTACATATGTTATTTTTATATTTATTTTTATATGTGTTAGTTAACATATACTGTAGTATTGGTTTCAGGAGTAGAATTTAGTGACTTGTCACTTACATATAACACCCAGTGCTCATCCCAAAAAGTTCCCACCTTAATGCCCATCATCCATTTAGCCCATCCCCCTCCCTCTCTCCCCTCCCTCCATCAAAAAACCCTCAGTTGATTCCTTATATGTAAGAGTCTCTTATAGTTTGCCTCCCTCTCTATTTTTATCTTATTTTATTTTTCTTTCCCCTCCCCTGTGTTTGTCTGTTTTGTTTCTTAAATTCCACATATGAGTAAAAATCATATGGTATTTGTCTTTCTCTGATTGACTTATTTCACTTAGCATATTACACTCTAGTTCTGTTCACATTGTTGCAAATGGCAAGATTTCATTCTTTTGATGACTGAGTAGTATTCCATTGTGTATATATACCTCATCTTTATTTTGTCAGTCCATGGACATTTAGGCTCTTTCCATAGTTTGGCTATTGTTGATAATGCTGCTTTAAACATTGTGGTGCATGTGCCCCTTTAAATCAGCATTTTATATCCTTTAGATAAATACCTAGTAGTCTAATGGGTATTTCTAAATGTGAAATTTCTAAATATGAAAATTAAGCAAAATTTTAACTTAATTGGTATATCTGAGATTTTCACTTGAAATGCATTAAATCTTGAAATGTTTTTGCTTCATTCACATCATTTTAATAAGAGGTTTTTGTTGCCATTAGAGCACAAAGGGAAATTGAGAGTTTCACTTTTTCTCAGAGTCTTGATTTCATAATTGTGCATAACAGAGTATCATTTGTAATGGAGGGTAGTGAGGGCATCACCATGTTCACGGGATTTCTGAGTCCTTGTAGATTTTGTATTTACATTACTTCCTTGCACTCAGACAAGAGGAGCAGCCACTATGGATTTGGGACCATGGATAGTGTATAACTTTTAAATTATATATATGTGTGTATATAATATAACATTTATCATACATAAATATATTATCATACATGTACATCTATAATATAATAAAAATCATATGATATAAGAATATATTTATAACATATAAATACATTGTCAACAACGACTGGTGATGGAAAGAAGATTAGAAACAGTGGAGATTTCAGAGCGCCTGGGTGGCTCAGTTGGTTGAGCATCCAACTTCGGCTTAGGTCATGATATCACAGTTCATGAGTTTGAGCCCCACATTGGGCTCTGTGCTGACAGCTTGGAGCCTGGAGTCTGCTTCAGATTCTGTGTCTCCCTCTCTCTCTTTGGCCCTCTCCTGCTCACACTCTGTCTCTCTGTCTCTCTGTCTCTCTCTCTCTCTCAAATATAAACATTAAAAAAATAATAATAAAAACAGTGGAGATTTCAAAAAATTGTTTTAAAGGGGATTTTGGCTTAATGAGACATTTTCTGCTGCCAATTTACACAGATTAACACTTAAAATATTTTAAATTTTTGTATGCATAAATATTTAAACCTGTAACATCAAAGCTAACTCTCAAATAGAGAAATGTTACCTCTTGAGAAGGTAAAGCATTTTTAGAACATATTTAAGTTTATACCTATTGCATAGTGTATAGTCCTTGAGTTAGCATGAGTTAGGCAATTTTTTTTTAAGAATTCAACTACTGTTGAAATTCAACTACTATATTGAAATATAGTGGTAGAAAAAAGTTTTTATAATTAGAACTTGGGTTAGATAGAAAATTCATTGCAAAGAAGTGATGCTTACACTTAAGTTTAAATATTTCAGCTCTAGATATTTAAAGTCTAGGGTTTTTTTGTTTTTGTTTTTGTTTTTAAATATAATTTGTAGTCAAGTTAGCTAACCTACATGGTATACAGTGTGCTCTTGGCTTCGGGGGTAGATTCCTGTGATTCATTACTTACATACAACACCCAGTGCTCACCCCAACAAGTGCCCTCCTCAATGCCCATCACCCATTTCCCCCTCTCTCCATCCCACCCCCATCAACCCTCAGTTTGTTCTCTGTATTTAAGAGTCTTTCATGGTTTGCCTGCCTCTCTGTTTGAAACTATTTTTCCCCTTCTCTTACCGCATGGTGTTCTGTTAAGTTTCTCAAGTTCCACATATGAGTGAAAACATATGTAGGAGTGCCGATTCGTAGGGGCAAATGTACCCCAATGATTATAGCAGTGTTTTCAACAATAACCTGTTATGGAAAGAGCCCAAATGGCTACCAACTGATGAATGGATAAAGAAGAGATGGTTTACATATACAATGGCATACTACTTGGCAATGAGAAAGAATGAAATCCTGCCATTTGCAACAATGTGGATGGAACTAGAGGGTATTGTGCTAAGTGAAATATGTCAGTCAGAGCTTTTTTTTATTCCATGTTTATTTATTTTTGAGAGAGAGCATAAGTGGGGCAGGAGCAAAGAGAGAAGGGGACACAGAAACTGAAGCAGGCTCCAGGCTCTGAACTGTCAGGACAGTTTTTAAAAGTTAAATAAATTTAAATTTTTTAAAGTTAAATAAAGAGTATTATTATATTAGACCAAATCCCAATGTAGAAAGGAAAAATTAAAGAGTATCCAAGTACAAAAAGAGTCAAAACCTTTTTGTATAGACTTTTGCCTCTAGATATTAATAGCATATCTTAGTGAAAGCAATCAAGTCAAGTGTTTTAAAAGCTATCAAGTTCAGAGTAAGGCCATAAAATGTGATGAAACAGAAAAAAATGAGACATTTTCTACAAAAATGTTTAAAAGTACCATGTGATCTTGTGATCCAAGACTCCATTATAATGAGAATAGATGTTATGAATCTATTTTTCTTATTTTTAAAATATATCTTTTAGGTTTTTGTTTTTGTGTATTATAAATATTTGTTAGAAATCTTAATGAAAGAATTTATTATATAAAAATTAATAACTATATCCTATTATGACTTTTCATTTTATAGGCTTGCTTCATTCTACATTAAAATTTTTTAAGTTTTGACATCTTTAAGTGCCATTTTTGACTACTCTGTCACTCTAATTAGGATAACATGTCTGAAAAACAATACACTCATAACTCATCATTTTTCAGCATAACCTCTCACATCATTTTCACTGTACATGTAGGATCTTTATAATTTCAATTCAGCAAATTGTAAATGCAATTTTATAGTTGTTTAGTTTTTGTTTGACAGCTCACCAGAGAATTCAAGAAACTAATCAAATGAAACCAGTATAATTTCATCATCTAAACTCTAAAGGACAGTGCATGGACATGGCTTGGTCTGATAATAGATGAAAACAAAAGGGAAACCTGATTTATCTGTCTTTACCTCTTGTATCTCAGCCTGAGGAGGAGAGGGGGCAGTTCTTACTAAAGTAATTCACATCAAAGCAAGATGATTGTTTGAAACACTAGAAAAAAGCCATGCTGAACACATAAATCCTAATAAATATAATAAATAATCCTAATAAATAAATATAATTCTTATATTTTAGTTTTAGCCTTTATTTGACAATTATAACCTTAGAAAATATCCAGTTTTTAATTTAAATATCCAATATAGTTTGGCTTCTGTTACCTCATCCATTATAGCTAAAAATAAAGAGATCACACCATTCTTTGTTGAAGCAAAGTAAACAAATTTAGAAAGTAACAAGAAGGGGCACCTTGGTGGCTCAGCCGGTTAGGTGACTGACTTCAGCTCAGGTCATGATCTCGCAGTCTAAGTTCAAGCCCCGCATCTGGCTCTGTGCTGACAGCTCAGAGCCTGGAGCCTGCTTCAGATTCTGTGTCTCCTTCTCTCTGCCCTTCCTCTGCTCACTTCTGTCTTTCTCTCTCAAAATTAAATAAACATTAAAAAATTTTTTTTAAAGTAACAAGAAAAAATATTATTTTCTTTAAAGATCTTAAAGGATGATTTGACTTATACATGTCATTTCATTGGAGAAAATATCTAAAATATAAACCGTAATTGTGCATAAATATCAGCTGATTTGGTCACATGTTTATAGGGACTGATTGTTGCTGACTTTATTAATCTATTTTTAAAGACTTAAAAAATTCAATTTAAAGTGAGCGTATCATATATACTTTTATATTTCAAAGGTAACTGAAATTAAGTTTCTCAGAACACACTTTAGTGCAAAGATTTTATCTTTTAACTGTGGTTGACTCTCAAACACCTATTCCATTTTCAAATCTAGTGTGATTCAAATAAGAGGTAATTGGGACAGTGTGCACAGATAGTACTTTTAAAGGTGTTCAATTCTATTAATACTTTATCCAGGTAACAGGTAAAAACAACAGAAAACATTTGTTAAATACTCTCTAGGCACCAGGTCCTTAGCTAAGGTTTTTATATGTATTACATAATATTTAAGTTATTATATTCATTTTATTACAATATGGAAACTTAGGATTAGAAATGTTAATACATTCAAGGTCACAGAGCCAGTAATACTGTCTTGTTCATGGCTTAGTGAATGTGCCCTATCAAAGCCTTTTCTCCCTTTTACAGACACTTTTAAGCCCTTAATTATACTATTGCAACATATACATAGCGCAAATTCATAATTGAAATAATACCCTTACTTTACATTTTGCATCTTCTGCCCAATTCTACATGTGCTAGATTGTACACACACTGATAGAGGAGTCCATATTATAGAGACACCTTAAAAATGGACCAAACATGTAACATATAGAAAGGTAATTTGAATGTTACACATTTTCCAAGTGGGAGATTTTACCACTTTCCTCAGAATAATAATAGTGTCAAACGTCCTTTCATGTCTATACCACATTTTTTTAAAAAAAAAATTATTTATTGGGGTGGCCTGGGCGGTTGAGTTTGTTAAGCAACCAACTTCGACTCAGGTCATGATCTCATGGTTCCTGGGTACAAGCCTCGCATTCGGCTCTGTGCTGACAGTTCAGAGCCTAAGCCTACTTTGGATTCTCTGTCTCCCTCTCTTTCTGCCCCTCCCCTGCTTGTGCTCTGTCTCTTTCAAAAATAAATAAGACATTAAAGAAAGTTTTTAAATTAAAAAAGTAAAAGTTACTTTTTGAGAGGGGGTGGGGAGGGAGGGGCAGAGAGCAAAGAAGAGAGAGAATCCCAAGCAGGCTCCATGCTGTCAGTGAGGACCTCCATGCAGGGCTCTAACTCACAAAACATGAGATCATGACCTGAGCCAAAACCAAGAGTTGGACGCTTAACCGACTTAGCTGCCCAAACACCCCATACCACCTTTTGTTCTCTTTTTGCTCTTTTAGACACATGGAGTAGATACCAGTTATAACGTGAGGAAAAAATAAGGCATGGAATTTAGTTTAGTCCCACTTCTGGGTGTTTTCCCTCTGAACCATACTTATCAGGATGACATTCTACTACTGCACATATGAATTATAAATGATACTAGATTATAAGGCTTTAAGGATGTATGTAGCTAAGTGCTAAAATGCTACCCCAAATAGCTGCCTGAATGAAGACATGTGTTGTACTTTAATAGAACACTTTAAAAGTATATTTCATGAGATGGATTATCTACTTTATATACAATTACAAATCACTTCTATTCTGTCAGACTGTAAAGTAATTTTGAATACAGACTAATATCGGAAAAACAGTGAATAATGGTAAATTTTAGGGGCAAATTTAGAAAGCCATGCTGTGATTTGAGCAACTATGCCTTCATAATTTGAAATGCTGGTTTCTTATGTCGTGTGGAACAATTCTTGTTTCTTCTGAAACTTTAATTCTACATATATTTAGTTTGTTGTTGGTGGCTTTGTGTTTTTGTTTCCTGGGTGATTTTTTTTGTCTTTTGTTTTTTAGTTTTAGCATGACAAATAATTCTGGTTTGGAATTAGAGATCATGTTTTGAGGACAGGAAAAAGCTTGTACATTGTATTGGAGCTTTGGTTTATTATATAATTTATTATGTATGATACACTCTAATATTATGATTTGGGCTTTAAAAATAATTTCCTGCTTTAAAATGTCTCACAAAATCTTAAGACTCCTTCATTCACCTCTAGATCCATCAGCACTGGTTCCACCTCTTTGGCAAGTGAACCAAGGCTTATCTATTTCTCTCCCTAACTTGTGCTCAGAGTAATTTTAAACACTTGCCTTGTAGAGGAAAGAAACTTCTCCATTCTTAGGGAACACCGTTCAACGGAAAGATCTGACAATGTAATTCTCAAATGAGTTTAAAGAATTGATAGCTTAAATTAATGTGAATTCTTATTTGCCTTTACTTTGGCTACTATTTCCCATTAATAGCATTTTGTACATTAATAGCTTTCCTTCAAGCTCCTGTCAGCTTACTGGTAAGTAGGTGATTCTCTCTCAAACCCCACTCTAGTAGGCATTTGAAGAAACATAAAGGGTCAATTTAGGTTTTCCTAAATCTTTCTTTCTAGGATAGGAGTTTGTTAATTGCTTTATGTTTATATCTCATTTCTGACTTTTGACCAAAAATATAATGAATTCAAGATAGTAATTATATGTCTAGATTAGTTGGGCATATTAAAGACTTTATGTATCTTTCATCATAGAAAGTGAATATCTCCAAATTAAGTAAATAAATAGGAAAAGAAGAAATAAAAATGCCTTCATAGTGCATATGATCTTATATATAGAAAAATTCTGTGGAATATATAAAAATCTATGATTAATAAGTGAGTTTAGCAAAGTCACAAAATACAAGGCCAATATTAAAAAATCGGTTGTATCTCTGTATTCTAGAAACAATCAGAAACAAATTAAAAAATCAGTACCACTCACATTAACTTGAAAAAACATGAATAGAGGTAAATTTAACAAACTATGGCTACAGCCTTACACTGAGCATTGTAGTGTATTACTGAAAGAAAGTAAAGAAAATCTAAATAAGTGTAGAGATGAACCATCTTCATGGATCAGCTCAATATTAGGATGTCAGTTTTCCACAAATGGATCTATAGATTCAAAGCAATCCCAGATCAAACATCAGTGGGCTTTTGAAGGAAATTGATAAGCTGACTCTAAAATTTATATTAAAATGCAGATAACTTAAGAATAGTCAAAATAGTTTTGGAAAATAAACACGGAGCTGGAAAATTCACACCACCCAGTTTCAATATAGTATAGTAATATTCAATATAGTAATCAAGGCAGTTTGGTACTGACACTAGGATAAATACATCATTAGAATAGGTTGGAAAAGTCCAAAAATCAGCCCACAAGTATATAGTCAACTGATTTTCAACAAATGTGGTGAAGTAATTCAATGGAAGTATTGAATAGTCTTTTCAACAAATGGTTTTGAAACAGCTGGTTATCTATTTGGAAAATAACGAAACTCCACCTTTATCAAATGTCATGCATGGAAATTAATTTGAAAGGTAATATAGACCTAAGATAAAATCAAAACATTAACACTTCTAGAAAAAAATGGGAAAAATCTTAGCTATCTTAAATTAGGCAAAGATTTCTTAGGAAACAAGAGGCACAAGTCTTTTCAAAAATGATAAACTGGACTTCCTTGAAAGACACAGTTAAGAAAATTAAGAGGTAAACCCCAGATTGGGAGAAGATAATAAGTCAGAAAGACAGATATGCATGCATTATTTGTACGTTTGTATGTATCTATGTGTATTTGTTATTTAGAGGATTATGAGGATTAGAGGATTATTGAGAGTATGCATCCCGAATATATAAAGAACCATTACAGCTCAATAGCAAAAACCAGACAGCCCAGTTTTTTTTTTAATTGGCAAAAGAGTTGAAAAGGTATTTCACTGGAAAAGATATATGAATGGCTACTTAGTATAATTGGTCATCAAAGCATTGGAAATTAAAATCATTGTAAGTTTTAAGGTATAAGGTTAAAAGACAAGTGTTGATGAGGATATAAAGCAACTGTAATTTTCATGCATTGCTAGTAGGACTATAAAATGGTGCCACCACTTTGAAAACAAATTTAGCTATTTCTTTAAAAGTTGAACATATGCTGCTATCCAATGCTAATTCCACTATTAGTTATTTGTCTAAGGGAAATGAAAATTCATGTCCCCACAAAGGTTTTCACATAAATGTTTATAGTAACTTCACTTGTAATATCCAAAATGCAACTCAATTATCCATCACTAGAAGAATAGACAAACCAAATGTAGTACGTCTGGTACAAGGAAATACTATTCAATAATAAACAGGAATGAATTACTGAAACTTGAAACAGCATGGATAGACTTATCGACCAAAACATTATGGTAAGCCAAAGAAGTGAGACACTCTGTGATTCCATTTTTATGAAACTATAGAAAAAGCAAACCTAATCTAGGCACACGGTAAGGATGATTTTCTAGAAAAGGAAATGGCATATTTTAGGTTGATGGAAATTTTCTATGTCTTTATTGATGTGGTGATTTTAGTTTTATACATTTGTCAGACTTATCAAATTGTACATTTAAAATTGATATATTATTATGTGTAACTTATACCTGAATAAGAATGGAAATTATAGAATTTACAAATTCTATTCATAATTGATCCCCAAGGAAAACAACTCAAATGATAAATGAACACCTGAGCATAATTTCAGAATCCTGTTTGAAACTACATAAAAATACTGCTATAAAGGAAATTACTAACATCTAAGTATAAAAATTTTGACTTTTAGTGCGTTTGTACAGAGAATGGTGGTATATTTCATTTAAACTTATGATCAAAGATAGCAATCTATTCTAATCAGAGGAAAGCATCAGTTCTGAGTATAGAAACAAGATTAAACAAAGAGACACACTCAAAATAATGAAGTGAAATGATATATAGAAACTAAGTCATGTGTACTACTCATATTTTTAGAAAAATAGAACCATATATTAGTGTGAAAAGATGTAAGGAAGTGAATATTAACTTGTTGAGCCAGATACATAGTATTGATGAAGATGTATCATAATTAAATGTAACTTTGCAATAAGTAAATGACTTCCCTTCATTTTACTTTATACTTTTTTTTCTTACAGTAATTACTATGAACAGATATTTCCCTTTGTACCTTGAAATCACAACCTTCCTCATAACACCTCTTTCTCCAAAAGCAAATTTTCAAATTCATCACCTCTCCTTCATTTAGTTGTTCTTTTCTTTCCCCTTCTTTTTTGTATCTCCGAAGTTAGAGTAACTTAGCAAAAGTCTGTGCCCCTCTCCACTAACCCACCTAAGGCATGCTATTCCTCAGAACGTTTTTGAAGCAGTTTTTACACTGTAAAGAGGACAGTATTGTGGAAATGATTCTCAGGTTCAATTGTACAGGAAATTATGAGTTTGCGTCCACTTTGTAGGGCATCAAAAGTGTGTGAAGTAGTGTAGAATGGATCACATCTCTTTTTTCTTCTCCCAAAGAAATTTTTTTATCGTCCTTTACTTTTCCCTTTCTTTTCCTTTGGGCTGTGTCTGCAGTGACCTCTTCAGTTGCTCAGGGAACTATACCTTCCACCCAGGTATACCATTTAGAGTGTGTATGTGATATTATTTTCTTGAGGTTTGATGGACCGTGATGAGCTGTCAAGCTTAGTTCCTTTTCTAAGTGCTTCTTTCTGCCCAAGAGTCTAACTGTCTTAGTCTCCTTTCACCTTCCTACAGATTTGTTATTGGGCGAGAAAAGCCAGGACAAGTGAGTGAGGTTGCCCAATTGATAAGCCAGACACTGGAACAAGAAAGGCGCCAGAGAGAGCTGCTGGAACAGCACTACGCCCAGTACGACGCCGACGATGATGAGGTAAGTGGCGCTTGGTGCTCGCAAACGTCCCTCCTACCTTGTTTCCCGCCACAGTCCTACTTTACAAAACTCTTTGCCGTGAAAAAGTAGGATAGGTTCTTTGCAGTTTCTCATGGAGAACATGTCTACATTCAACTCCACAGAAAAGAAATATTACATTTGTTGTTAACTGATGAATCAAGTAATGGTACATCCTATTTACAGCATGAAGACTTTGGAATCGAAGAAGTCATCTTTGTGCTATTTAAAGAAATTCACTGAAACAAAAAAGAATTAAAATACCAAAATGCGAATGGTAGCTGTCTTTATTGTTGGAATTTGGTGATGTTCTCTCTCTGCTTTATATTTTTTCGACTTTCCCCCAATTTTCTGCAGTAAGTTTGTAATGCTTTTTGAAAAAAAAAATGAGTAAACATTTTGATTGAAGAAAGACACACACATACATACACAAACATACACAGGAAAGTACTCAAAAATACTGAGTGTTTTCAGATTTCTTTTTTTCCGGGAGAAGAAAATTCTTTGGAACTGCTCACTGTGATTTGTGCTAACATAGTGCAGAACAAAGCCTTTCCACCAGCACATATTCCTTAGAGTAGATACATATTGGAATAATTTTGCATCCTGCTCTCTGTAGAAGATCAAGTAAATGAATAGAAGCTAACCCCCAAGTGAAAATAGCTCTCTGAAAACCTTGTGCGTTATAATGCAATACAGATGCTGGTCTATTTCTAATGTAAATGCCAAATGTACATTGATATAATGGGACAACATGCTTTATTATAAACATGTTTAAACATGCATGTGTTTCATATTGGAATGTCAAAAAAATCCATCAATAATTTAATCATGGTATTTCATACTCCATAAACATAGTAAATATTCAGGTAAAACATATATTATTTATACCAGCTGATGTAAGGACGGTGCAGCTTCTTATGTTCAACCTCTGCTCATCTGAATATATTCTTTTTCCAGAGCTTTTATTTTCTATTTTCTAGTTTCTAGCCAGGACATAGTGAAGATTAATAAACAGACATTGAAATATTTTTATGTATTTTTAGTCTGGAATGTTTTAACCCAAATGTATATTAGTTTTTTATATGATTGCAGTTCAGTGAGGATGTATTCTCCATGTATTGTAGTAGAAAAGTAAAAAGTGGTATGTCACTTAACTTTTGATCAAAGAATAAACATTACAAAGTCTTCATATGAATGAATTAGTCTCTTAGAATCTTATATAGTTGATGTAATATTTCACCTGCAGAGTGCATTTGAAATGGCAAGTATTTTTTTATTCTGAGATATTACATATGAAAATGCTATCTTGGATTTAGAAGTTAAAAAGTGGGGGAAAAAAGCAATTTCCTCAAATATTTAAATTTTCACCTTACCTAGTGGTCTTCAGTTCTCTGTGCTAGTGTTTTGTGTGTTGTCAAAGACCCTGATTTGGCTTGGCTGCAAGCCTATTTTAGGATTATAGAATCATTCTCTGCAGGTTTGGTTTTTACCTGCTCACTCTGCTAGAAAGAATTTGGGGGTGAAGTTCAGGGCAGCTCAGAAGACATCAAGTGGGGGAAGATGAAGAGGCCAGGCTTTCCAGACTGTGGGCCTCAGTGTCTTTGGCTTTAATAAATTGGGCTAAAATTCTGAATTCTTTCTAGCTTTTAATAGCCCAAGAATCTGTGAAATAAAACATCAAGTCTAAAAAGGAAAGAGGTAAAATAAGATAGTTCTTTAAGGCTCTCCTAGTGAAAATTTTAGATCACATGCTACATACTACATTCTTCCAGTTATTTTGAGGAATTGATTCTATTCAGCCCCAAAAGCTTTCAACTCAGGTCCCTTACAGCTGGTTGTTTGATGCTAGATTTTCTCTAATTTGAGTAAACGCAAAATGAGTATTTGTTACTCACCTTTTATACTTAACACATCATGAAGATGTTTTTGTTAGCCTAGGGTTGTTTTGTTTTGTTTTGTTTTGTTTTTAAAGAAAACGAAGTTGATTGTCACCTGAGCAGGTATTTTTCAGGACTAAGAAGGGTAAATAAATATTCAGTGCCTGGCACTTTGCAAAGTGCATTTCCCTGCATGATTTCATATAATCTTTAGAGCACACAGAAGAGACTTTTTTTCTAAAAATGAAGCAAACAAAGCAAACGAGGCTTTTTCTAGTCCTACAGCCAGTAGTTGGCAGATTTAGGGTGGGAATAGAGTCTTCCTGTCTCCGAAGTTGGGACTCTTTACAACACTTTGCTGTTTTTGAATGGAGTGGGCTGATGGGTCTGTCTCTGTTCAGACACACACAGTAACTGGGGAACGAGAGATGTTGGGAAGAGGATTCCTGTTTTGAGTAATGTAATATTTATTAATATTTAGGTTACATGATTCTTTATTCTGTATTTCTAGTAATAGGAGAGTCTAGTACTTGGAGAATTAATCTTATTCTAGATAATCCATAAGTATCTTATGAAGATAGGACGTAAAGGGAAGAATAATTGAGTGTACAATTTTGTTTTTTAAATTAGAGTTTAGCTCTAGGTTAAACTTTTTCTTCTGTCTTCAAGTTGTAGAAATAGAAATCAGATGCTTGCTACTATGTTATTCCAAGTAACCTTCACTTTACTGGAAAGGTCAAGGAATCTTTTTCTTTGTCTCTTTCTCATGCTCCTCTCTGACTTATAATTCTCCCTTTCTTGTGTGTTGCCAAAACATGCTCAGTCAAAACCAACTGTTAATTTTCTGTGCATAGGAGAAGTGAAGCTGTGCAAATAATGAAAACCCACTCTTGCATAAATACTTTATCTACTTGATTTAAGTTAACTTTTTTTTTTTACTAATGCTACCAAATAGTGTTAAGTCAATTTGAGTGGTATGTCCCTATTTTTTATTTACTCTCTCACTCTTTGTTAATGAAAAGTAAAATGACCAAGAGACATAATGAAGGTGAGAAGAACCAATATTGGTTATCCAGTGGGTAAATGGTCCTTGAATAACTGAGTTAATTTTATATGTAATTAAACAATGTTTTGATCTACACATTGTTATTAATCCTGAATTGTGTGATCAATCACTTGGCTTCTCACTCTTCTTATCATTTGTGGAATCATCTTGTGATTTCAAAGTTAGAATCATTTTTATTTCACAATATTCCCTGTGACACTCCCTGGGCCAGCCAGGAAAACCTCTAATTAAATGCAGAACAGACAAGTTCATCCAACTAATTTCCAGAGCCAGCGCTTAGATCAGCATTGTCTACTGAAGGATAGATAGCTTCTGGTTTGGGTCAAATCATCCAAGGTTGATTCTTACTTGGAACTTGTAACATTGACAGAGGGGAGTTTCTTACTTGAATTGCCTATAGGGAAAACATTGCAACGTGAGAAATATATTCTGAAATTGTAAAAGTACAGTAGTTCTCTATCAAAACCATATTTAGGATTAAGAGTAACATTATCATGTATTGTGTATGCTTGCATATAGCTGTTTTAATGCTTTAGGAAATTATAAGTGGTAATTCAGTATTTCATAATTGATAGATAATTCCCAAACTTTACTTAAATTTCTACTCTTTCTGGGTTTTTTCCCAAATATTTAAACCAGAAAAGTTTAAAATAAGCAAATAGCCAAATCGATTTTAATTTACGTTTCTGTTTCTGTTTATTCTCTGTTAACATTGTGATTTTTAAAAAAAGTTAAAAGGGCCCTGCCCAAAGCCCGAAGAATAAAGGGCAGAATCCTGTAAAGAAGAGGAAGATTAAATCTGAGTAATTGAAACATTTAAAATATAGATCTGAATATATCTGTAATTAGCAATTGCATTTCTGGATAATAGAATTATTGTTCATTTCTTTTTCTTTCTTTCTTTTTTAAACAATCTGGAAGGTAACGATGGAGGATTTCAGTAAGCCCCTCTCACAGTCAGCACTATCTCACGAAATTCTGGGGGTATGGTAAATTTTTCAACTAGATTTTAATTTTCAGTAACAAATTTAATCTCCTGACATACTCCACAACTATCAATGTCTTGTTTTTGAATGGGGGGAGGATGTAACTTTGGTATATGTTTTGTGTAACATGGGTCATGGCTGTACATTGTGGGTAGATGTTTCTATCAAAGATCATTATGCAGTGTGAAATACAATTGGGCTCAGCCTAGAAACGAAGTATGAACTGGTGCTGTACCACTTTTTTGAATTAGGAAATACATATGGTCATTCACATTTAAAAAACTATTTTACCTGCACTTTGAAATTATATGATTTTGGTTTGCTTTTTAAAATATACTCTTAAAATATTACATTTATTACATTTTAAAGTCTTAGATTATAGGTGTTATTTCAAAGTCTCTTCAGGCAGTAGTTTATGACAAGGTTAATCATCACTCTAGAAACTGAGGCTCCTTCTCTTAAGACATAATTTAATCTCACTTCCATAATTTTTTTCACTACTGGAATTAATATTATTATATCTATATCATGAGAACAGTAGTTTAGTTTTTAGAATCTTTTAAAGTACTGAATACGAGTTAGAGCAGCTACCTACATAAATATGCATTTTTATTGCTTGTGTTAACATGTAATAATTAGAGACAGAAATACAATGGAAGCTATGGTTTTCATAAGTGTTGAATGGTTTATAAGAATACAATTTTTAGGTGAAAAGCATTACAGGGATCACATTAAATTTGACTCCTGATGTTTGCTGTTCCTGGTTGGAAACAGCTTGTGTTGTGTGAACAAGAGATTGCAATTACTGTGGATGGCCTTTTAATAATGTGCATTGACTTTATATTGTTCTTAATGTTGAGAACCTAGGAGTGGGGGTCATTCTCTCACTTCTCAAACATGTGCGTTATCTCAGGCACCGGAACTTCAGGGTTTTTTCTGTCCTTTATCATTAGGCTACTCTAACGGGGAAAAGGCCTTCTTTAATCTTTATTGTCAACCATTTTAGAACACTGTGGCTGAATTGCAAGGAGTGTCTGGCAACTGCAATAACAATAACAACTATTTCCTTAAGGTTTGTTTTTTGGTGGAAAATAATGCTTATCTGTACTTTTCTGCTTCATGTGTGAAATTAAATATTCTGTGTGTCTTATTAACTAGCTCTGTGCTCAGAAGAACTTCCTAGAGCCGTTTTGTACGTTGAATAATAGTTGGAAAAATTATCATTTGAAAATAGTATTTAATTCCGAAATGTAGCACTTATTACAGGTGCAGGTTCTGCAAGTTGGACTCACTCCCTAACGTTTAACCATGGTTGTTTTTAACCCTTAACACTTTAAATATTTTGTAATTCATATTAAAGGGGAAGAAAAAGATACCCAAGGACAAGGCTGTATGATGTTTATAGGATGCAGTGTACACATTGTTGTTGTTGTTTTTTTTTTTTGAGCCTGTGGTTTTATTTTTTTAACAATACTTTTTTTTTTTTTTTACAAATAGTTTATTGTCAAATTAGTTTCCACATAACACTCAGTGCTCATCCCCACGAGTGCCCTCCTCCATGCCCATCCCTCCTCCCCCCCACATCCATCAGTCCTCAGTTTTTGTCAGCATTCAAGAGTCTCTCATGGTTTGCCTCTCTCCCTTTCCCCCACCATTTCCGCCCTTCTTCTCCCCCTTGTTCCTCCGTCAAGTTCCTCCTAATCCTCCTATATGTGTACACATTGTTTTTAATTCCAGTGTTGTTGTTTTAGAAAATAATCTTTGGATACGAAGTTTTTAATTTTTCAAAAAATTAAATGCAGAGTATCTTTAAATTATAGAAGCACTTACTTGCATGATTTACACAGTGGACATAGCAAAATGTCTAAAGGCGTATTACACGTTAAGTAATAAAGCAATTCTCATTATCTTTAGCTGCTAGTAACAGAAACGGAGGAGCTTAAAGATGGAAGTCAAGTATGTTTATTTTTTTTAAATTTTTTATTGTTATTTATTTATTTCTGAGAGAGAGAGAGCATGAGCAGGGGAGGGTCAGAGAGAGAGAGAGAGACACAGAATCTGAAGCATGCTCCAGGCTCTGAGCTAGCTGTCTGCACAGAGCTCGATGCGGGGCTCAAACCCACGAACCGTGAGATCATGACCTGAGCCGAAGTCGGACTCTCAACCGACTGAGCCACCCAGGCGCCCCAAGTCAAGTATGTTTATTTTAAAAATGGAGATTGGATTATGATGATAAGAGAAGCCTGATAAATAGAAATATAAAACATTTTTAACAATTTGCTTATAGTCTTCAATTTGTATCTTTAAAATCATTAAATTTAATTACATCCTTTAGTTTGTGATCCTAAAATCTACAGTACTGTTCATTGTCCTTGAAACCTAGAATCATAAGATGCTAGGAAAACGTTTAGATGAAAATTGTATCCATGCTTGATCTGGCTTAAGCAGTGTATAGGTTCATACACACACACATCTCCTAGAGTTAGACATCCGCCTTCACTTGGAAGATCCTCTTTAGAAATATATTCATTATATGTGAAAACATTATTGTTTATCATATTGAGCACAGACAGGAAGATGGATAGTGTAAGGGAAGATAGAGGTTAAAATAGAAACCTTTACCTAAGTAATGTCATCTTTTGTAGTTTATTTTCTTTATTTTATCATAATGCAAGTGATTTGAATATTTTCATGTTATCTTCTTTCAGACTACCACGTTGTGATGATATTTATTCATGAGTGACTTACAAAATACTAAATAAACTCTATCAAATTTTCTATGTCATTAAATTCTTCTGAGAGTATAGACATTATACATCCTAGAAATCATGCTAGAACAATTCTGTAGCACAGTAATGAACCACAGGCTTTGCACTGTTAAAGAGATGTCACAGAAATAAATACAAAGGACAGTATTTTTCCAACTTTAAGAACATTTGTAAGCTGAATATAATTTCATACCAAGCAGGTGCCTCTTATAAAAGCCACCTAAAAAGGCACCATGGGAGATGGACCCTTTCAGCCTTACTGTCCAGTGGACCCGAGGGATCCTGTGGCTTTCCCACACCCCTGCTCCTTCTCTCTTCTCTTCCTGGAATGCCATTCCCTGCACACATTCTTTCTTGGTCACCCTTGTATGCCCTGTAATCCTGTTCATATTTCAGGTCTCAGTTTAGGTTTCATGTGTCTTCTCTGCAAAGCCCTCTTAGACTTTCTCAGGTGGGTGGGGGGCCCTTTTCTCTATGAGTCAGTAGTACTGCACATCTCTCTCCCTCTATCATTATTTACCCGTAAATATCCCCCACTAGTTTGTAATGTCTTCAATGACGGGTTTCAATAGCTGGTTGATTTTTTTTTTTTTATTTTATTTTTTTTATTAATTTATTTTTTTTTACAAATAGTTTATTGACAAATTAGTTTCTTTTTTTTTTTTTAATAGTTTATTGTCAAATTAGTTGCCACATAACACTCAGTGCTCATCCCCACAAGTGTCCTCCTCCATGCTGGTTGATTTTTAATATGTAGTACATGAGTCTAGCACTGGGCAGAATAGAGGAAGCCAAGAAATTGAACTGAATTGAATCCCTCAAAAGGTATTAAGATGAGCATTGGAGAATAGAGTTAAATGAGGAGAATGAAATTTAGTTAGGAGAATAATCTGAGATAGGGAAGACTGGCATCGTGTACATGGTTAAAAGGATTGTCAAGCCTAGCAAGACTAGAGATTGCAGATAGGGACTGAGGAGTAATCTGTACTTGTCCTTTGGTATTTTAGATTTAGCACTTTTCCATGGGCTTTTACTTCCATATTTTACTTGTTCTGAAAGAACATGAATTTGCAAGAAGACCTTGTCTCTATCACACTGCACCAGAAATGTTTGCATGTAAAACGAGAAAAAGAAATGAATATACATACTTTATTCCTTGAGAAATTTTGGATTTTAGAAATAGGAATTTGGTGACTCACATTGACATGATTTCTTTTTAGTCATAACTGAATAAACATGCAATAGAAACAGAATAGTTGAAATAGCCTAAGTGATGTCAAGATCAATACTGCATAGTTGGCCATCTTCTCTTCTCTTGCCCAATAGCCATTAGTCATACAAATATATTTTCATCAGCAGTAAGAACTAAATGGTGACCTGACTGAAGACCAGTGTACTAAAGCAGCTTTATTATGGAAGTTTAGCAGGTCTTATAAGTACTCCCATTTATTTTAAACTGATACTGATGCTTGTAAGGGTAGTGGTAAGAATTCTTAATGGATTTCTGGAATTCCAGTTCTTAAAAGGATTTTAAAAATTATTTTATTGACATAAAATTGACAGAGTAAAATGTGTGGATCTTAAGTGTATAATTTGATTTTTTAAATCATTATATATTCATATTTCATATATTAAAGTCAATGTTAATGAAGGATCATCTATAAATAATAAAATGCACCAATTTTCAATGTATTTATATAGGCAGACAGTTTCATGAATAACCACCATCACAGTCAAGATACAGAACATTTTCATTACCTCAAATAATTTCCTTATTGAACTTTGCAGTTATTCTCAGCCAAAACCAACCATCTATCTGTTTTCTAACACTATAGATTAATTTTATCAATTTTAGAATGTCACTTGAACAGAACCATAAGTACATACTTTTTAATATCTGGCTTCTTTCACCTTTGTAATGTTATAATTATCCTAAATGTTCTGCATATTATGATGAGGCTGTAATTGATATTGCTTTGGGTTACAGTAGACAAAGCCCAGTGCCCACCCAAAGTGGGCTGTCTAATTGGAGAAGCTTGAGTCCCATGGACTACACTACTTTATAAGATGAAAAGCAATCTAAACTTTTCACTGTGTGAGAAATTGCCTTGTTAAACCTTGGTGCTGGGTTGAAGGGAAGAAAAAATTTTTCCTGAGACACTTTGATCACAGCAACCTGAATTTATCCTACCTTTAAGAGAAAAAAAAAACATACCCTTTATTGAGGCATTCATCTTCAACCAAAGCCTAAATTTTAAAGCTAAAAAAAAAAAATGAGCTCACAATTTCAAAGTACAAATCACCATGAGTAACAGACAGCAGAAGAGGGTGGATGCCGGGAGGAAGTGAGTAGGGAAGGGAGAACAAAAGAAGAAAGGAAAAAAAGATAAGACCTCAGTTATTTTATCAATTATACCAAACTGGAACTAATATCTCTAGTCCTGTATAACTTCTTCCAGAGGACAAAAATGAAAGTAGTACAACTCTGATACTAGGAATGTAGTAAAACCTTGAGAGTGTGAGATATATGAGGTAATGAGGTATAACCTCACTACCAAACCAAATAATGATGATAAAGAAGACTTACAAGCCCATTGTATTCATAAGACAATACCAAAAAAAAAAAACAGAAACAAAACAAAAAGCCTAAATAAGATATTAAATCGTATCCAAGAACATTTAAAAGAGATATATGATGATGTTGACTTTAGCCAATAATGCAAGTATGGTTTCATATTTGAAAATCAGTCACTACTTGCATTTGACATCATACCAGAAGGCAAGAAAAGTAAAGAAGTGTATTGGAAAAGAAGAAATAAAACTTTTTTGAAAGTTTTATTTATTTTTTGAGAGAGAGCAGGAGTAGGGGAAAGGCAGAGGGAGAGGGAGACAGAGAATCCCAAGTAGGCTCCGTGCTGCCAGTGCAGAGCCCAAAGTTTGGCTCAAACCCATAGAGCCACGACGAGATCATGACCTAAGCCGAAACCAAGTCGACACTTAACCGACTGAGCCACCCAATGCCCCAAGAACTAAAACTGTTATTATTGCAGGTGATGTGATTATCTATTTAGAAAACCTCAAATATACCTATAGATCAATTACTACAAATATTATAAGACTTTAGCAAACTTGCCAGGCATATAATTAATATAAAATATAGCATGTATTTCAATGTGTCTATGGAGAGAAAAAAAACTTATAAATTATTAATTACTTTGGGAAAAGGCAAGACATAGGTAAGACCCTCGTGGAAAGAATTTTATTGAAATATATTAAAGAAAGCTTATCTGAAAGGAAAAAGCAGCTTTGTTTATGAATTAGAAGACTCAGTAGTTTAACTGAGTTAGTTCTCTCTAAGTTGATTTATACATTCAATGCGATGCCAGTAAAAAGAATTGTAAAGAATTTAAAAATAGAATTTTGGTGAGCTGTTGCTGAAATCCATAGGAAAGAACAATGCGCCAGAAAAAAAGATAACATTTTACATGCTTTAGAAGAGAGATATTTATTACTAAGCTGTAGAAATTTACTCCCTGGAGCAAAAGAAGGAGCAAGTTGGTCAAGGAGTCCGGAAGCAGTCCCTCACATATATGAAAATCGGATTAGTCATGCAGATCACACTCCAGGTGAGCTTGAGAACGTTAGGCTTCTCAGTGAAAGGAAAATGGTGTGGTTGCTATCCCCATCTCAGTCTGTAGCCAAAAATTCGCTCCAGGTGGATCAACTACTTAGATGCAAAAAGAAAATTTAGAAGACACCGTGGAAGACGATCTTTATGACCTCAATGTAAGAAATTTTTCTACACAAAACACCTAAGAAAGCAAAACTATAAAGGAAAGGGTTGAGAAAATTGACTACATTAAAATTAAGAGCTTCTGTTCACCAGAAGAATACCTTTAGGTAAGCAAAAAAGGCAGGCTGGAAGCTGGAAGAGAATATTTGAAAACCAAACTGATAAAAAGCATAAAAAAAAAAAAAAGCACTTCTGTGAGCCAATAAGAAAAGGATAAAAAGGATACTATTCCCTTAAAAAAATTTTTTTTAATGTTTATTTTTGAGACAGAGAGACAGAGGATGAGCAGGAGAGGGGCAGAGGGAGACACACACACACACACACACACACAGAATCCAAAGCAGGCTTCAGGCTCCAAGCTGTCAGCATAGCCCAGTGTGGGGCTCAAACCCACGAGCCATGAGATCATGACCTGAGCTGAAGTCAGACGCTCACCCGGCTGAGCCACCCAGGTGCCCCAAGGATACCATTGGCTTTAATGGTCATGTCATAGAAGAAGAAACCTCCGTGGCCAATGAACATATGAAAAAAATACCCAAACATATTAGCAATCAGGATGTGAAAATTAAAAACCAAAATGAAATACCATTTGATATCTCCTGAATTGATTTAAATGGGATATTTTAAGTTTTGGTGAGGATGTGGAGTTAAAGGAACTTTTATTCTCTGCACACGGGAATATGAATCGGCCATCCACCTTGAGAAACAATCTGACATTATCTAGTGAAGTTGATTGAACAGTATATTTTCAACCAAACACTTAGTAAGAGTTTTGTATACATGAGCTATAAGAATTGTTCTAATACTTCTCTTGTCAGAGAAAAAAAAAAAAATTGGACACAACTGATATCTTTACCAACAAGAGAATGGGTGAAAATACCGTGGTGCATTCTTACAGTGGAATGATGTACAGAAGCTGTTTCAGCAACGCCACGACAACTGGTAGAATCTCAGGAACATACCATTTAAGTATGAAAGGCACACAAGAATACAGTAGGATTCCATTATATGAGGTTTAAAGCTATTAAAAACAAATGATACATTGGTTTGCTATACATAGATATAAAAATAAAGAAAAACCAAGAATGATAATATTCAGCAGAATTACTTTGAAGGGCAAGCAACTAAACTCGGAGCAGGAGAGCACACACAGAGGACTTACCATGTGGTGATACTGCTCCTTTTCTTGTACTAGGTTGTTCATTGGTAGTGGCTTTATCATTATTCATATACCGCCTATATGTTTTATAAATATCTTTCTGTCAGTTCAATATTTAATGAAAAAATTAAAATCTGTCAGGTACAGTTCTTACATTAGCAGTTCCATGGATATACAGTGACCCCGACCTCCTTCCTGCTCCCCAGCACTTAATGACTCTGAGACTCTGCCTCGTACTTGCCTCAATGTGACAGTCTCATGATACTTCTTTAAAATTACACCTTTCCCCACCCAGCCCCAGACAGACCTAGTGAAACAGGATATGTGTTGTAGCAGGCCTCGGATGATGGGAGTTTGAGGGAAGGGGTTCGCTGCGATCAGCGCTGGGGTTGTCCAGCCTAAAGATGCCAGAAAAACTGACCTTTGAGTCCTGGCGTTGCAGAGACTTTGTCAGAAAGAATTGTTGCTGCGAATCATCAGATAGCCAGGAGGAAAGGAGTAGACTTCTTCTCTCTCAAAGGAAATTGTAAAATTGAGATTGTATTTAGCATTAATTCACAGATAATCCATAGAAGTGATGCCGTATTGATTTTACCTTTTCGTTTGTATTGATTTTACCTTTTTGTTTCTATAACTCCTGGTTCTATCTGATGATCTGTTAGCATCTTTGCAATCCCATGAGTCGCTTTGTATATGCACACACCCTATTTTCCCAGATTGAATTTGCTGTATAATTATAGATTTATTAAAATCACTGTATAACATGTGCCGCTTTGGTCCCTGTAGTTGTTCTCTTCTGCAGATTATAAACTCGGGGAAATACAAATCTCTGTGTCCCTTCCCACAGTTCTGCTGGCATCAGAATAAGAGCTTCCTTGTTTCCTTGGCAAGTAAACTGAAACACAAGGAAGGCTGCCAATCTGAAATTGCAGTGTGACATTTGAATTACAGAGGTCTGCTTTGGTCTGTTGACTGTTCAGTTCTGGATCTCAGTGGGAAAAATAGGGATCTTTAGTTCCCTCTTCATATAGAATATATTTATCAGGGACTTAAAGACAGTGGCATTTATATATTAGTGAGTAGGTAGCATTTGTTAGGAGGAATTGAATTAGGAGTATTGAGTCATGGAAAAATATAGTACGAGCCATGAGATCACTCGCTATTTTGTTTTGCTCGCTATTTTGTTTTGGAAACAATAAATATATATGGTAAAGAATTTAAAGCACTTTCAAGGCAACCTGTCAAAGGCCAAATAACCATAGTGTAAAAGAATCATCACAGTGAAGGATATACAAAATAAAAGTATGAATTTAGAATTGTTTGTTTAAAAATATTGTATTTGCAAGAAGTTTTTTGTTGTTTTGGTTTGTTTTCTGTAACTTACAAGTTGGGTCAATATTGGATATGTTCAAGAAATAAAAAGACCAGTTTGCCTGCAGGCAGAGTATGTGGAAAGGATTACAAGTTGGACCATCTTTGAAAAGGTAAATTGAACAATATCTTAGGGACTTAAAAAATCAGCTGAATTTCTAGACTTTTTTTCCCATTAACTAATAATTGGGAAACAATTCCCCATGAGACCTTCACACTTCTGAGGCACTGACTGCCCTTTGTTCTGGACTATCCAGTGTTTGTGTGGTGAAGAGTCTTGGAAGGTACAGACAGTCCTCTCCCCTGGAGCAAGGGTGGTAACATTGCCTGTTATAAAAGGTGCAGGTTACCTAAACTTAGGGTTCCTCTCCACACATGCCTGCTTGTGCAGTTATCATCCGGCCTTCTTCTTGGCATTCTTTGGAAATTGGGGTTTGAGGAATTAGCACAAAAATATGATAGTCTGTGTCAACTAGTACAAACATAAGGAATAGGGAAGTTTCTGGGTTAGAGGAACATTCTGACCTTGCTTGGACCACAGTCATAGAGAAACACACTGACACCTGGCTTGAAAGGAAGGGCTTTTCAATTGTCACACTCAGGAGCCTGGGAAATCTTTAGAGCCTAGTGAGTTCAGTGTGGAGGGAATGGAGCAAGGCATATTATGCTAATTAAGGAGAAATAGCAACAGTTAGGCTGTCTTTTGACTCAACCCCTCCTGCAGTTTATTATGCCAGCTGTAGTCATTCGGACAGTAAAAGGACTCAAAGTATTTTGTGGCGCGTCTTAGTTGCTATAAAGGATTGTCAACATTGGCCCTGTCAGGGAGAGATCTTTGAGACAGACAAAGTCCTATGGGAAACCATCCATGAGTATTTGGATCCTAACCGGTGTATAGTGCGGATGAAAGTAACCTGCTGGAGAATGAGAGAGTGTCCTACAACGATCTAGCTAAATTCTGACAGTCAGCCTTACCACGTTGGAAAACTTCCCCATTCCTTATGTTCTAACTAAATCCAACTTAGTATTGGAACCCAGGTTGAGATAGCCTCCATAACAGTTGCTGCTAAGCTGTGACTGCTGGGTCAAAGACTCTCCAAAGCTAACTAGGTCATATCAGTAATGGTATATAGCACTTTATATGGCGCTTTAGGTGGTAGACACTGGAAGTTTGGTTAAACTTCCATGAGAAATGACCGCACCACTCAAAACTGAAAATAAATGTGATTTATTAGTGGCACAAAGCTGCCCTCTGCCTCTATGCCCCTTGATGACCTCCCCTCTCTAACGCGAACTCAGCTGCTGCAAGGAGGAAGGTGACCAGGGGTCAGGCTAAGATCTTTTCTGTCCTCCAGAGAGACTAAATGCTATATAAACCCCTTGAGTATGCTGGGAAACTTTGGGGGGGGAGGCACTCAACTTCATGGTTCTGTGGATACTGGCTTACACATCACCACCTAACTCATCCCATCGTGAGAAAGGATGACCAAATACAACTGATGTGGTTTGGGCCTGCCCACAGTGGGAAGGGAAGCAAAATGGCCTTGTGGATGGAACCCTTAAGGCAGATGCAACATATTTTTATGGCTTCCACTGCTACACGTATAATGGAACTGATGTGTTATATATACACCTGCCCTTCTTTATCCCATCAGTGCCCGTGGAGATTCTCCCATTCAGGGATTGCCACATGGAGGACACTAATAGTAGCACATGTAGGTCAGTCACTCTCCCTATTTTCTCCCAAATGGTCCAACAGGAACAATATAGAATTCTGGGTCAAAGAAAGAGCTTATTTAAACATGTAATGGCTGCCAGACGACTCAGCCATTTCCCAACATAACACTGCATGTCTGATGCAGCAACCAAAAAAAAGAAGGGAAAAAAAAAAAAAAGCAGCTATTAACCTTCTTCTAAGTTCTTGTGGGAACTGAAACTGCATGTCTGACCCATGGAGGCCTTGTGACCCTCTGGTCTAATATTTTCAGTTTGAGATAGATCAGCTTGAACACCTGACCAATAAGGTCGGAAAGGTCCAACAAACCTTGCTTGTCAAATGGAAATGATAGATTCAAGAAAGCTACCAACTTGGCCCAGAAGTATCTTAGATTTACATGAACAAGCAGTTTTCCATTTTGTAGAAACATGGACTCTAGCTCATTGAGGCCTTCAGTTCCTAGAGGTTTCTCGAAATGCATGGGCTTGGTTCACTAAGGGTTCAGCTAAGCTGTCTGTCTACTAGCCTGTCCAGCCTCAGCACTAGCTGTGCAGATCCCAAAATGGACATGGTCACTTTGCTCAATGGGCATAATACAAGGCCCTTCTTAAAGCTCTGCCCAGTACTTCCCTTGATGAACTTTGTTATATATATATATATATATGTTTCTTTTCTTTTAACTGACTTTCGAGCTATTGTCAATGATCTGATTAGTCTGTCACTTGGAAAATTACAGACTAACAGGTTAAGTTTGGGATGGCAAATCATGGAAACAAATTGTGGCAATTGATCAGACTCTTTGAGTTGCTCACATAGTTTCATCACAAGGGCAGTCATAAGAGACCTTATTTTTTTAAATAAACACTCTCATTATATCATGTAACCCTTAGATGAGTCTAGAGATCCTTCTGTAATGAGACTGTTCTTGGTTACTTTGGGCTGCTTCCCTGAGTGATAGCTGACTTATTTTTTATATGTATCGTGCAGGCAATTATTCTAGGGTTGGACTCATTTAATTAGATAAGGTGGTACAAAATGTCTTCCTAACTTTAGGTGATGTGATCTGGGACACTACCCGAGTCCTGGAAGGCATTCAGTCAATCTCAACTTGCTGGTCAGTGTTGTTATAGATGATAGAATCCTAGACTTTTCTTCTTGTGGGCCAACACCAAGTCTGTACAATCACTGATACATCCTGCTATATCTGGACTAATACCTTAGGCCAAGTGAAATAAATAAAGAAGCTTAAGGATAAAGCCACCTTAGTTTCTAAGGTAGCTGCCAATGGTGTATAGGACTTATTTAGCCAGCAGGGTCTGAAAGCTTGGGGAATATGTTTGATCTCAGTTACTGTACACTGGACTCATTCTGCTGCTTGGAGTTCATTTAATAGTAGTCTTAATTATATGAAATAGACTGAATGGGTTTAGTCCCAGCCACTTTGGGTCACACTGATCAGTGTAGCTGAGAGAGAATCAGACCAATGAGAAAATTCATCAGAAGCCAAGATGATATAGAAACAAGGGTAGATATCGTTGGAAGACAATTCCCCTGTGGGTCTCTGACTTCTCTGTGTGTCTTGTGAGCAGAAGCACTGATAGCCTGTCTTTCAGATTACCTTTCTAGTGATGTTTATATAGTGAACAGCCTTGGACTAGAGTGTCTCTCTTTAGGACACATGAAAGGCTTACTTATTACACATTATGAAAAATGTATATATGTATTCTCTAAGTTCAGAATTCTTCTTTGGGGGGTTATATTTCATTTTTCTCCAGTAAATGTAATTATAGTTAGAAACAATTATTTTGGGGCGCCTGGGTGGCTCAGTCGGTTAAGCATCTGACTTCAGCTCAAGTCATGATCTCACAGTTTATGAGTTTGAGCCCCGTGTCAGGCTCTGTGCTAACAGCTCAGAGCCTGGAGCCTGTTTCAGATTCTGTGTCTTCCTTTCTCTCTGCCCCTTCCCTGCTCTCTCCATCTCTCTCTCAAAAATAAATAAACAATAAAAAAACTTAGTTATTTTAAGAGAATTTCTTCCAAGAAAGAAAGAAAATGAAAGTCTTTTAAAAAAATATTTGGTATTTGAATACTCATCAGCAAATTCAATAGAGTAAAATCATTGAAGTGGGAAAGAGTTTGAGATGGATAGAATTAGGATATTCCTAGAAAGAAAAACTTGAAAAACTGGTTGAAAACTGCCTAAATGATGGAATATTTCAAATTGTAGTACATGTAACTGCTACTCCTCAGCTCCTTTTTGTTTGTTTGTTTAAATTGAAGTGTAGTTGACACACAATGTTACATTAGTTTCAAGTGTGGAACACAGTGATTTGACAAGTTTATACAGACTGCTATGCTCCCCACAAGTATGGCTGCCATCTGCCACTATACAATGCTATTACAGTACCATTGACTATATTCCTTATGTTATACCTATCATCCCTGTGACATTCATTCCAGGACTGGAAACCTGTATTTTCTACTCCCCTTTACCTATTTTGCCCATCTCCCTACTCCCTCCCCTTTGGCAACCATCAGTTTGTTATTTGTATTTATGGGTCTGTGCCTGCTTATTGTTTGTCTGTTTATTAGTTTTATTTCTTATATTCCATATATAAGTGAAATCATATGTTATTTGTCTTTCTTCGACTGATTTCACTTAGCATAATACCCTCTTGGTCCATTCATGTTGTCCCAAATGGCAAGATCTCATTCTTTTCAATGAATGAGTAATATTTCTCTCTCTCTTTCTCTCTCTCTCTCTCTCTCTCTCTGTATATATATATATACATACACATATATATACATACATATACATACATATATATACATACATATACATATATACATACACACATATATACATATATATATACATACACATATATATACATATATATACACATACATATATATATACGTATATATATACATACATATATATGTACACACATATACATATCCACATTCTTTATGCACTCATCTATCAGTGGACACTTGGGTTGCTTCCATATCTTGAGTATTATAAATTATGCTGCAGTAAACATAGGGGTGCATATATCATTTTGAGTTAGTGTTTTTGTATTTTTTTGGGTAAATACCCAATAGTGGAATTTTTATTTTTAATTTTTTGAGGAACCTCCATACCTAGGTTCTGAATTCTTAACAAAGATTTTAGTTCACCCTCTGCTTCATTTTTAGACCATGTTCTGGCAGTACCCTGGGTTTGAACTTTGGAAACTATTTCTTATTTTTAGAATCAAGATGCTCAAAACCGTCAAAGTCTGAGTTCATTTCTGTTTAATGATTCTCTCAATTTCTCTCTTTGGTCACATTTTACGATAAGCAGCAAGGAGAAATCAAGCAGCGCCCTCAACACTTGTTTGGAAATCTACTTAGCTAGATCACGCCGTTCACTAGGGACATTTCTTCCTTCCTCCTTATAGAAGGTGATAATGTTGCTAAGCTTTCTGCCACTACACAAGAACCCCTCCCCACCTCCATCCCTCCAGATTTCCACTTACAGTGTGTTCCAGGCAATGTAGGTTTGTTTTAAAATACTCTCCAGAATCCTCCTAGCCCTCCGTCACTGCCTGTTTCCAAAGCCATTTCCTCATTTTTCTGCATTTGTTATGGCAGTACCCCCTTTCTGTTGCTGTATAGCAAATTGCCACCAAAACTCAGCAACTGAGAATAGGAAATATTTATTTATTACAGTCTCTTTGGGTCCATTTAACTGAGTGCCTCTGACTCAAGATCTGTCCCACGGCTGCAAAGGTGTCGGCCAGAGCTGCGGTCCTCTCCGTCCTCCACTGGAGGAAGATCTGCTTCCGGGTCCACTTGCAGCTGTTGGCAGAACACAGGAGGTGCAGTTCCAAGCTCCCTCGAGTGACCACTGGCACACCTCGGGCCCTTGCTGGCTGCTGGCCCCAAACCTCAGTTCCCTATGACGTAGGCATCTCCAAAGAGCCGCATAACACCTGGCAGCTCATTTCTCAAGAGCGAGAGGACGAAAGAGACGCAAGTCATAGTCTTTTCGTAAACCAATCTCAGAACGGACATCCCATCCCTTTTGTTGTTTCTAGATTTTAGAAGCGAGTCACTAGGTCCAGCCGATGTCCAAGGGAGAAAGGATTATAGAAGAGCATGATTACCCAGGAACAAGAATCCTTAGGGATCAAAGTAGAGCCTGCTATAGTGGAGAATAGAGGCCCTGCTTTTCAGGAGTACACTGTCTACAAGGAAGGAGGAGAGAAAAAATAAAACTAAAGAAGGCATTAAAATACTGTAAAATCAAATGCTAATTTATAAACTGTCTACCACAATTGCCAGGAAATTTTAAGAAGGGAAAATATGAGGTTGAGTCGTTACCAGAACATTATAGGCAGATCTTAAATTTGTCTAGTCAGAATTATAGGAAAAATAATTTGTCAGCAAATTATCTGAGGAGCTGAGTCTATGGAAGGCCATAGCCATAACTTAGATGTTAGATGCTTCTTGCTTAAGAAACATTCTAGACAGTAGAATGAAGTGAGATATCAGAAAATATTCTGAGAACAAAGACTGACAAGAAAAATTTGAATGACTTGAGAAATGAGAGGAGTAGTGAATATGTATCGTGGGCCAAGTATCATGGTGGATGTTTACATACTTTATTTCTTTGAATCCTCTCTATATCCTATGAGCTTGGTATCTTTTGGGCCATTTTATAGAAGAGGTGAGCCCAAAAGATAGAAGCTAAATGACTTGCTGGCTACCGCACAACTGTGAAATTGTTTTTTCTCTTTTGGGGCCCTGGTCTCACCAACCTCAGAGCCTATGCTTTCTTTGCTGTCGTTATCCTGGAGAAGCCAGGGATGGTGAAAATGATCATAATCATAAAGTCATGTTGTCTTTTAGCAAATTCTTGGCACTATGATTAATACTTTGAAGGTATCGCTACTGGAAATTCTTCCAACAACCTTATGAAGAAGATACTGTTATTACCATCTTACAGATGAGCAAAGAGACCAAGTGGCCTAACATTACAAAACTAGGACACACAGAAGTCAACGGACAGAAAATGGAAAGAGAGATGCCTTTGCAGAGAAGGAGGTACTTTTGCTGAAAGCCATCTGGATGGCTGGCACAGATTTAGGAATTTTAAACATTAAAGTGTTAGTTTGAGGTCTTTCTCCTCCAGAGAAAAACCAACTCTCTTCTATTCTCTAGCAGAACTGAGTCTGAAAATATATATAACCAAATTCAGATCCAGTAAACAAATTCCAACAGAAACTGCATAATCAAGGCTATTTTTATGATGAGCACCATTTAGTTTCCCGGAATTTACCAGAGCAAACATGGCTAGAGCAAAAATTACTGCTGATGGTTGAACCTGACAACAAGAGAAAATCCCCAAAAGTGTCATTGAGGCCTGAGCTGCAGCTGGGCTCCACCATATTTCTTACTTGAAAGCTGAGAATTAACAGGAAAATCAGGGCTCTGCTGTGCTGTGCAGATGCGGCTAAAACTATTAATTTATTCAGCAAACATTTGTTTAGTGCCTACTATATGCCAAGCGGTGTGCTAGCCACGCGGGGATTATGAGAATAAGTCATACCTGGTGCTCTCAAGGAGCTTACAGTTGACAGCGGATAATAGGAGGAGGCAGATATAAAAAAGGCCCAAGTTTTATGAGTGATGCAAGAGTCTTAAAGTAGCAGCTTCATAGGACGAGTGAAGTAAATGGTCTTCATCTTGTCCCTGGAGAGGAGGGGGAAGCATAAGTGAGCAGAACAGAGGCCTGGAAGTTTTCTTGGTCTTGGGTAGAAGCTGATGCCTCCTCCAAAACTGCGACTAAGAGAAGAGGGGCAGGTTTAGGAGAAAGAAAAGCTTCACTTCAGAAATAGCCAGTTTGCTCATAGAAGATTCATGTGACACAGTAGCAGGGTCTTCCAGGATATTATATTTATGAGACCAAAACTTAGCAAAGGTCTGGTTATGTGATGCAGACTTGGAGAAGCTTTAGTGTATGTTGCGCTGTAGGATTAACACCATGACTGGAAGCTGTTGCTTGTTTTGGGCACCTACCATGTGCCACACCTTGTACTGAACACCATCTAACTGAACCTCCCAACAACTTTGTTACACTAAGGAGATGTTTTTATCCTCACTTTACAGATGAGGACATTGGAACTCAGATCGGGAAGCTAACATTACCAGCATCGTGCAGCTAGGATTCGAATCCAGGCCTAAGTGACTTCAGAGTCCAGAGTGTTTAGTTGGTCTCCACTTAACCGACTCACCAATATAAGAGATCATGCCCCTTCCCTCTGTAAAACCTAAAATGAGGTCTACAGCCCTCCTGAGTGTTCAAAGCTCGAGAATGTCTATGTGCTTTTGTTCCCAGCAGTCAAAAGTTAGATACTTAATAAGAGGCAGAACCTGTCAGCTAGCTGTCCTTATTGCTGTTTTAATAAAATAAGTGCTCTGATATGATAAGACTATAACGGAAGTTGTCTATGAATAGGAGATGAAGTGCTTCGGGAAGAGACAATAAAGATGGGTAGCTCAAGAAAACCAGATGTGAGAAGGAAACATAAAAGAGACAGACCATAAACATCTGAGGAGTTTTGCATTCGTTTCACTTTGGAAGTTATCTTTTCCATCCATTTTAAGACACTGCAGCAATTCTATAGATTGTGTGTTGTGGTGCTGGTTTGTATAAGAAACAGCGCATGAAACATCAGTCAGCAGACCCATAAGCCAAACCCTTCGAAGGATACTTCTGTGCACTTGCCCGGGGTGAGCATGTAATCAGGAAAGCAGTGGACAAGAGGTTTGGTGCTCACTAGAGGCAGGTGCAAGTCTTCAAAGTGAATTGGATGAAAATGTTCAGAGATGTGGAAGGTGAATCTCAACACAACACTATTATGCACCAGCATTTTTGGGGAAATACGAAAGAAACGTATTCCCATTTTTTATCCTATGAAGCTTTACTTTATTTGTAAACTGTAAGCAGCATAGAAGAAAGAGCATGGGCTTCGGGATGTGTTAGATGTGGCATCAGCAACAAATTGTCTATCATTGGGTATAGTCCTGTGTCTCAGTTTCCTCTAATTACAGTGACGTAGTAAACCTCTATCACACAGTTTATAAGGAATGTAGTGTTGAGCACTCAGTAAGTTACAAAAGAATTTTTATTCATTTTTTTGTGCCTTTGGGAGGGTGACAAGAAAGTATAAGAATCAGGGGCACCTGGATGGCTCAGTTGGTCCCACTCGGTTTTGGCTCAGGTCATGATCTCACTGTTTTTGAGCAAGCCCCACATTGGGCTCTATGTTGACAGTGCGGAGCCTGCTTGGAATTTTCTCTCTCTCCCCCTCTCTGTCCCTCCCCTGTTCATGCTCTCTAACCCTCTCAAAATTAAAAAAAAAAAAAAATACACTTAACAAAAAAGAAAGCATAAGAAATTAATCAAGAAGGTAGATGAGGATTTGTGAAAAGGAACTCTTACTATCTCTGTCAGTTATTGCATTTCTTTTAAAGCGGATTTTCAGGTTGGGACAAAGAACTTTCAGGAGTCTCTGTTTACTTGAACTGGCCAGAAATAAGGAGGAGATGGATTTCAATGGAAGTACTTTCTTGTAGCATGGTTTTTTTTGTTTTTTTTTGATGCCGTATTTTCCATCTTCCTCTGTAAATGGCAGATTCAATCCAATCTAATTTTGAGGTTTATGAAATTCTACTAACCTATCATTGCTGTAATTTATTTTCAGATTAACTGTAAAAGTATTTTCCATTTTCAGTAAAGATCAAAGAATCGGAACACATTATTCTTAGTCTACTAAATGGAACTTTTTAACTTTTAGAAGATTATGAGGTTCTGTAGTAAATGCATCCTTTATTATAAACTCTATTTATGTTAAGAATGGTAAATGATTATCAAGAGAGAATGGCAAGATATATTTTTAAGTTCTTATTTAAATTCCAGTTAGTTAACATACAGTGTACACCCAGGTGGCCCCTTAAATCCCCATCACCTATTTAACCCATCCACCTACCTACGTCCCCTCTGCTGACCATCAGTTTGTTCTCTGTAGTTAAGAGTCTATTTCTTGGTTGGCCTTTTTCCTTCTCTCATTTTTTTCCTCCCTTTGGTCATTTGTTTTGTCTAGTTACATTCCACATGGCAGGATTGTTTTAAACCTTCTATCCAGAGCCTCTAATAAGTAATGGACACTAAAAAAACCCTCTCTTGACCCTAGGATGCTTATAAGACTAATTAGAAAGAGAAAATATTAGTAAATGGCAAGATAAAAGATAAAAAGAATTCCAGCTGGAGCGCCTGTATGGTTCAGTCGGTTAAGCATCGGACTTCGGCTTAGGTCATGATCGCGTAGTTCATGGGTTCGAGTCCTGCGTTGGGCTCTGTGGTGACAGCTCAGAGCCTGGAGCCTGCTCCAGATTCTGTGTCTCCCTCCCTCTCTCTTTATCTGCCCCTCCCCTGCTTGTGCTCTGCCTCTCTCTCCCTCAAAAGTAAAAACACATTAAAATTTTTTTTAATTAAAAAAAGAATTTCAGCAGAATTGCAGATAATTTGGATATTAAGGAGAGGAGGTGGGCAAGGTAAAAAAAAAATGAGTCAAGGGGAAGAATTCTCTTAATAACTTATATTTATGAAGGTAATTTTGATAATTAAAATGGATGTCAAAGCCAGAACTATACTTAGAGATAAGAATTACATATATTGTATATACCCTATTCCTGTTATTCACTGTAAGAAGTATTAAAAAAAATAAATAGAATACTGCCTTCTTAACAAATGGCTTCACAGGGTTGGTTTGGTTTTTTCTTTTATATTATTGAAAGCCTCCTTAGGAGGCTATAGGTATTACCAAGCAAATGCATTTGTCATTCTTGGATATATTCTTTTAAAACTATTTGTTGAGATCCTATTATATGGCAGGCCCCTTCTAGGCACATGTTTATATTATTTTCCTTACATGTAGTGAAGAAGTGTCTTTTTTCAAGCTGGCAAAAGGAAATCAAATTATTCATTTCAACTTTATGTTTATAATATGCCACATTGTCATCAGATTTTAAATTTAGCTTAAGATTTTATTGAGTCATTCAGGAAGTCCATCAAATAGATGATGTAGAAGTGAATCTTATATACCTGGTTTAGGCCTTTGTTTTTTCTTAATATTTATTTTATTTTTGAGAGAGAGAGCACGCAAACGTGTGGGGGAGGGGCAGAGAGACAGAGGGACAGAGGATTTGAAGTGGGCTCTATACGGACAGCAGCGAGCCCAATGTGGGGCTTGAACTCATGAGCTGTGAGATCATGAAATCATGACCTGAGCTGAAGTCAGATATTCAACCGACCAGGCACGCCGGTTTAGGCCTTTGTTATAAAGGCATGGCTTTGCTGCCAGTTGTAATTAGGTTTGAAAACAAGCACCCAGTCTATATCTCGAAACCAAAACTTTCACCAAGATGTCAAGATTGTGTACTTACCAGCCTTCCTACACTTCCATTAACCAACATTATTAGGATTTACAAAGTACCTATTGGTTCTAAAAACATATCTAAATAGGAGATGAGTTAATTTACAGAATATCACAAAAAGTCACACCAAATCTGGAATCAGGATCCTTTTAAGATTTATAGGATTTAGGGACACCTGGGTGGCTTAGTTGGTTGAGTATCATAAGCTCAGGTTGTGATCTCATGGCTTTTGAGTTCAGGCCCCACGTCGGGCTCTGTGCTCAGACTCAGAGCCTGGAGCCTGCTTCAGATNTAGGATTTAATCATACCAGTAAGTGGAAGTTACCTGGAATGCCAGCCCCAGTGCTCAGCTACCTTCTCCTGCCAGTGCCAGAGAGATACTTGAAATGGTGTTTATGATTTACACAGTTTCAGACTGGTTTCTAAAGAGTCCTCGGGTTCTGTGTGGCGAGGCACTATTTCATACTGAGATACACTGAGTTTACGTTGCTGTGCAAATGCCACCGAAGTCGAGGTGGTCACAGCCTCTATGTGGAGAAGTAGTGTCTAAAGGTTGCTGAGGCACTTTGTTCACCCTAGTGAATGTTCCTCAGGTTCCTTAATGGGAATCGTACCTACTTCTGGGTCCCCGAATTTAAAACAAGTGTGGAGAGGAGCCTGGGTGGCCCAGTCAGTTAAGTCTTCTACTCATGATATCAGCTCAACTCATGATCTCGTGATTGGTGGGACTGAGCCCCGAGTGGGGCTCTGCACTGACGGGGGGAGCCTACTTAAGATTCCCTCTCTTCCTGCTACTTCTTCTCTCTCCTTCTCTCTCCCCACCTCCAGTATAAAAAAATAAACATTTTTTAAAAAAGTGTGGAGGACTTGGAGAGAAGTCTGAATGTATAGGTGCCAAGACAAGTGCAGAGAATGAGACCTATGAGGAAGCCAGTTCTTTTACTTGAAAAGGAGGAGTCAGAATGACAATTTAATAATCTTTCAGACATTAGGAATTATTACATTGAAGTTAATGACCAGAGTTTCTTCACGTGCAAACAGTAAAAGAAAGAATTTCAGCTTAGCAAGAAGAATATAGTAAAGATCCAAAAAAAAAAAAGCAGCAGTCAGATGCTTAGCCTATTTAATCAAAGGAATAGATCACTCCACACACTTTATGAAAGTGTTTTTATAGGCAGTATGAATTCCTGTCTGTTTAATGTATTCAATATAATACTACCTGAAAGAACAGGTGCAAATTAAATGAACTTTCTTTTTTGACCCTGTGACTCAGTGATTTATCTTTAAATTATATCATAAGGTATAGATTTCAAACAATTATTTTGAATTAGAGTTTCATAGCCCAGTGCTGCCAGGAGAGAAGCTACTCTCTAATGATGTTAAGGGAGCTAGTTGTGTGGAGCCACATTTATTCCGGGAGTCATGAACTCACATACCTACAGGGGTCTGCCAGTACCACGGAGTGAAGCTAACAGCATGGAAGAGCACAGAGAAATAAAAGATGTAGTGTATTTGAAGGTGTGGGACCCAACCAAAGGAGGCAGCCACTGCTGACCGGCCAGTTGTTTTCATGTTGCAACATGCCCGTTTTGCTAGATTTTTGGCTTTCTCCAGGAAAACTAGAAATCTAGAATCTCATGTCACTCTTTTATTTAGCATTGACAAAATACTAAGATTCATCAAAATACCATGCAGGCAAAGCAGTACACGTCTGTGGGCTGTACGTTAGAAACCTCTGGCTTTCCTTTCGGTCACTTGCCAACCAACACATTGGTTAGCAAACAAAACAGAGCTGATTGAACTCTAAACCTTAGGAGAATTCATCTAAATCTCTGTAAGGCTTAATTAAGGTCCTTTCCAGTTCTGTGATTCTTTTGATCCTCCCTTCCTTCTTCCCTTTCTCTGTAATGGGTGACTTATCCACATAGTGGTGGGAATTTAAAGGACCTACTTATTTCCTTAGCAATAGAATTTTATTTCGTAAAACTGTCAGATGTTTAGACTGGAAACTTTTGTTGCTATACTAAGGATGCTACTGATGCTATTACATTTTTAGGAATGCACTTACGTATGGCATAGACATGTCACTTTGGATCTTTGAACTAACATTTGTTTCTAACATTGGTTGCATGAGGCATGCTTGACTTAAAAGCCCATTTACACTTCACCATTTGGTGACATATTTTATTCCCTTTTATAAAATATTTTCAAATAACCCACCTGGAGTAATGACGCCTGGATTTCTGAAATCCCCTTCCTTTCAGACAGGAGAATATGCCACAGATGAAGAGGAGGATGAGGTAGGACCTGTTCTGCCTGGCAGCGACATGGCCATTGAAGTCTTTGAGCTGCCTGAGAATGAGGACATGTTTTCCCCATCAGACCTGGACACAAGCAAGCTCAGTCACAAGTTCAAAGAGGTAAGCTGCTGATCTGCAAACCATTTTTTATACATGTCCATTTCATTATTAAGTTTACATTTTGTTTCAAAAATGTGTTGAGAATCCGTTTTCAAAAGAAAACTTTTTGATAACACATTGTCTTCAATCTCATTGAATTTCAAGGTAAAATTTAAGTAGATCTCATTCCACAGTCCTTAATTTTTAAATGCTTATTATTTGCCGTAGCGATAGCTTACAGCTTGTCTGTTCCATATTTTCAAGCTGCAGCTTAGATGTCTGGTTTTCATGAGTACAGGTTCTAATTTTTCAGTTTTATAGAATTTGGGGGACGTGATGATAAGCTTTCCTCTAAGGAAGTGATTTCTAAGAAAGTTGTTTTTCTTTTATTAAAATAGACAAGGTCCCAAAAGGAATCAGACAACATACCTAAGGAGTTTAACTGAAGAAATTAAAGTTTAATGAATGGACCTTGAACAGAATTAATAGAACTATCCAGGGACAGTGAAGTGCACAGGGACTGGTAACAGTAGGAACTTGTTCNCTGCTAAAAATTACGTCCTGGGGTTAAGGGCGGATGATATACACTCAGCCCCTTCTCTCTTCCTGCCGTTGCCTCCTATTGGCCAAACCCAGGCAGGAATCTGGAGGTCAGCCTCCTGAGGCCGGAGCTCTCGGAAAAGGGCCAAAAATGGACCCTGAAAGGGCAAATGCAGATAAGCACGTAAATTCTTCTTCCAAATTAACTACTCGGAACTCCAGCACGTAAAACNAGGGAACGCCCGCCATTATTGAAGGCAGGTATGTCATTATTTACAGCTTCCCCACAGTAACGGGAAGCACTGAGGCTTGAAAACCACTGTGGCGTGGTTTCGAGCCTGTTAGGGACTTGACCAATTTGGCAGAAACAGTTCTCCTGAACATGAAAAACAATGTTGATAATTGCAGGTTTATAATTTCTAATTTTATTTCTAATTTCTAATTTTCTTTCATTTATAACTTCTAATTTTTTCAAATATAATTTCTGATGTGTCAGCTAAATAGGTCTCTTTTTTATGTTCTGATGTTATACCTACTGCGTCTAATATATTGACTTACCTTTTTAATTCCTTATGATAAATGCATACTTGTGAGGTCAGTAACAAAGTGAATGTACTTTCAAAATGTAAATTTTGGGGGCACCTGGGTGGCTCATTGGGTTAAGCATCAGACTTTGACTCCGGTCATAATCTCGTGGTTGCCCCATGTCGGGCTCTGTGCTGACAGCTCAGAGCCTGGAGCCTGCTTCAGATTCCGTGTCTCCCTCTCTCTCTGCCCCTCCCCCACTTGCGCTCTGTCCGTCTCTCAAAAATAAAAAAGTTAAACATTAAAAAAATGTTTAAATAAAAATAAAATGTATATTTTTGTTTTTAAAAAAAAGCCCTTAAAGGCAAACCATGAGAGACTCTTGAATGCTGAGAAAAACTGAGGACTGATGGATGTAGGGGGGTGGGGGGGATGGGCATGGAGGAGGGACCTCGTGGGATTGAGCACTGGGTGTTATGTGGAAACTAATTTGACAATAAACTGTTTGTAAAAAAAATAAAAAATAAAAAAGCCCCTAAGTCTATTATAGAATTTTAGAAAATGCATATTTGTATAAATACCAAAAAAACCATTCATGATCCCAGATTTGTGGTATTTATGATTATACAGTATATACTGTATTAAATTCCTATTCTTGATACTTATAATTGCATTATTAGGATTTTCCCATGTCGTCAAATATTCATCCATAAATGATGTTTATTCACTACATGGATCTCTTATTGATCTACTTAATTTTTGTCTTATAACATTTCCTTTGCTTGGGGTTTAAAAATATTATTATTAAAAGTTACACTGCAGTAAGTATTTGTGTACTTTTCCTTAGGATAATTTCTCACAGTGGAATTATTCGATCAAAGAATATCAGTATTTTGGGGACCCGTGGTACTTAATACCAAGTTGCCACCAGAATGGCTTTTCTCAGTGACACAGAAATTTATTTATGCCAGCCAGGATGTTGAGAGTGCACATTTCTCTTCCACCTATTATTATTTGTCAGGTTGAACCGTTTCCATTTGTATAGTACACAGAGTCCTTGAGGCAAAATATATGGGTTTTCCAGATGATTTATGACTATTCCTAGTTCTAAATCAGATACAAACATCTTGGTGACAAATGAAGTACACTATTCTATAATGATCACAAAACTCCTTTACAGTAGGAATAGCAATGCCTATCTTAGGGCCAATTCTTATAAAGGCCTTCTAAATTAACTGATATCTTCAAACCAAAGAGCAATGCAGAAAAATAAAATTCTTCTGGAAGTGGCTGCATGGGAGGAAGAGATAATCTAGGGACCTGTTTCTCTGCAGTTCCGATTTGGCCCGAGAATACAGATTATCTAGAAGTGTAGAAGGACCACTTGTTCTTTAAAAAAAAAAATCTTCTTGAATGTTATAACTCTCAATCCAGCTTTGAGGCACTGAAATCAAGGTAGTATATCTGGGCAAAAGCCTATAATATAGTTTACCCGTGTTGCCAGTTGAGTACAGCCCTACTCTTTGGTAGCTAATTGAGCTGGAAGTTGGGTCCACATTCTTTAATGGAAGCTGAAGAGTATAAAAACCAGAAAGAGTATATGGAAGTCAAGGAGTCAATGCTCTGTAAATATTGTTTGAGTTGTGTACACCATTGTGCAGACATCGGCATGATCTAGACCTAGCGGTTGGCGAACTATGACCTATTGGCCAAATCTAGCCCACTGCCTTGTGTTGTAAATAAAGTTTTATTCAACACTGCCATGGACGTCTATTTATTTATTGTTTGTGGCTGCTTTCATTGCTGTAATAGCCAAGCTAAGTAATTGCACAGAGACCATGTGGCCTGCAAATCCTAAATTATTTGCTATCTGACTTTTTACAGAAAATGATTGCTGACTTTGGTGTAGTCCACCGCATAATCTGGACCCATTCTGTGTAACACAGCTGATTTATTTTTAGCCTGAGTAACCAAATCTGTAGTTTTCTTTTAATTTTGGTTCTTAAGAATTGGAGGTTTGTCCTTACCTCAAGATTAAGCAAATACCACATTGTTTCACTTTTCATTCTCATATTTTTTGTCATATATTTAACAGATTCATATATTCATTACTTTAGGAGATGGCCACTGGGTATCAGCCATGTGGCATTCCATTTCAGCCTTAGTATCTTGTACACTGTCACTATCGTAGTTTTAAATTTCTTTGTGTGATTAACATAAATGCCCAAACATTCAAGGCACTAGGTATTTTTCACAAGATTACGTACAAGTGGGGTGGAGGTGGAGAGTCATGTGTATTGGAGTCTGTATGAAGTCTTCTATAACAGAGAGTTCTCTCAGTTGCATTAAATCAAAGAGAAGCACATGATGTCCTCTTTGAGCAAAATGTATTTGACTGACATTATCTCAATCAGTCCTACTTTTGGCCAAGTTCTTATCTTCCTACCAGCCTCTACGCTCCTCTGTTTCTGCTAACTCTTGTAGGTTTTCACATATTTCTTCACATATAGTAAGTGGTTAAATATTTGGTGAATCAATGGTATAAAGCATATACTGGAAGTTGTTGTATAATTCAAGACAGGTACCTAATTTAATTTCTCCAAGTAGTTGACAAGATAGCTGGCACTTTTATTAAACACTCATTTACGCATTTCCCTCTGCTTGGAAGGCCAGCATTATTATCTACAGAACCGGTGCCTTTACACTCTCAACTGCTTTTGGCTTTATAATCCATTCTGTTTTCTCATTCTTTGGTATAATGCTGTTAGAATATAGATTGAATATTGATGGAGTGAATCAGATTCATCTAACTCTTCAAAATTCCGGTAGTGTTCAGCCTATTCAAGAAAACATTTGAATCACTTTATTAATTCCCTTGGGAAAACTTCTTTGCATTTTTATTGTAATTACATTAAACTAATAAATTAACTTGCAGAGAGCTGGCATTTTTATCACAATGACTCTTTTAATCCAAGTTTATGTAATGTATCTGTTTAATTCAAGTCTTTTTTTTCCTGACCCTCTCTAACATTTTATCGGCCCCTCTGTTAGTTACACAAGCTATAAGTAACAGAAGATCTTAACTAGAGTGGATTAATCAAAAGCTGCCACAAAGGTTCTCTCTTAGTTTCAATATAAGTTAAGAAGTTTTCTCATTTTTTCTATTTTCAGAAATGACTTTTATAAGAGAGACTTAATGACTTGCATAAAACAGAAATTTCTGTTCCCTGAAAGTTTCTTATTATTCAGCTATAAAACCATCTGTGCCTTTGTGGAGGAAGATTTTAAAAACCTTTTATAATAGCCATTACTCTCTTCAAGTTTTCAAGTTTTTCTTGGGCTAGTTTTGGAATTTTGCATTTCTCAAGAATTGTACATATTTCCACTAGGCATTCATATTTTCTAAAATTTTTATCATATACTTTTGAAGTACTGAAATCTTTACCATCTATAACTACTTATTCCTGTTTTATTCTTTTTATTTGAATACTTTTTCTTAGTTGTTTTATGTAGAATTTTTGTCTATCTTGTTAGCCTTTACATTCCTAATTTTTTAATTAAAAATACTTATTTGTTATTTCCTACTAATATCTTCTTTTTGCCCTTCTTTCTTGTTTTGATATTGATCAGTTGCAGTTAGTACATCTGTTTTTGATAACTCTTGCATTCTGATAAATATATTTAAAGCTATACTTTTTCTAAATATTCATTTTTTACTTACATGTTCCAGTGTTTTTACATTTAGAATGCCATTGTCATTTAGATGTGATTTCTCTTTAACACTTTAATATTAAAGAGGGATTTCCTCTTTAACATAGAAATGATTTAGTGCTATATTTTACTTTCCAGACATATGTAGCTTTATTTTGTTCTAGGTTCTGATTTTATCAAATTTCTGGTCAGAAAACATATCCTGCATGATAGCTACTTAAAATTTTCAAGACTTCTATTGTAGCTTAATTCATAAACTGTTTAAATAGTCTTCATGTATGCAAAAAACACATATTCTGTGCTTAGGTATGAAATTTATATGCTTTTCATTTATGTAAATATTATTAATAGTAGAAATATACATTTCTTCTCTGTAGCATGGCTTAGATTGGTCTGCTTGATATACAAATTCTGAAAAGCACATGTTAAAATCGCAAACTATAGTTATTTTTCCTTCCTATAATTCTAGCAGTTGTGGTTTCATATATCTTAAATCTTTGATATTAGTGCATATATGTTCAGGATTGTTACAACTTTTTGATTTATTGTAACATCTGTTTTGTCCCTTATGATGCATTTTACCCCAAATTTTATTTGTCTGATAGTAAAAATTCAACACTGCCTTTCTCTTGCATCATATTTGCTTCACAGCATCTATTCTTTCCATCTTTGTTTTAGCTATTTCATACCCTTCTGTTCAAACGTGTTTCCTTTAGCCAACCTATTCTTAAATCTTACTCTTAGCATTACTCTGGGAGTCTTTGTCAGTTAATTCATGAGTTTAAACCATTTACGCTTACTTTAATCACTTTAATATTAGAACTTAGAGCTGTCACCTTATTTTATTTTTTACAATTTTCATACTTTCTTCTTGTTTCTTTTTTATCTTTTACCTACTTGCTATTAGATGCACATTAAATTTGTATCTGTTACTTAAAAATCATGCATTTTCATTCTGCTCTAGAGATTACACATGAGTAGTTTTGACTCAGTCATAGGCTATTTTCCCCTAATAACATAGAAGGCAGATCAATAGCTATGTCTCCCATTTAAAAAAATAATAGCCATAGCATACTCTTATCTGTCTTTCCGTCTCTCCATAATTTTTTGGTATTTCAAGGACTTTTAGATATGCTTATGTTAGATAAGATATGTTAGTTAGATATGTTTATGGACTTGCCTTTTAGAAAGTAATTTGTTCCAGCTCACTTACACTTCTTCCTAACTCTAGTGGGATTTCAGTGCAATCCTGATGTTAATTCACCATCATCCTGGTGCTACTACTTTACCACACAGCACCAGAGTTTAAATTAGTGGCCAGCATGTCTAAACTTGAGGAGAATGGAGTAAAGTATCCCTGATTTACTTGCAGATGCATGTTTACCCAGGTCATATACATATGATTAAATATTAATTAGATTACTGTCTCCCATTCCTGGTTACAAACACTGTCCTGCTTCATACTCATTTTTTCCAAACACATCTGGAAACACCTGTGTTCTGTTTCTTAAGAGTTTCATACAAGTTTTTTTGTTAATTGATGAATGAGACTCTGATGCCTATCAAGGCTCTTTTTTTTTGTTTTTGTTTTTGTTTTTTGTTTTTTTTCATCTTTGGCATCTCCAAAGTTGCATCCAGGAAAGGCAGCAAACAGCTTGTGTTAGTATGTGATGTTGCACTATCCTGGCCATTTGCCAGTCATTTTGCCTTTATTTTTTTATTCGTTGCATCATTCTGTTATCCTTTGGAATGTTTGATTTATCTTATTCTAACTTCTGGCAATAAATGCTGAATATACTCTAATACTTTATTGTTTAAACATGAAAGCACTTAAAACTATGACTCCCTCTTTGTTCAGCTAGGTCTTTGCAACATCTTTCAGCTTCAGTGTACATTCTTCTTGTTGCCATCATTTTGCAAATAGTCTATATTTTTAATGTGTATTTTTATTTTCTCTTTTTATTTGAATAATTGAGGAAACAGTTTTTAATTTGTAACTTTTTATTATTAATCTAATGTTTCATTACATTGTGGTTAGATAATATTGTCTACAAGTTTTGATTTTTGATTTTTTAAAAAGCTATGCTTTTATAATAGACTAATGAGTATTTGTGCTAAAAGTAATATGTGTTTTCTACCTTCTGTATCCTTATCATTTTTCCTATTTACCTAGTAACTTGAGACACATATAGTAAAACTATACCTCATTATGTTTTGTGCCTAATAGCTTTGATTATCTATGTTAATGTTATGTTGAAACCACATAAAATATGACTCAAAGATTTTTTTGTATATATTCTTTGTTTGATGTTACTAATCTGCTACATTTGTTTGTAGTTGCTGGATAAACACACTTTTACATAAATGTGTGCTTACTTTTATAATGTAAATTTAATTGAAGTACTTTGTTTTATTGTAAATTTTGAAAATATTATCTTGGAGTCTGCTCTTTTAATAAGAAACTTTAGCAATTTAACTTAATTGTTATAATTATCAAAGTTTAATTTATCTCATCTCATTTTAATGTTTTATGTTTCATTTATGTTTATTGATTTTAGGAAGAATTATCTTCAAGTTAAAAAAATTCTCTATTTCTATGATTTTCAAAATAAGAAGAAAACAATAGCATTTGAGTGTTCCAGAACAATATCATTTTAATGTTTTTGATACAATATTGGTTTCTAAGACAAATTTGTTATTGAAATATAATTGTCACATTTTTTAAACTTACATATTTTCAATTAGCTTTATTATGATATGTACAACAAATAGTTACACTCTTAGCTTACTTGGTTTCAACTCTTAGTCCCTTTATATCAGAATTTCTCATTTCTTGGAGTATATCCTTAAGTAATTTATTTAGTATTCAAGCAAGTATAGCTTTCATGAGCTTCCATACTGAGAATGGAAAAAATCTAATTGTCGTGATATAGAAATAATAGTTAGTTAAGTTTAATATTTTGCTTCACAACATTTTTTCCTGACAATGTTGTAGGGCAGGGTTCACTATTTTGAGTTAGGATTGCATATTGTAAAGGAAAAGTGTAATACCAATCTGGCATTTGACTGCTTGTATTATTTTAGCCTTGTACTTTACATTTTTATCATACTTTCTTAGATGTAGGCCTCTTTTCATTGATTTTTTTTTTCTTTTAATCCGCTTTCTTTGTTTTATGTTTGTGTTTTGGTTTGGTTTTAGTTGATATTTTCTTTAGTTCTGTTATTTTTTCTCTATTGCTGTTTCTTTTCTGGACTTTGTCTTCTATATTAATTATCTTTGTTCCTATTTTCTTTTCTTTTCTTTTCTGTCTGAGGTTGTTCTCAAATATGTCCTCTCATGTCAATGATTCAATTTTCTATAGCATTAAATATGCTTTATACTTCAAATTCATTTATGCGCTTTAACACCTCTAACATGATTTAATTCTCTTATTATATTTTCGGTTTCCTTTTACTTACTCTCCATCCATCTGTCATGCTTTTTCACTTTGTCTTCAGCCCAATATTCCAGAGAGTTACCTTAAAGTATTTTTACTTATGGGATACATCATTCTTCTAATTTACCTCATTATTTGAGTTTTCAAGTTGATACTCTCTTTACCTTCACTTGAAATATTTAGTAATAGTCTTGAGTTTGCCTTTTTCTCCTGTGTTTATCTGGAAATGAGACAAAACCCTTTTTGTATAGTCAGCAGCCATTTACTTCTTTAAATTAGGCATCTAGGGGCGCCTGGGTGGCTCACTGGGTTAAGCGTCTGACTCTTGGTTTCAGCTCTGTTATGATCGCACAGTTACTGGGGTCAGGTCTCATATTCCACATCGGGCTCCTTGCTGACAGTGCAGAGCATGCTTGGGATTCTCTCTCCCTGTCTCTGCTCACTCACCCCGCTTGCTCATGTAGGCTCACATGCTCTCTCTCTCTCTCAAAATAAATAAATAAATAAATAATTAAATTATGCATCTTATTTCTAGACCCACATCAAGAGGACATAGCTGTGTGCCTAGTGCCTAGTTTCTGGTTTGGCTGCTATTTTCTGGTGGTCTGTCATCTAGTGTAGTTCTCTGAGTTCAGGTGAGATATTTCCAAATCTTGCCACTCAATTTGCTAAGTTAAAAGAGAAAAAGATTATTCTCTGCTCTCAAAATGCTTACTTGACCACCTCTATCTATACTGCTCCACTTTGGGAACAAAGTATGCAGTGGGCAACTCATCAGCCCCCTTCCTGCATTCTTTCCCTACTCTAGTTGTTGCTTGCTTTCTTTCTTTTTTTTTTAAATTTTTTAATGTCTTTATTTCTGAGAGAGAGAGAGAGAGAGAGACAGTGTGAGCAGGGGAGGGTCCAAGCTTCAGTCCAAAGAGAGGAAGACGGTTTGTCCCATCCTCCCTGACTGCTGGAGATCCCGAGGCCATCCAATGGCCATTCAGAAAGCAACAACTAGATGGATGTGGACTGCCAAGAGAGTTGGCAAGCCTGGTTTGAGGACGATTCCTGGGAAAGACAGTAGAGGCTGCCCAACTTTCTCACTGGATGGCCTCGGGATCTCCAGCAGTCAGGGAGGATGGGACAAACCGTCTTCCTCTCCTTGGACTGAAGCTTGGATACGTTTTTCTAAATTCAACTTTGTAACTCTTTCATATTCTAGTACTGGATGTTTTTAGGTTTAGTGTCCATTTGAAGTTGTGGGATTTTCTTTTGTTTAATGTGATTTCACTGGAAATTTAGTGGGAAGAAGGAAGAGGCTGGATCAGAAACTGCTTTCAGGAGACATTGAAACCGGTTGTCCACTGTTTCCCTTCACATTCCTCCTCAGACTCATGGGAGTCTTGAGGGAAAAAAGTGGAGTCTAAATATTGCACTATTTTACTTTACTTAAGGCACAGAGAATGTATGGAAAGTAATCTAGAAGAAGTTGTAAATGCATTAGATAATAATATAAAGTTATCTTTATGGAAATTTCCATTAACATGTAGAGAAACTGTAAAATACTTTATATAAAATAGTTTACTTAGCAGCCAACAGATATTTATTTAAAAAGAAACTGTAATTACATGCTTTCACCTACATCCATTTTCACCTATGTCATTAATAACTAGTTTATGAATACCTACTTGGAGATGACCTCGTTGGAGTAGCTCACCCTATACTACGTATGCTGCAATTAGTGTTATCATTCAGATTGGATTATTATACTATTCAATCACCCAACTTCAGCTAATTTTGCATCACCTATTCCCTGAGAAAAACACTTGTTAAAGTAAAGATAGGTACCATATGTAAAGCTTTGAGCAGAAATTATAAGAATATGGCATAGCTTCATTCTAATAGCACCCAAGTATGGGCAAAAACAGCTCTCATTCCTTCTATTGTGGAGCCTACCCTGTCATAGGTAAGACAGACTTCAATCAAATAATTGTGAAGATAATTCTAAAAACTTTGATTCTAGTGCTGAAACCACACTTATAAAGTCCTGTGCAAATATCACTTATTATTTCACCTTTGTAAAGTAAGAACAGAGAATGTTGCTCTCGTCTGATTGTAAAATCTCTAGCACCAGAGATCTCTTAAAATTTTTGCTGCAAATATAATATGTTGCACTTTTTAAAGAAAAATGTTTTCCATTCTTACACAGGATAGGTAAAGAAAGTATAGAAGCTTAGTCTTGCCATTTCTATTTCTGCATAAGGATGTTTCTATTTCTAGTGCAGTTATATTCAAATTATATTCAGTGATAGGGTTCATGTTCTGTATTCATCTTTTTGAAAGAAAGAAACAAAAAATACACAGCGGGTACACCTGCAAAATGTTATAGAAGAGCTACTGTTCTCTGTAGGATGCATATGTTTACTTGTGCTGCAACCCAAGGTGACTTCCATGGCTTTCATGTTAAAAGAAGAAAGAAGAGATAAGATTGGTTTTGTAAGTTAAGACACTGATCTGCAATCCTTCACCTTTTTTTTTTTATTTACATCCTCTCTTCCCAAGAGTTTTCTCCAAAGCCCCAGAATCCCAATAGGTGTTTCAGGCTGGCCGTTTCTGTTATTTAGCCATGTTGACTTCCTGCCCCTACAGTCAGTCAGCCTGACCAGTCTCAGGCGGTGATGGATGAACCCCTGGACCTGTCCTTTGGAAAGGTTATTAAACACACGGAGAGAGAACTTCTCTAGAATAAGAAAACACCACTTCCACCAACTGCGCTGCTCTTGTCAAGTGACTTCATCTCTCTGAAAACTGGTTTTCTCTTCCTCTTTCTGTGAAATGGAGGTATCTCGGTCTCATCCTGCCCATTTGCCAAAGTGAGGGATAAGACAAACGGGCCAAAGACTGAGGTCACCTGACCTGGCTATGGGAATGAAAGATTAATCCGGCCATCTTGGAGCAGGTTCCCTGTGATGTTTCTCTCAGGGTGACTTGGGAACTTCTCTCAGGAGGGAGTGTTTCTTATTTATTAGTCTCTCCACAGTGTTTTGAAGGGAGATTCTGTGTCATGTTCTTGTATCCTCAGTGCCTAGCCCAGCACATAGTCTCATTAAGTAAATGCTAGTTGAATAATGAGAAGGCTGTTTCTTCCTAAGTTCCATGAATAATCGCAGCAGCTGACTGAGCACCATTTTGCATTTCCTGTCTGAACACTCAGAGACTACCAGCAGTGATCCGTGGTTTCCAGCTGGAGTAGTAGTTTCTCAACTGGAGGTCAGAAAGATGACATAAGCCTCAGAGTTTTTATGAGGATTAAATGGAAAATGTATCCCAAAGCTGATTAGGTACATGGTGCAAGGGGAAAGAGAAGTAGGGAGAGTCAGACCTGAGGTATTTCCCACTCTAGCACCTGCTTCTCCTGGAAACTTGAAGAACCCAGGTAACTCCTCTGAGCCCCTGAGCCTCTGACCCCATCTGAACAATGAGGTGGACAGTCCCTGTCCTGCTTCCCTCACAGACTCATTTGCAACGATAAAACAGATAAAGGGACCCACAAATGTAAGACATTTAGTGGCGCGAACCGTCGACTAAAATGTCTGAAGCCCGGCCTTGACACCCACCCAAGCTCTACAACTTGTGCTACGGACCACAGTTTCTTCCTGTATAAAAATGAAAGAAAGTTCAATTAGTTTATTCTTCATGCTTTTCCTGTTACTAGAGATGGACTTGTAGAAATTCTCTTAATGTACATACAGGCTTAAAATAATCACATGTCTATCATCTTAGGCCTTGTGAATACTAGGAAAATGTTGCACTAAAACTTTCGTCCATCTTCTTTTTTTTTTTTTTTAATGTTTTATTTATTTCTAGGAGAGAGAGAGAGAGAGACAGCGTGAGCAGGGGAGGGTCAGAGAGAGAGGGAGTCACAGACTGAAGTAGGCTCCAGGCTCCGAGCTGGCAGTCAGCACAGAGCCTGACGCGGGGCTCGAACCCACGAACCACGAGTTCATGACCCAAGCAAAAGTCGGATGCTTAACCGACTAAGCCACCCAGGCGCCCCAACTTTCGTCCATCTTCTGAATGATGTCTGAATTGACACATTCCCGTATCTAAAGAATTTGGCTGTACTTGGTAACGAGCTTGACTCAGTGTTCTCACTTTATTGCTCATGAGTTGTACTCTCTTCTGTTACCCATTTTGGTGAGCTGGGAGAACGGGGTGGCTGGAGATGAACCTGGTGGTTGCAGTTTTACCTGGGTTTGTCCTGCACATCCGTGGATTAATCTGGTCTATGCCTTCAAAGGAATAAAAACGCTCACTTGAGACAAAAATTTCTAGACTCTGCAACCATGACAACCATCTCCAGGCTCTTCATTTCGTAAATGTCACACCTGTGGTATTTGCAAGGGCCTTGGACTTCTTCCCACCTAGCCTTGGGAAAAGGAAAAATGTTCATTTTTCATATGGGAGGCGAGGCCCCAGAGAAGCAGTTTCCTAGCGGTCACAACAATCTGAACAAAGACAATCCAACAAAGAAAATCCGAGGTCCTCACGAGCTGCATGCCTTGTAGCTGGTTACCCCTCAGGGAAGGGAGTTCACCACTGAGAAAGTAAAACCTGGCACTCCCCCAGGGTCACTGTGCTTGTCGTAAAATCTGCCCTTTTGATTTCCTGCTACTCTCCAAATAGAACCAGAGGTATTTGCTTTATTTCAGTTGTGACATTTTACAGCTTTTAGCGCTTTAAACTAAGACGTGGTGTTGGGGTAATTTAAAAAATTGGGTTCTTAAAGTCCTTCTTGTCTTAATCTTGGCTCACTGTAGAGGGCTTATTCTATGCTAGCCACTGCACTAAAAGCTTTGCATGGGTTATCTCATTTAATCTTCCAATAAAGAAGGTTATGACCTATGAGGAACTGCATTTTACAGCTGAGGAGAATGAAGGTAAGAGAGGTTCGGTGATTTTCCAGAGTCATGTAGCTAGTTCACGGTAGGCCTGAGATGAATCCCAGCAGTCTAACTTAACTACTCTTTCCGCTTGGCCACGGTAGAAAGATCAAGGAGTTGTTCTTCATGTCACTAACAATTGCAGATCCTTCAAATTCACCCAGGCACATGGATTTGCTGGAGGCTCAGATGGAGTGTGTTCACACTGCAGTATAAGATCTCGATGGAAAAGAATTCCCGGTAGTATGCGGCATGTCTAATGCCTCAGTATTTTGCTACTTTTAGTTTTTAGTTTATATTGGTGAAGGAGATTAGCACTAATGTTTGTTAGAATTGGAAAGAGTTATACTCGTAGCATAGCACCCTACTGAATTAATCCTTATTTTCTGAGGAAAACGTCACTGCATCAGGAACCAGAAGATCTAGGTTCTTAGTTGTGATTTTTTTTTTAATGTTTTATTTATTTCTAGGAGAGAGAGAGAGAGAGACAGCATGAGCAGGGGAGGGCCAGAGAGAGAGGGAGTCACAGACTGAAACAGGCTCCAGGCTCTGAGCCGGCAGTCAGCACAGAGCCCGACGCGGGGCTCGAACCCACGAACCGCGAGATCATGACCTAAGAGAAAGCCGGACGCTTAACCGACTAAGCCACCCAGGCACCCCTCTTAGTTGTGATTTTAACAGCAGTTCGCTATAACAACTAGGCCATGTCAATTTGTATCTACACCCCCTAGCTTTCCACCTCTTAAAGGGAGTCCCAAAATGTAAGGATTAGTGATTGTGCAGTGCCGTGTTCACTGTAGGGCTCACAGCTGGAGTATCCACTTGAGCACTTGCGCGTGTGGGGCCGGGTTGCCTGTCACTGTCGGGTCCTGAAAGATTCATCCAGGCTGGGGCTTTGGGTGAGCTCAGACCTCATCAGCAAGGTGGAAGGGAGTCTCCATGAATTTGGAGCAGCGCTTGCCAGGCACATTGTTGCTTTAAGCAACTCCTAAATGTAGGTAGGTTGAGCGTTGTCCCACCAGGTAGAGAAACTGAGGAAGCCCCGAGCAGGCAGTTGGGGGCTTCCTGAAAGAATGACCACAACACAGAGTCCTTCCTCTTTAGAGGCTGTTGGTGCACAGAAGCCCCTATGAACCGGTGAGGATGAAAGGAGCAAGAAGCACATGGACAAGACCACAGGAGTGTCCAGATCCAGAGATCAGATCTCCCGCCGGACGGAGAGCAGTGACAGAGCTGTAGCAGTGTAGACCACAGGGCCTTAAATATAACAGGAGACCTGAGAAGGGAGCACCCCTCTCCATCCTTCCCATGTGCCCTGCTAGCTGGGTGAAAACCTAGGAAATGCAGGTTCCAGACCAAAGAGAGCTGAGGTTTACGAGGTGTCGTGCCCTCCAAGGTACACATTTCTATCCCTCCGTCAACTGAGCCACTTTTTCTGGCAATGGACCCTTAGACGTATTTGATTATGGTAATATTAGACATTTACAGTCTTTCTAGTACAATTCTATTTTTTTTTCTAGTACAATTCTAAATCCAACATGCTCTGAAAACAGTTTGTTTAAAATAATTTTGTGGCAAGTTTAACCCATTTGGTGGCGAACCTGACCGAAACGGGATGCTATTGTGTACCCCACTTAATGGGAAATCCCTGTGTTTGGTGGCAAAAATATTTGTGTATTTGATCCCAAGTGCCTCCACAGACCACGTTGTGAGCAGTAAGCAATTTATGGAAAATGCAGCTTACTGCCTTTCTGAAATTGGGAAAATTCTGAATCCCAAAAACATCTGGCCTCGAGGATTTCAGAGAAGAGACTTTCAACCCATAAATCGTTTTTTTGTAAATTTTGGTGCACGTCTCTATTCCTTCAAGAAATAAATATTTCGTTTGTTCTCACCCTTACAGAGCAAACAGAGTGGGGGGAGGGGAGAAGCAAAACAAACGTAAATGATGTTTCTCACGCTGATAAACGGTAGCAGAAGCTCTTTGGGGTGCAGTTTCCTCAACAGGAGTCCGTGTTTGGAGTACTGAAATCTGGATTTCCACCTTTCCTGCAATTAAAAAAAAAAAAAAATCACCGATGTCGCTGTCGAACTGCGGCAACCCTCGTCGTCTTCACAGCGGGAGCGGTGTAGGAGCTGCTCGGCCTTCTGTGGTGTGACTCGCGGAAACGTAGCGCCATCTTTCTTCCAGATTTGGAATCGGAGCTTCTTCCCCCGGCCTCGGGCCAACTAGTGCCGTCCGCCAGACTGCACCGAGACAATTCCTTGACACTCAGATCGGAAAGGAAAGGAAGAGCTGCAAAGGGAGCTAGAAAATGTGTTTTCTTTGCTTTGGTCCCCGAGCAATTAAATTCGTAACCTAATCTGTTAGGGAATGTGGGCCATAACACCTGTGTTTCATTAGTTTGCACCTAGTGAGTCATTTTACACACTAGACATTTTAATTTACAACCTGCTGCACTGCGGCACTTTTCTAGGCCTTCTGCTGTGTGATAAGGTATTCTTCTAGCCGCTGGGGCTTTAAAAATAGAGATACACTTTCTTAGTTCAGATTTTTTTCTTTCTTTTCAATTTTCAGTTGCAAATCAAACATGCAGTTACAGAAGCAGAGATTCAAAAATTGAAGACCAAGGTAAGCACCATTATATGGTGTTTGAATTGTGCTTTTTAAACTTTGGATGCTGTGACTACATTCAACCCTGGGACTAAAGGATTTGTTCCTGTGCATTTGAAAGAGTACAAATGTGAGCGGTTCATTTCCACTGTTAGATACGTAGACAAACCCACCAGTGAGAACACCTACCCAGAGGGGGCAAACGCCACCATACTCCCTCAGTGAAAAGAGCACAGTAGTCTAAAAATACATATTTACATATTTGCACCTATGTGGCCGGTTCACTCTGAGATTTCCTCAAAAGTTAAATATTGTTAAAGGTTCTAGCATCCGAATTACGTTTTGACCACTAATTATCCTGTTATTATCCAAGCTATTAGGTTGTATCTCTCTTTATTTATCTTACTTTAAGTAGGTTTAATCATTTATTTATTTTGACTTATTCAGCAGAAACCATGTATTTTAATGTAACACATTCTTTTTCATGGAAAAAATTCCAGTTTCTATTAAATATTATGGAATTTAATACAATATGTGAATAATTGACTTGAGGTGCCAGATGCTCCTGGAAATTTTTAGATGAGTTTAGTTTGCATTATTTAAAGTTGTGGAAAAAGCAGGCCTTGGTAAAAGGGAGTATGTATTCTTAGTGTATATATGAAATAATACTAGGTTCAAAAGGGCATGTTAAGTTGGTGAATTATAAGGTACTTGTAAATTCCTAGAGTTGTGTCTAATTTTATCAAATATGTCATCTCAAAGATTTAAAACTGTTTTTGAATTACTTTTAAAATAATATTCTTTATTGTTTTATGGTCCTTTTAAAAATTAAGACATAATTTCTCCCTCACCACTAATGATCTGTTTTCCTGTTCACGCTGAACACTTATTTTGTTTTTTCCATGTGTTTTAAATGGAGATGAATTAGCAGGGCTATTTTGGTTAAATGGTATTCTCAGCTAATAACTCTGTAGCTCTTTAGTCAAAACATGTCTATACATCATTCATGGTGTCAGCCAAGCTCTGTGAATAATCATTTTTAAATTAGTAGTGGTTGATAAATAAACAACTTGAATACAAAACATTGCATAATAAAAGATGTGGTAAAAATCTAGTCCTATTTTAAATTGCTGTTGTTTCTTAGCACAGAATGGAAGAAGAGATTTTTTTTTTTTTTTTAATTGTTGGTTATAATGAGGGAGAAAGATTTCCCCTGTGGATTGTAAGCGCTTTAACAAAGCTTATATGTTAGACCAAAAACATTTAACTTAGAAAATCCTATAAGTAAGAATTTTGTATTTTGTTCTTTATTATATTGGCATGTAATATTTATAGTAGCTTATTTTACTATGACTCTTTATATCCATGTTGATCATTGAATTCCTAGTTTTGAAATATTTTTTCTTTTTTGACTTTGTAATCTGTTTCATCAATGCATTTAGTTTAAAATATTTGCTGAATGTGGTATGGTTTGGAGATGTCTTAGATTTTGAAAATTGTTAGTTGATAATGACTCTGCATCCTTTTGAACTTGAAAGGAAGCATGTGAAATAGATGAAGCACTAGTTTAAAGGTCAGTTATTGTGAATAGATGACCTTTGACCCTTCACCTAAAGGATCAGCCTTGAATATCTGTAGAAATAAGGGGGTTGGACTAGTATCCTATCTATTCCTAAGAGTCCCTGGAAGCAGAAACACAGGAAGCCGTCTTTCTGTTCCATCGGAGGGATTTAAAATAGTTCAGCAATAATTTGTATTTTTACTTACATTATCTTTTATACTTTCATGCAAATTGTAGCTTATAAGTTTCTGGAAATGCAGAACACTGTCAGCAAAATAATGAGCTACAGACTATGGTCGTGTCAATTGAAGTAAAGGATGTAATCACAGTATTAAAAGGGATAACAAAAAAGTGAAAATAACGAACGTTTATCAGATTAAGGCCAGGAGCAGTTCCAGGCATGCTGTTTTGTTACATCACAGTTCCGTCTTAACAGATAATCTACTGGAGAGAACTTAAAGAACTTAAGTTGGTTGCTCAAGGTTTAAAAGCCAACAGTACTGCCAGAGCTGGGATTCAACTCTAAATGGAATGTCTCCAGAGACACACCCCTCTTAACTATGAGGCCAAACTGTGCTTCTGCCCTTCTCTCCTTCTCGGTGTGCCTCTCCCCCTTTCACTTTTTAGTTAATTTTTTTTTTACATCTAATTATATGAAGAAAAACACTCTAAAAGAAAGTACACTGAAGTTCATTAGGTAGAATCAGTCAACTCTAAAACATTATTTGTTTACTGTTCATAGAATTTCAAACCACATGGTATGATGGAAAGATCCTGGGAGTTGAAATCAAATCCAGGTTTTATTATTTATCAGATGTGTGACCTTGGGCAAAGCATTTCACTTTTGAAGCCTTCCATTTTAGAATCTCTGAAACGCTGCAAATAAGACTTGCTCTTCTCATATCAAGGTTCTAGATGATTAAGTACATGTGACAGTAGAACTTAATTTAAAACATACTATAAAGACATAAAGAATTTTTGCTACAGAATACCCAGGTGATCCTTATCTTGACATTTGCTTTCTCCAGCTGCAAGCAGCAGAAAATGAGAAAGTGAGGTGGGAACTAGAAAAAACCCAACTCCAACAGAATATAGAAGAGAATAAAGAGAGAATGTTGAAGCTGGAGAGCTACTGGATTGAGGCTCAGACGTTATGCCACACAGTGAATGAGCACCTCAAAGAGACTCAAAGCCAGTATCAGGCCTTGGAGAAGAAATACAACAAAGCAAAGAAATTGATCAAGGATTTTCAACAAAAGTAAGTAGCTTCTAATGACTAAAGAAGAGTTGTGTGCAGCTAAAGAAGGCTTATATCTGGTAATTTTGTAACATTTCGTAGAATAGAAAAGATAATCTTGGAGATCCCTTGAAGAAGCATGGTTAGAAAGCATAGTTTTGGAAATTACTTCTATGGTTTTTTCATGTGAGATTATATTTTGTTTATATTACAATTTTTGGGCTGTCTGTTGTCTCCTGATTTCTTTTTGATAGTTAATCATTCCTAGTAACTATTGAAACATGTAAATCTCTGTCCTTCTCGAAACAACTCTGTGACTCGGAAGCAAGAAGCCCAGTTGAAGTCCCGCAGAACCACCATCCGCGCAGAGCAGCAGTTGGGGCCTTGATGAGGCCGCTTCTATCTCTGCTCTTTGAATCAGTAACTGCAGAATTTTCCCACTTCAGATGGTGTCAATATTGACTAGCAAGACCCCCTGCCCTGCCGTTTTCTTTTCCTCAGCTGTCGAGAGAGAATCACAGGGGTCTCAGTGCACTGCAGCAGGAGAGTTCCGGCACCACACTCTGCTTTTGCATTTCAGCAGCGCTTTCCAAACTCACGCTGCTTTGCTTCCCTCTGTTGGATTTTGGTGTAATTTCAGGGAGATTGTTAGTGGATTTCTTTTCATCAGTTTGCTTCCAGCCCAGTTAGAACAACAAAAAGCAGTGCCGGCACTCTGCCCCATGCCAAGCCTTAGAATAAGCTAAGTGTATATGTAAGATTCATAATATCTCTGTCATTTCCTATCACAGAAAGAATGTTTTTAATATTTAAGGGAGATTGCTATAAAATGTTTATTGTTAAAAAGGGGGAAATTACTCTTTGTGATCATAAATTCGGTACATCACTATTTTAACTCTTCTTGCCAAAAAGATCATACCTCATTTTATTTCACAAAACAGCTTTATAATAAACATTGCTAAATGTATTCCAGACTCTCCAAATGGAGATATTTTTTCCCTCTCCCTATATTATCCTCAGGTGTGTGACAGCTTCCTCCTCCACCTCACATTGTTTCTGACCCACCCAGCCCTTTGCCACTGTCATTCACAGAAGGCAAATTATAATTATCTTTTGTAAATTCTTACCATCCACTTCCACCAGTTTACTAAGTATATTTACTTTGTAAATGTGGAATAATAACTACGTGACATGTAATTATCTCCACTAAATTACCCAAGGTGGGTTATTAGTTCAGTAGCTTCTCTCTAAATCTGTCTGGGTGTTCTAGAATCAGGAGTTACAAGTGAAAAATCACAGTAAGCAGATTCAAAGCATTTTTCTTTACTTTGAGATCCATTAAAATGTTTTATTTGCCTTCATTACTAGATACCTTTTTTTTCTAACTGTGATTGAGTTTTGTTTATTTAAATAGCTATCCAGTTATTTATCCCACTGTGCGGCTTATTGCTTCAGATAAGAATGTTCACATGTTTCCTTATTATGGAGTATCTGGTGCAATCAGATCTTTTATTTTCTTCTTAAGAGAACTTGATTTCCTCAAAAGACAAGAAGCAGAAAGAAAGAAAATAGAAGATTTGGAAAAAGCTCATCTTGTGGAAGTTCAGGGTCTGCAAGTACGGGTGAGTTATGTGCTCGAAACTACTAAGGAATAGGATGGTTTTGCTCAGTACTTGGAGAGGAGTGCTGGCTTAGAGTTTTATGGACGGATTTTTTTTTTTTTCTTAGATTAGAGATTTGGAAGCTGAAGTGTTCAGACTCCTGAAGCAAAATGGCACACAAGTTAACAATAACAACAACATCTTTGAGAGAAGAACATCTCTTGGTGAAGTCTCCAAAGGAGACACCATGGAGAACTTGGATGTCAAGCAGACATCTTGTCAAGATGGCCTAAGTCAAGGTTTGTTTCTCCTACCACAGAAATTGTTTTCAATGACTATAAACTTTGGCCTTATATTCTTTTTCTTTCCCAGAGATTTAAAAGTTGAAAAATCTTTCCTGCCATGGAAAAGTTTTGAAAAAAGGTGTCTCAAGATAAGAACCTATCGTTTCTTTCTTGTTTTATCAAAAATCAACGATTTGATGTAAGGAAATAACAAAATTGAAACTTAAGCAAGCCAAGTGTTTTTAAGCCATCATAATTATGATAGACTTCATAAACTACCTTAAAAAGATAAACTACCTTAAAATGTTAGTTCATCCCATCTTGGGCGAAGCTGTACTATTTATGTATTAAGAAGTCAGGCTTACGATTTTTAAGTTTTCAGAATGGAGATCTTTTTCCTAACATCAGAAGGCTGATTACCTACTTCTAGCACTTGGAATTCATTGAGTTAAAAAGTTCTGTATAGTTTCAAGCTTTTACCTTGGTGTCCTGTATATACTTCCCATTCTTTGCTGTCGGAGACCAAATGAGATCAAAACACTGGAAACGTTTTCTCTTATAAATGTTTGTTTTGTTTTATGTACCTACCACACACATCAGTCACTTACTTTCTTGCACAAACACATATCCATACATAGGTTGTGTGTATATGAATGTGAATGAGTGTTTTAATATCTGTGCTATATTTATAAATTAGAAAATGTATAAGAATTTATAAAGATAAATACACAGGAGGATATAAAACCTTCGATTTCATCTTTTAAAGTTTGTACCTAGTGGACATTGGAAGCGAAAATAAAAGAATGTTGTGAATCAGCACTGTCATGATAGGCCAGACAGCTTCCAGGCCGTGATTTGACATGCAGTAAAACTGTCACTAATGAGCTATTTAATTCTTTGATGAGCTTTCTCACATATTAAAATCTCTCCAACGAGACTTTCCTGATACACAAGTGCTTATATCATATCATTAACTTTTAGAACTAAACTCTTAGCCATTAAAAAGGAAAAGTATTGGGGCGCCTGGGTGGCTTAGTCGGTTAAGCGTCCGACTTTCGCTCAGGTCATGATCTCGCGATTCGTGGGTTCGAGCCCCGCGTTGGGCTCTGTGCTGACTGCCAGCTCAGAGCCTGGAGCTTATTTCAGAGTCTGTGTCTCCCTCTCTCTCTGACCCTCCCCTGCTCACACTATCTCTCTCTCTCTCCTAGAAATAAATAAAAATATTAAAAAAAAAAAAAAGGAAAAGTATTGGACATCTTCCTTCAAAAGTGAGATCTAGAGATTTGAGACCATTTACTGCATTTATCTCCTTTTGCCAGGCTTTCCCTTAACAAAATATACTGTGCACGCAATGCGTCTTAGGCCGCTTCAAGAGGAGTATCTGGCACCAGCATTACCACTAACTGAAGAGCTGTGTGTCTTCAGGAAGGTCGTTCAGCATCTCTGGATTGGCTCCACTCTGTATAATATTAAAATAGTAGCACATCTTTTTTCTCCACACTAGTATGTGTTTTGAGGTTATATGACTTAATCTTTGAAGTGAATAGAAGCAAATTTATTAGAGCTTCTATAGGATTATAATTTTCATATCTGGAACTCTAAGATTGATTTCTGAAGACAAATGTGAGAAAAAAATTAGTTTCTTTTTACCTTCTCAAATATTTTAATTTCTCAAAATTAATTGTAGTTTGTAGTAAATACGTATTTCTGCTGTGGCCTGCACAAAGTGTGATCAGTAACCAGTAGTTTTCCAATGTTCAATTCATTTCTGTTTATTTCTTTTCAATTCAGAAATCTGTATCTTGTCAAACATACAATTAATGGTATTTATTAAATTATGTGACCACAGAAGATCAACAAACTATACTATTAACATGCTGATTTGGATCAAAACCTTACATTTCTTCTGAACCCTTTTCCTATTCTACACCCTCCATTTTGCCACATAATTATCAGTTTCCCTAGCAACACTGTCGGTTCACAGTGAGATGCAGAGACTACTAATTCTTACTGAAACCGATCCATGCTTGTGCGGTCGAGGTAGAATCAGTCATTTTAGACATTAGCAGCATACATATCAAGCGGCGCTCTTCCGGTTTTGCTGCGGAGGACAGTCAGCGATAAATCTCCGTGAATTTCAATTGCTTGATCACATAAACTAAAATGGCTTGGTCAGTAGCTAGATAGGAATGCTCTGGAAAGCACTTTTCTAAATTGATCCTTTGCGTCTGTTGCTAGGGAACGCTGAAGACCTAGAGGTTTAGAAAAGGAAGTAAACTGCGGACCTAACACAGGCCGTTTGACATTTCAAGATACCCTCCCCCGCTCCCCCCCGCCACACACACACCTTTCTGCAACAAGATAGGTACAGCAGCTGCCATCAGTTCTGCTGGTTTCTGCCCTTATGTAAAGGGCCCTTTCTCCCCACTTCCTGTGGACAGTCCAGTACTGACTTGCTTTCTGAGCACTGGAGGGTTTTATTGATAGGGTGTGTGGTTTAGCATATTTTTAGGCCTTGAGGCAGCTCAGCGAAGTGAAAGGATTATCAATTAAAGTCCATGAAAAATTATGTTAGAATGAAATAGCGAAAGAAAGAGAAAAGAAGGAGAGAGAGAGAAGGAGGCAGAAAGGGAGGAGGAGGAAAGGAAGAACACATAAGCCGCCATTTCTTCACGGGGACCCATGTTCTTCCAGGAATGGGCTTCCCAAATGAGGAGGGATTAATTATGTTGGATTTTTGTATTCAAATTTCAAAATTATGTTGAAATTTTGTATGTTGAATTTAATATTGAATTATTGTAAGTTTTTAGAGTGATACAATTATTTTCAGACCATGCAGAAATTTACCACAGTTACAGTTCTATTTGAGTACCATTTGTGTGCTTCTCTCTATAAGCCATGCCTATTCAAGCATCTCATTAAAATTTTGATAGCTTTTATATACAAATCCATTACTTAATATGCTCAAATATATTTTTCTTATCATAATACATAAAAGAAATAGAACAGTTTTTTCACCAAGAGCCATGACAAATCCTTATTAAGGATTTTTACTTAATTATTAAGAGTGACTAATTAGCACTTATTATTTATTAAATAAACACATTATTTTTCTTGTGTTCTGAGACATGAAAAGTAATTATTTTGCCCTCCTGCCTTGTTTCATGTTTGTCATTTCCTTTTTTTTTTTTTAAGTTTATTTATTTTAAGGAGGTGAGGGAGGCAGATAGTGGGAGAGAGAGAGAGAGAGGGAGAAGGAGAATCCCAAGCAGGCTCCTCACCATCAATGCAGAGCTGGATCCGGGGCTTGAACTCATGACCTGTGAGATCATGACCTGAGCTGAAGTCAAGAGTCAGATGATCAACCAACTGAGCCACCCAGGCGCCCCTCGTATTTGTCACTTCTTAGTGTCTCAGTGGTGCTGGTCTTTGTAAGAGTTCTCTATCATGTATCCAGGGACCCTAAATGACTAGAAATGTCTGTGACTGTCCAGGTTTTTAAGTAAGCGTTAGTAAGAGCAGAAAACAGCCATGTTAGAGAGATCTTGGTAGAAAAAGGTTGTAGTCTTAGTCTGGTTAGATTCCCTGGAAAACTCACTTTAACAACATGCACTTCCCGCACTCTAGAAATTCCAGGATCCTTAAGATGAAACTGTTTTCATCTTCAAATATTTCAAAGGCTCTTTTGTGGAAGTTTCTGCATATTCCATAGAGACAATGAAAGAAAAACTAGGACTAACTGATAAAAGTTACATATGAAGGCAGATTATGATTAGCCTGCCTTGAGAGGCTGAAAGTAAGTTTGATACCTTTAGAAAAATATTTTGAACAGTGAGAGCCTAGTGGCATACTGACTAGTAAGAGGAAAGATGGCTCCGGGGTAGAAAGAACAGTGTTTATCCCCGCTAACTATGCAACAAGGCATGTAATTTGTAGGATAAAGGACGGGGAAGATGAAGCATTTGGTATAAGACAAATACATACAATATACATTTTAAGAGATGAGAGGGAATCTGAAGAAGAGGGAAAAAATGAATAAAATCAGAATAATGGTTTTTTTTTTCTGATTCATAGACTGTATGTTAAAGAATGAGACCTGATGTTAAAGGTATGCTACAGGGTATCCTTGGAGTCAAAGTAGGCTTTGAATACCTGAAGAATTCATACTTGCTTCTGTAAGCACCATGACCCATTGATACTTTGGAGGCATAGCAGGAACTGGGTCCCTTGTAGGTTTGTAAAGGTAGTTCAAGTATCCCTGTGAGGTTTGGGTATGAGTACCAAATGCTGCTTCTTTCTCATACCCACTTAGCCATTGGGCCACTAGAGAACACTGACTATTATCTTCCCTAAAGAGTAAACATGGAGGATTATATACGGCATTTTATTCTTAGTTCCTTTAGTTACTTACCATTCCTTAGCTCTAGCAAGAACTACACGAGAAGTCTTTTTCTTCACATGGAAGAAAAGGACTGAAGGTGCAATATGGCAGATTTTAGCAAAGTCTACACTTTCAGCATAGATTGTATCTGGAATTAATTACTCATATCTGGGTATCTTAAAAAAAAAAAGAATATTTCTCAGCTACTTTCTAGGTAATTTAAGTATATCCTGGAAAAAGAAGCATAAGGATATGAAAATAATACCATCTCTCTTCCTCTAACTTTCCTTTACACTTTTTCCACAAAATGGTTCGATTGATGCAATAAAGCTTTAGATTTCCTAAAAGCAGATCCCTAAGATGATAGTCTGCACCTGAATTATGGACCCAGGATGCTTGGTGTGAAACCCAGGACTGTGGACATGTCAGTGGAACTCCGAGCCTGCTTAGATATTCAAGCCAGCCAATTCTCTGATTATCAGGCCCCGCCTACATATATTTGCTTATTGTGGAACTGTTGTTAGCTTATTGGTTTGCGTGGAATCTGATTTCTCTGAATTAAATCACTTCTGTGAAATTTACTTTGATTTAAATAAAGTCTTTATCAGGAAGAGCAAGGTAACCAGATGCCGTTAAGAGTATCTACCTATTTACCCATGTATTTTTATCCTTATACCTCATTTATTCATATACTGTCTAGAAGTAACTTGGAGAGACACCTTTATATGACAGGATTGGGTAAATTGATAGTAGCAAGATAAGAGAGAACAATAAGGATGAGGACAGAGTGGAACCAGAAATAATACTGCAAGTACATATACCATGCTTCTAGTATTTCTGAGGCAAGACCTTGTATCTGGCTCTCAGCTTTCTAGTTGCCAGAAGGAAAGGGGAAGACCTTTGTTCATTACATCATTCACATCAGCGTTCATAAGATAAAAAACCAAATCATCTGCTTAAGAGAGGTACAGCTATTGGCACAAATAATGCATGATTTGGAGCAAAAGCAATATTAATATTAAATAACATCCTTACAGTAAATCTACTGACGATGTTATTTGGACATTTTCTCACAGTGACCTTCACCTTTAGATTAATGGCATCACACAAATATATAATGTAGTGTTCAGTAAAAGTTATTTATTTATTTATTTATTTATTTTAATGTTTTATTTATTTCTGAGAGAGGGAGACAGTGGGAGCAGGGGAGGGTCAGAGAGAGAGGGAGACACAGAATCTGAAACAGGCTCCAGGCTCTGAGCTGTCAGCACAGAGCTTGACACAGGGCTCGAACCCATGAACCATGAGATCATGACCTGAGCCGAAGTCAGACGCTTAACCAACTGAGCCACCCAGGCGCCCCAGTGAGAGTAATATAAATTATTAAAGAGAGGATGAATAAGACATGATAGTACTCAGCTGTTAATCTAGTTTGGTGCTCAGGTGCTCTTTCATGTATATCAGACAAACCTAGTAACCATGTTTAAAACTTCTAAAATGTATTACTGATAGAGAATGTGTTAAAAAAAAAAAATCTCACCCTATAACTGTTTTGATTTCTTCTTCTGGTTTTGTCAGCTTTTGCTTTATATGTTTGAGGTGATGTTTGTAGGTACATACACTTTAGAATTGTCTTATCTTCTTGGTAGATTGACCTTTGATCATCAGAGAATGTCTCTATTTTTGGTAATTCATTTCACTATCTACTTTGATATTTAAAGAGCTATATCAGCTGTCTTTTGGTTAGTGTTTAGGGTGTATCATTTTCTTTTACTGTAAACTTGTATGTCTTTTGTAAACAGCATATAGTTGTTTATTTTTTTAATATAATTTCTCAATCTCTTTAAATTTTCCCAATTCTTTATTTTTAAGATGCATTTAGAGAGTTGTTATTTAATTTATATACTTATATGTTGAGTTTAAATCCAAGCTCTTGCTATTACTAATCTAACAAAAACATCTTTGTTATTTTTATCTGCTTTCTTGCTTTCTTTTGGGTCAATCAAGTAGCAATTTTTTTTTTTCTAATTTACTCTTTCCTATATTACTTTTCTTCTTTTTGTGCATACTTACAGGTAGAGTTTAGAATATTTGCAGAAGAACATGTACTGAATATTCATTAATATTTTCCCCATTCAACTGGTTCTTTCTTTTAATCCTCAGACTTTATTGGCATGATTAAAAACATTCTCTTAAATGATGACAGAATTTATAAACATGAAAGAATATTGGTGACTCTACCTTATAACCAGCATTTTAAATTTGAATATTTGATATTTGCCAGCTGTATTGCTAGTCCTTCCTTATTTTATTAAAAGCAAATCATTTATTGGTTCCATGTGAAATCATAACAATTATTTTTTAAGGGAATATGTCCCTATTGCAATTAGATATAAAAAAAAAAATCCTCATAACATCTGAAACTAATATAGCACTGTATGTTAATTATACTAGAATTAAAAAAAAAGTCTTCTGCAGTTGGAGTGTGATCTGCATTACTGAGTAAAGAGTTAATAAAATTATTCAAAAAGTTGGGGTTTGAGGTTTTTTTTAAAAACTTTTCATACACTACAGGTGTTGTAGTTCTTAAATGAGCATTTAATAAATATTGAGTGGCAATAAGTTAGAGGTGATACACGTTGGCAAATGCCTAGGGAATGGTTTTCTGTGTAACTAATGGAATACAGATCTGCATATCTCACAAACAGTTAAGCTGCAGATGGGGTTAATACATTTTTATGAGATTTAAGCTGTGTAACACAGTTTTGTTCTGGAATAGAGTTCCTCTTCTACTCTAAGGTGGGCAGAGTGAACACCCAGTAGCTGGCTAGGATTCTTACCATTAAAAAAAACAAAGAAACAAACAAAAACCCTACTTATTCACACAGATAAATATTGAATCCAGAAATGTATTTTATATACATTTATATATATATGTTATATATATTTGTATATATATGTTATATATACATATATTTATATATGTATATATAACATATATAATATTTTAACCAGCTTGTGTCTATGCAAAGAACCCAAAGTTGGTTTAACATGAAAAAACTCATATAATTCATACATTAACTAGAGGAGAAACATATATAACCATCTTGTTAGATGAAGGCAAACTTTCAATGAAGTTGAACACTTATTCTTGATCAAAAGTTTATTAAACTAGAAATACAAAAGTTTATTAAACTAGAACTTTTTTTTTTAACGCTTATTTATTTTTGAGACAGAGACAGAGCATGAGCAGGGGAGGGCCAGAGAGAGAGGGAGACACAGAATCCGAAGCAGGCACCAGGCTCTGAGCTGTCAGCACAGAGCCAGATGCAGGGCTCGAACCCACGGACTGCGAGATCATGACCTGAGCTGAAGTTGGACGCTGAACCGACTGAGCCACCCAGGTGCCCCAAACTAGAACTTTCTTAACTTGATATGTAAAGCTAACAAAAGTCCCTATCAAACATCAGATTAAGTGGTGAAATGTTAAAGTCAAGATTTTCCTTTAAAATTAAGAATGCCGTTAACATTTCACCACTTACTTTGCTATGACCGCTTGAGTTCAGTGTTGTCCTAGCAAGTGCAAAAAAAGTAAAAGATATAAGGAATGAAAAGAAAGAAGCATAATTATTATTATTCCCTGATAATAAAATTGCATAAAATACTCAAGGTACAGACTATTAGAATTAATAAAAGTTTAGCAGGATGGAAGGCTCCAAGAATCATTTTACATCAATTAATTATAACAAACAGAAAATGTGATTTTTGTACAAGCCATTTAAAATAGCAACAAAAAGCATAAGGTAGCCAATATAAATTTAGCAAAAGAAGCTCAAGAACCACAATAAGACATTCAAGAAGACCTATATAAATTAGAAGTGGCAGGAAGCCTCAGTGTTGTAAACATGCCATAATGCCAAATTAACCTATACATTCCATTCAGTTCTGTTGAGAATTTGAACAGGGCTTTGGTTTTGGTTTTGGTTTGGTTTTGTTTTTTTAGAACTTGGCAAGTTGTTTTTTTAAAATTTTTTTTAAATTTATTCGTTTTTGAGAGAGAGAGCGAGAGCAGAGGAGGGGCAGAGGGAGAGGCAGAGGGAGACACAGAATCTTAAGCAGGCTCCTGGCTCTGAGCTGTCAGCCCAGAGCCTGACGTGAGGCTCCAATTCACGAACCGCAAGATCATAACCTGAGCCGAAGTTGGACGCTTAACTGACTGAGGCACCCAGGCGCCCCAGTGAGTTGTTTCTAAAATGCATATGGAAGAACAATCTGGCCCAGAGTAATCAGGATGTACTTGAGGAAGGACAGTGTGAGGGAGCTTGTTCTCTCCGATGCCAACATTCATTATAAAGTAAAAGTGATTAAGATAGTGGTGTGGTCTCAGTAATTGACAATAGACCAGTGCAATAGAGTAGAGTTCAGAAACAGATTGACCCATTCATGACAATTTGCAACTAATACAGAACTGACGCTACATATTAGTGGGGAAAGGATGGACTAATAAATAGTTCTGGGAATATCAGCCATTCATATGGAAAAAAATACAATTGGATCCAGCCTCCTATCATTCATGAAATAGATTCCAAAGTGGATTAAAGCCTCAAATATGAAAGGCAGTGTTTTAAACATTTTGAAGAAAATGTAGGAGAATGTTTATATGCTTTAAGACACAAAAATTCCAAATCATAAGGAAAGTTTATTAATTTGACCACAGTTGTATGATGAAAACCTGATCACGGAAAGACACTATAGTATCTTTGTAAAGAACATGGAAAGTGATGCCAGAAAATGAGAGAAGATATTTGTAGCCCATTTAACTAAGAAAAAAGATTGTTATCCAGAATATATTGAGAACTCACAACAATCATAAGAAAACACAACTAACATAAAAGAAAAATGGACAAACATGTAAGCAACCAATTCACAAAAAAGGAAAACTAGACTTTGGTAAGCATTCACTCTGATTAAAAAATAAAATGATTTGCAAGTCTAAAATTTCACAGTAATATGTGATAGCACGAAGGAAAACTCCTACAACTATTTTGCTAAAACAATTTGGTATTATCCAGTAAAATGGAAGATATGCAAAGTCAATGGCCCACTAAGTTTACCTCGACACGTATATATGCTTCCAAAAGTTCTTGTAATGTGTACCAAAAGACATGTTCAGAAATGCACAGCAAGGACACCTGGGTGGCTCAGTCAGTGAAATACTTTTGTGAAATAACCAGGAGAAAAAATGGGCTATAACTAGAAATGAGGCATAAAGAGGGCTTCCGAAATACTAATTTTATTTTTTAGGCTTGATGGTAGGAAACATGGGTGTCTTTTTCCTTCTTTTTCTATATGACTTACATATATGGGATAGTTTTTGTACAAATAAAATACTTTAAAGTAGAAATTTTTAAGTAGCATAATTGGAAGACAACAATGGGAAAAACCGTGAAAGATTTTGGGGGGCTTATAAAATTTAAGATTTAATAAGGGAAATAAAGCCAACGCCAAGCAGACATTTACAACAATAATGAGGTTCCTAAGGTCCCTGGACTCCTCCAGGAAATCCTTTTATGCTGAGGCTGTAATCATGTGTTTGTCCTTTTTTGCCTTTCCCTGAACCCTCAATGTTAGTGGCTCTTTTCAGATACCTGTGGATGTGAATCCGGCCTAGACTCCTACCACCACATTTGATTTATTTCCTAACGGAGTCCAAGAGTACATTAAGCATTCACTTCTAGCATTGGAACCCAGAATTTTGAAATAAGGTTAAAGGCGTGATTAAAGCCAGAATTCATTAAATGGAAAGTCATTAAAAGGAAAGTGAATGCTTGCACTACATTATCAGGAGTGTCTTATACAAGAGCATTAGATACAGAGCAATGAGGTAATTATTCCATGCTGTCACATTGTTTAGCTCTAAATTGGAGCAGGAGAGAATTCTGGAGCGGATTCAAGCTTGTTTTTATCATGCATAGAGATATAATTTCTTGCTAAACTTTCATCATTTTCATTATTCCTGAACAAATCGTTTTCAGCAACTTTTAATCCCCAATAAATAATTTTGACCATGAAATATTATTGAATTGCACTAATTAAAGAGTGAACATTCCCGGCAAATCACTATGGAAAATTTTAATGAACAAGCCAAATGAATGAGAAATCAATACTTATTGATTGTTTTCTGGCATATCATTAGAGCCAAAATCTGTTCTCTTAATCAAAAAGCAAAGCACCTAAATTGCCTGTCTAGTTTTTTGCAAGTTTTGCATCTGTCTTTGTGTAAGTCATTAAGACTTTTGTTGCCAAATCAACGAGGCATTCAGAAGGAGGTATTCAGTTGCAAAATGACAACTCTCCTTGGTTCCTATTTCTCACTGCCTCTCTATAAGTTCACAGAAGTCACCAGACCCTTAAGTCTACTGAGGTATGCATTTGTACTAGAAGATATCTGAAGTTGTTCTGCTAGAAAACAAGTTACTTTATCAGAAAGAGCTTAAGCTTAGTAGTTTTCTATCCATTTAGGAAAAACAGGGTGCTTTATATTTTATTTTGACTTTTAAATTTTGTTTGCTTAGAATCAAACTTGAGGGTAGATTATGATCTTCTGGAAGTAAAGACCTTTTTTGTTTGTTTGTTTGTTTTGAGAGTCAGAGAGTTAGCAGGGGAAGGGGGACACACACACACACACACACACACACACACACACACACAGAGGATCCGAAGCAGGCTCCAGGCCCTAAGCTGTTAACACACAGCCCAGTGTGGGTCTCGAACTCGTGAGCCATAGATCATGACCTGAGCCAAAGTCGAGCGCTTTACCAACTGAGCCACCCAGGCGCCCCATGACAGTTTTAACTCAAATGTGAGATATAGCACCTTCTCAAGGAAAACTTTGCAAGATAGCTGTATCCCAAAGTGTTTCTTACATTTTATAGGCAATGCTCTGGTACACTGTGAAATTCTAATTACATAGACTGGGAGATACTGTACAGTTGTGCTGAGGCAGAATTGACTGTGAAAGAACAGGCTGGGAAATCCGGAGGGGAGGATACAAAAGAAGATGCTGTACGAGTGGTTTGTGTATGCAGTGCATGCTGGTGGGCTCCTGTAAATGGCTCAGGGCAGCCCACAGATTTCCCTGACACTGTCTCCTAGCCAAGAGGGAGACATGCTCAATCATGGTGTCACAGCATCTTTAAAATTAAAACAGAACAATGAACAGCTATTTCTGGAATTAGGACCAGAAGATTATCTTGCGTGTATGGTTCTGAACAATGTCCAACCGTATTGTTTCAGTAGTTACAAAATCCTTAGGGTCTTTTATGTTAATGTAGGACACTAATAACAAGTTAGGACTGAATTCCAGTGGACATGAAATACTGTTTTATCTCAGTACTGTACACTAATTATGTCTGAGAACCTACAGGAAATGTCACATATGAGGAAGCTTAAGCAGCATTAGAACATAGGTACGTGGAAAACTCTATTGCCTGTGAGTTGTGTGATGACAGTAAGGGCCTTATGACCATCCAAAAAGTCATTTGGGTATTTATTTTGGTTTTAAAATAATGTTTGATTTACTCAAGCGACATTATCAAAAATCTAGTTCTTTAAGTTTTTAAATTTGGTGTGCAAATCACTGCTTGGGGATCTTTGAATAATATTTAGTCCTGTTTACCAACTTACCTAATTAAACACCTATAAACATTGTAAATTGCATTTATAAATTTGTTATGTTTGATTTCCTTTTTAACAACTATTCTTAGTGACTGACAGTCTTTGTAAGTACTTAAATTCTCATGCATCTATTATGTTATGCTTACAAGTAGTGTAACCTTTGAGTTTTCTTAAACCTTCTAATGCTGTATGTAATTAAGTCTTCCCATAGTTGAAAGACTCTTTCCCATTAAGGAAGCCAACAACTGTCATTTCAAGTAATTGAGGTTATTTTCTATCAAAGGCATGAGATCTGAATTCTTATAATAATCAAGGAAACTATTATATCACGATATATAATTGGGGGAGGGGATGCCTATGTAGCATGCTTGGGGTTACTAAGTATATCCAGAGATTTTTGACTGAGAAAACTGATTAGAGTTTTGCAGGCAAGCTTGTGAGAACACAGAAGTTTGTTTGCTGTTGCCATGTCAAAGATGCTATAATTTCAAGAAGAAGACATTTACGTGTCCCACCTTCTAGGTCCACTTTATATACATGGCCCCATGGTTCTACTCCCAGAAATCTGCATTCCCCAACCAGTTTTCCCATTTGATTAAATTTTACTATTCCTCGAATTTTAGGACTTTCTATCAGATTCTAAACGTGTTTGACAGTGAAGGAATCCTAAGATATTTAATGCCTTTCCCTGTTATCTGAATATAAATTCTGGATCCTTTCATATTCTCAGAGTCAATGACTCTTACAAGAGTTGCAGATGATATTTGATGGGATTTAGAATATCTCACATAGTTGTTGGTGGTGTTTTTTGGTTTGGTTTGGTTTTTCTGAATTATAGCCACTATCTCTATGGGCGGTCTAGTGGCATTACTAAAGAGTCAGAGGCAACAGAATTTGGACTTCTCTGCCCTCTTGATAACAGGGAGGCAAGTTAACTATAAGCTAAAGAAGGTAAATTGGGTATCAGACTGTACTGGAGAAGCATTACTCTAAAACAGATAATCCAATTATGTTCCAAAGGTCATACAGATGACCTGTATTAAAAAAAGTAATTCTTTAATATTTTTTGAACATCAGCAAATGACATGTACAGTTTGTACAACAGTAAACTTAGATCTACTTAATAGATTAAGAAACAGCAATAATCTTCTACTACTTGTTCTGAAACTGGAAGAAATCAGCTTCCTAAAATTTCATAAGTAGTACTTGGGGTATAAAGTTTGTCAGCTTTTAGGCAGCTATAAGGAAAGCAAATAAATTAATAGAGTCCAGGGTGAGAGTTGGCCATGGGTGAGTTCTTAAGTAAAGTGCTGTCATAAGAGATGAAGTCGGCCTTGTAACTTGGTCTCTAATTACCATATCCAATACAATACATCTTCCCTGTGCAATGCTAAAACAAAGTAGCAACTGGCCACTAAGCCGCAGGGCCCTGGTCAGGCTAAAGCATCTGGTGGCTAGTAAAGTAGCAAGGCAGGCAAACAGTCTCCAGATGTCAGGAAAGACTAGCCTTCGGACAAAGTTTCCTGGGCTAATAACAACATCTGGGAATACTGAGTCCTAAAAGAAAAAAATCTGAGCTCTCAGATTAGAATGGAATGAAGATGGGGCACTTGAGTGGCTCAGTCGGTTAAGTGTCCAACTCTTGAATTTGTCTCGGGTCATGATCTCACCATTCAGGAGTTTGAGCGCCGTATCGGGCTCTGTGTTGACAACAGAGAGCCTGCTTGGGATTCTCTCTTCTTCCCTCTCTCTGCCCCTACCATACTTGCGTTTCTTGCCCTCTCTCAAAATGAACAAATAAACTTAAAAACATTAGAATGGAATTAAGATGTCTCTAAAAACTGAATGTTTTTTTTACTAATTTTAAATATATAAGCAATATATAAATGCAAAAAATACATATGATACAAAACATTTTAACATTTACAAATAAAACTAAATTACCTATTGACCAAGCTCTCCAAATCTAACAACTTCTTTGGAAGTGACCACCATTATCAGTATGAAGTGTGTGTGTGTGTGTGTGTGTGTGTGTGTGTGTGTGTGTGTGTGTTAATGTTTATTTATTTAAGGGAGGGGAAGGGGCAGAAAGAGAGGGAGAGACAGAATCCAAAGCAAGGTCTGAGCTGTCAACACAGAACCCTATGTGAGACTCAAACTCACGAACTGTGAGATCATGACCTGAGCCGAAGTCAGACGCTCAACCTACTGAGCCACCCAGGCGCCCCACTATGAAGTGAGTTTTAACAGTTCTTCTCCTGTTAAACCATATGTATATATTTACCATTGGCAAGTAATTTTATGTCGCTCTGTTTAAAGTACTTACCAGGAACGTACATATCGTTCTACAACTTGCTTTAGTCATGTAAAAATATCTTGCTAGCCTTTCCATGCCAGTAAAATACATTTATTGAGTGCTTATATAGCAGTCACTCTTCCAAGCGCTGGCATATCTATTAATGCATTTAGTCCTCATAACAACGCAATTATTATTGTTATGTTCTTATCATGTCCGTTTTGCACTTTGGGATTCTGAGGGACAGAGAGGTTAGGGAAAATGCCCAATTCGGTGCCAGAGAGCCACAGTTCTGGATTCTGTTCAAAGAAGACTAACTCTAGATCACTCTCATGGTAACTGTTTCACAGCACCTGCAACACATAAACCTACCTCTGAATGCAGTATGGATCAACCCAAAACCCCGGAGGCCCGTCTTTTACAACCTTGCAGTGACTGGGAGTGATATGCAGAGACTGTTCAAGTTTTAAAATGCCACCAAATGTTTTGTGATGCTCAGCATTGTAGCTGACAATAGCGTACATGTGATAGTAGAAGGTAGCACTGTTTTTGAGGAGAAGAATGCACGTAAGAGTGCAGAGCAGACCCCATCATCAGGCTGCTCCATTCCCCTCCTTCGCTTGCCATCTATATCTGATCTGTGGGCAGCATTCCATTTACGTCAAAAATAACGTCAATCGAGTGAAAAAACTGAATGACTCATAGCATTACTGTAGGGAACCGGTCGCTGTGTAATATGATATATAACATTCTAATTTCACAGACCATTTTTCATAACAGCTGCTAAAATCATAATCAAATCCATTAAATCCTTTTAAAGGATCCAATTTGAAGCAATATTGAAACTTGTCTTAAAATGCAGGTACATTGAGGTGGAGTCCCACCCACACAAAACCACTCTCTCGTTAACTACTTCATATCTTTTCTGTATTTGTCTGTATTTATTAATCCACTTGAGTCTGCTCTTCTTTTGTATTTCTAGCTGCAATTTGAGTCAGATAGGCGCTTTTTTTTTTTTTTTAAGAGACTGGAGGGTCTGAAAAAAAGAATAGAAAAAGAGAGAAGATTCTTATGGACAATAGACAGAATAGAATAGAGACAAGAGGTAGAGGAAGGACCCAGCGTCTTGGGATTATAAAAGCAGTGTTATGTTACTGATTAAGGTCTCTGTAGAGAGTGAAAAACAGTGAGAGAATACAGCCACCTAAGCCCTTGCATTCAGGAGCATGTAACTTAGAAATGTTGAGCCAGTTGGATTTCTTTGGCCACACTGCTGTCCACGAAACTGACGGCTAATTTTTTGATGTAAGAATTTTGTTACTTGGGTATACATAAAGCCAAATAAAATCCCTCAGGTTTTTCTTTTCTTTCCTCAATATTATGTGCTTCTGGAAATTTGCAGAGTTAGCCCTTGACATGTATTTTTGTTTGGAACATAAAGTAAGACTAAAACAAAGATTCAATGAAGGCAAAAGATTACGTGTGAAGTTTACTTTCAGACTGGAGAGTGACCTTCCAGAAGGAGGAGAGGCTTCTGAGGACAGATTAACTGTGTGATGTAGTTACTAAACAAGTTAATAGTTTTTGAGCCCTGGGTTTCTGAATTCTGGGAAAAAAGGTTGGGCCACAATCCATAAGTTTCTTTTGAGTTGTAGTATTCTGGTTCTTATATGACATGGTAGCCAAAGATAGCTTCTAGTTACCCAGCCACATAAGTCCTGTACTCATTTTCCTTCTATTCTTCACACCTCCTCTATTACTCTTAAGGGGGATGTTACTCGTGGCGTCTTTAGGAAAGCTTTCCTTCCAGCTTTCTGCCGGCATAAAAGCCAGTGAAGTGAAAGTTCTCCACTCCATTCCATTTTTTTCTGGTTCTTTACTTCAAATAATTTGTGCTCAGCATGGAATATAAATTGCTGATTTATAATTCATGAATCACTGCTATAATGTGACCTCAAGAACTTTGTTTTCATGTCCTCAAAAATTAATTGGAGGCAGGTGTTTGTTGGCCACTTGGACAATGGATGTAAGGCACCGTTTTTCCAGCTAACTTCATCTTTAATAGATGTAATTCCATATGTGTGCTCCAGTAGTTTGCACCTAGTCAGTGCGAGCTGATATTAGAGCAGATAGTCCAGTTTGCTATTTGGGGGTTGTCTGATACCAGTACTAGGCAAATTGCTGAATAGGAATGGAGCCCCCAAGCCCCAGAATAAATTCACTACACTCTAAACCCTGCTAATAAGTATTCTCACATTCCCTTACTTACTTTGTTCGGTACCTCCTGATGGGCCAGCTGTTGCAATCCTGGATGGTGGGTGCTATGTTGGGTGCTCCCAGGCCAGGATTCTATTGCAGAGGGAGCCATTTTACAAAAGTAGAATGAGCTTCCTCCTTGGGTCTTGTCATCAAGTAACGAAAGCTACTATTAAGCCAACCAAATAAGAAATCATCTGAGAAATAGTTTTTTCTTTTTATGCTTTTTTAACACATATATGGAAGATTAATAATAATATTTCATATGTAGCCAATTGGAGACATGAATGTCCTAGATTAGTCACATTTTATGTGGTTTTATAACCCGAAAACACTGAACATTAACTAGTAACTTGTTCAACACTAACTGAATTTGGAGGGCACAGACTAGTAACCTGGGAGTCAAAAACTAGAAAAATCTTGGCAGCTCATCGACTAGCAACGCAGAAGAGAGCAAGTTACTCAAGGTCTCTGAACTACAGGAGAAGGTAAAACAAACACCCTTGGCTGCTCTGTCACATAGTGCTATTGTGAGGAACACATGAGCTGGTGTGTGTGACTGTGATTTGTGTCAGAGAAGGTACAGTCCAAATACGAGATAGATAAGCTGTGAAACATGCTTGTATGTCAGTATATCTAATCACATTATTGCTTTCATCTGGGTGGTGTTTCCACATTTTATATGTAAACAAGAGCTTGTAAAGTTGATTATCTCCCAATTATCACAACTAATGAACTCTTAATCAGCAGCTGCAAGTTTAGATTCTATTGAAAGGAAGAAATTAAAGTGATCAAGGAGATTATTTTTTCTTCACTGACATGTAAACAATAAAGAGACTACTAATTAGAAAATATTTAGCTGTCCTTTATATATACCTGAATAATCTGACTTTTCTGAATATTCACTTTTCTTTCAAATACAGGAAATGAAAATTCAGAACCTTCTATAAATATTGCCATTCAGGGGATGTATCTTCTAGGAAAAGTAGGTTTAATATTATTTGTTAGAACCATACGTCAGATGCTAGATTCCGTATGTAAGAGAGGTGTAACCTGAGATGCTTCCTTGTTTTGGTCTTATAATATATTTAGAGCACACCTTCATGTTAGTACTATGAAAAGGAATTGCCTCATGTAATGCTACTGTAAGAAACTGTGTTATTCCATTAATACCAGTACAGATTTTCTGCAACTCAGTTATTTGCTTTATTGTTAATAATTTAAATACAGAAGCATTTAATTATTAATTCTGTGAACATAATCACTTCATTTAATGACTGCCACTCTAAAAAGATAAAATNGGCTGATAGGGGTGGGGGAGAGGGAAGGGGGGTGATGGGCATGGAGGAGGGCACTTGTTGGGATGAGCACTGGGTGTTATATGGAAACCACCGTGACAATAAACTATTTAAGGAAAGAAAAAGAAAAAGATAAAATAGGACTGATAATCAAACTACATTATTTCTAAGGAGCAGTAACATTCAACCAGAGAAGAGTTTTTCCTCATCCATGCCTACATAGAGTAATGGATGGGTGACATTTCCTCCTCCCCGTTAGAATGGTGACTTTGAGGGACACCTGGGTGGCTCAGTTGGTTGAGTGTCCTACTTTGTCTCAGGTCATGATCTCATGGTCTGTGGGTTCTAGACCCGCATAGGGCTCTGTGATGACAGCCTGTTTCAGATTCTGTCTCTCTCTCTCTCTCTCTCTCTGCCCCTTCCCTGCTCATGCTCTGTTTCTCTCTCTTTCAAAAATAAATAAACGTTAAAAAAGAAAATTAAAAAAAAGAAAAGAATGGTGCCTGAATTGGACTCCAGGCAGCAAGATTAGAGGTAGTGAGAGTTGGGAAGAGAAAAACTCTTCTCTGGTTGAACTAACCTGGAATGTTATGCTCCTTAGAAAGGATGTTAGATTTTTTTTGGTTGCCTTGGTCATCTTTGGTGTTGGTTTCTTCCATTATGCTTTGTACATCTCTCCAAAATCTCCCTGATTTATTTCTTACCTGTGGTTTATCAGGCCGGCAGCGTTGTCACCTATTTTTTTTGCCTGATACTACTGATTACCTTGAGATTTTGTTATCACCGTCTCTGGTCTCTTTTTGTCAGTCCTCTCCAAAAGTTCTTCTCACTGATTATTTTGCAATATTCTTTTCTTAGACTTGAATGAGGCAGTCCCCGAGACAGAGCGCCTGGATTCAAAAGCACTGAAAACCCGAGCCCAGCTCTCTGTGAAGAACAGACGCCAGAGGCCCTCTAGGACAAGACTCTATGATAGTGTCAGTTCAACAGATGGGGAAGACAGTCTGGAACGAAAGGTGAGCACCTTTGACCAATTTCTGCCTTGCAGTCCTGAGCTGTATACTTGTTCCTACAGTGTATTGAAGGTAATGATTTTTTCTGCAACCAGATTCTATGCCCTAGATGGAAACAGCTGGAATAGTTCACTGCTTTGCCTCCCAAATCCCTACTCAACTTGTTACATTGTTGTAATTCAAACTCTGTCTGTACTCATCCAATGAACTAACCCCAGGGCATTATCCATATTGTCATATTTTGTGAAGGTGCTTTTATATTCAGCTGTTGGTTTTACCTAGTGGGAAATAATGAATGTACAAGTAATGATCTCTGTATGTCTTAGGTGTCTGTGTTAGCCACAATGGTAATGTGGTGAATTGTTGTAAACTATGCAGTCTCGTCTGTAAACCAACAAACAAACAGTGGTTTTCAAGGGATATACTAAAACAGTTTGGTCTGATTTCAAAGTAAGTATTCCCTGGAGCTGATGCTCAGCGGCATAACGTCCTTTATAATCTCTTATACCAACAGCCTTCAAACAGTTTCTATAACCACATGCACATTACCAAATCACTTCTGCCCAAGGGTTTGAGAACTTCTCCAGAATCAGATTCTGGTGCTCCATCCCTCACCCCAGCGGCTGGCAGTGTGCCCTTCTCATCTGACTACATAACTGAATTTCAAGGAAGACCGCTGCACCCAGGAGGGGAGCCTCCCTCCTCGACATGGGCACACGCTTCCTTCTCCTCTCCTTCAAAATCTGACCATGAGACGGAAGAATCTCCCTGCCAGCATCAAGTCACCACCAAGAAAATATCACAAGAAAAAGGTACTATTGGGTTTTTGTTGTTGTTTTTGCTTTTGTTTTCTCTGACACCTTGACTTGTGCGATGTAAAAATGGCTTTTTTTTTTTTTCCCTCATAGCCATAAATAAGTCCTTTGTCTTCTTACACTAATAATTAGTATTGCTGTTGTGGGATAAGAACACATGGCTCTCCTATTTATTTATTTATTTTTTTCTGCCCAGTTAGTATTTTTATTTCTTCAGCTCTCCACAAGTTTACTGTTGAAGGAAATTCTTCAGGAGGCCTACTAGAGATTTTGTAGAATAACAGCCTGGAGTTTCAGTAAACATTAACATACACTAAAAAAATATATGTGTATATAATACATATGTAAAATATATATGTAAACAATATATATAAAAACATATACATACACATATACATATGTACATATATATATATGAAGGTGAAAGCAATATAGATGTTAAGCCATTAATTGGTTTTTACTCAGAAGAACTATTCACAGTAATGATTTATATTGCAAAAATTGTGACAGGAAAGCCATCATGGAGAGAGATTAATCAATTAAATTTTAAAATAGGCTCCTGGAATTAACACCAAAATTTCCTAGTCATGTCAATAGACTTTTGTCGTTTTAATTTATAGAAGTAATGAATTCTTGTTAAACAAGTTAAATGAGGCAGAGATGTGTAAAGAATAGGTTCATTCTTTTCATGCCATGTCTGATGTGTCTCTTTACAGTAGCCAAGTAAATTTGGTTATATTATCTTTCACATCAGATATACACATAAGTATATATTATGTATACGTGTGTGTGTGTGTGTGTGTGTGTGTGTGTGTGTGTGTGTGTAGATACAAAAACAAAAGTACTTTTTGGTATGTTTGTGTTTTGTATGCTTTTGTTTACAAAAATGAATCGTACAAGTCTCATAACTCTGCAGTTTTGTTTTACGCGTAATAGTATTTTTGAGATATCCGTCTAGTGCAACATACACAAATTTACACGACAAGATAATTTTCTGTAGTGAACCTATAATATAACTGAGGCAACCATTCTAATATTGATTGACATTTAAGCTGTATTTCAGAAGGTTTCTTTTTGTATATTTACTTCTTTGCTTACCACTGTAAAAAAAAGTTATAACAAGCATCCATATATTCTTGTATACTGATACTTTTATTTCTGTAGAGCACATTTTCAAAAGTCGAATTGGTAGTTAGAGTACATTGTACTCAGAGAAAAATTTATAGCTTTAAATTCCTTTATTATTAGAAATAAAAACTGAAGGGGCGCTTGGGTGGCTTAGTCGGTTAAGCGTCCAACTTTCGCTTAGGTCAGGATCTCGCAGTTCGTGGGTTCGAGCCCCGCAGTCGGGCTCTGTGCTGACAGCCAGCTCAGAGCCTGGAGCCTGTTTCAGTCTGTGACCCCCTCTCTCTCTGACCCTCCCCTGCTCACGCTGTCTCTCTCTCTCTCCTAGAAATAAATAAAACATTTAAAAAAAAATAAAAACTGAAAATAAGTAAAATAAATATTCAAAATAATAGGAACAGAGCAACCAAAAATCGGAATATAGAAAGGAGAAGGTAAAAGACATAAGTAGTATTTAATTTTTATTGAAAGGAAAACCCTGTTATTAACCCCCCCCACACACAAAAATATGGTAAAAGTGTAAATTATTCCTGCTAAAGGTGCACAGCCCTCTGGAATAACACATTAAGAAAAATAAAGACAAACAAAATAACATTAGAAAAAAGAAAGGAGATACAGAGCTTAAAAAATTATTTTTTAAAGATAGTATGTGAACTCAGTACATTTAAAGATCTAGAGAGGGGCGACTGGGTGGCTCAGTTGGTTGAGCGTCTGACTTTAGCTCAGGTGATGATCTGGGTTCTAGCCCTACGTTGGGTTCTGTGCTGACAGTTCAGAGCCTGGAGCTGTTTCGGATTCTGCGTCCCCCTCTCTCTCTGCATGAACATGAAAAAAAAATTTTTTTTAAAGAAAAATCTCGAGGACATGGAGTTTCCTACTAAACTGGTCTACTCAAATCTGTCTAAGAAAACTTGGATAAACTAATAGTCACAGAAATATGAAATGTGTTTTTACAAAAGTTTCCATTTAGAAAGTCACCAGACCCAGGTGGTTATATAACTGAATTCTGCTTAACCTAGTAAAAAAATAGATAGGCACTATTTTATGCTAGTTGTTACAGTTAGGGTGTTTCTCATTTATTTAAATAGTCAGAGTCCTAAAAACTGATAAAAACTGTGTGGAAAAAAGAAATCATAAGCATGTAGATTCATTTTAAATATGATGCTAGTCAATTGAATGCAGGAGTGCAAGTTAATTATATTCCATAATCAGGTAGCATTGATTCTGAAAATGTAAGAATATTTAAACATTAGGAAATCTAACTGTAAATCATCATATTAACAAAGGAAAGATAAAGTGTTATAATATTAATAGAAGTTGAGAAGAATTTTATATAATTTGTCAGACATTTTCAGTAAAAACTTGTTAAAGTAAAACTGGAATTAGAAAAAAAATCTGAATATGATTGATTACTTGCCAGTGATCAATCACTAAATAGTGACTCTTAAATCATTTGCACAAAAATTGGGCATAAGACAGGAGTGCAAACAATCATCACGATTTTCAAGTCTATTTTGAGAATTTTTTAATTGTAGGAAGATAAGAACATCAAAAAATCAGTAAAAGTTGAAATAGAAAAAGCAAAAGTATCTTTATTTAAAGATTATATGAATATTCATCTAGAAGATTAAGTGGTCAGATATAAAATAAATATATAAAATCAATACCTTGATGTATGTAAGGTTGAAGTGTCTGCAACTTACTTTGAAATGCATTTGAATATCAATGGATTAATAGATGACTAGAAGCTATACGTAGTAAATGGAAATTGGAAGATATAGGTGGTGCATATACATTTGTTCACTGTAAGAACTTTTTGTCTTTTGAAAAAAATTGAATGACAGAAAGATATGTCATTTTTGCCTGTCCTGATCTAAAGATTTGATACACTATTTTGTGGAACTTGATAAGCTGATCCTAAATTTATAAGAAAGGAAAAAAGGCCAGAGTACCTGAGACTCTTGAAGAAGAACGAAGTGGAAGATCCTGGCTTACCTGATAACCTGAAATTATTAAAAAGCCACAGAATTAATTCTGCATATTATTTGTACAGAGGTTTACAAACAGATTCAAGAATAAAGAGCAAAGAAGCATATTACATATACACACACATTTCATATATATGTGAACTTATTTTATGACAACTGCATAAGAAGGGCCGATCAGTGGAGAAAGATTAGAGTTTTTAACAAGTTGTTTTGGGACAACTGGTTATCCATATTTTTAAAAATTATATTAGACCTCCCCATCTCATACCTTGAAAAAAAAATACATTCAAGCTAGATTTAAGGTAGAAAATAAGTGGATAAAGCAACTATAAAACTATTAAGGAGACTTTTTTTAATGTTCATTTATTTTTGAGAGAGAGAGAGAGAAAGTGCAGGGAGGGGCAGAGAGAGAGGGAGACAAAGAATCCCAAAGAGGGTCTGCACTGCCAGCGCTCGAACCCACGAACCATGAGGTCATGACCTGAGCTGACATCAGGAGTCAGACTCATGGCAACTGAACCATGCAGGTGCCCCCCAACTATAAAACTTTTAAAAAGGCTGTATGGAATATTTTTGTGACTTCAGGGTAGGGGAAAATTTCTTAAATAAGACACAAAGGAAAAAGAAAACAAAAAGAAAAGATTAATAACATCAGTTGATAGTAAAATTAGGAATTTCTGTTTCTCAAAGACACAACCAAGAACCCCACAAAATTGGAGAAGATATTTACTGGCTGTGTAACTAATATAGAATTACTATCCAGATTATATAAAGAACTTGTATAAATCACTAAGGAGGACAAATAACACAGGAGAAAATATATAATGTCTTGAACAGGCACTTCATAGAAAATGAAAACCAAAAGCCCAAAATATGTATCAAAGTTGTTCAGTGGTATTAGTAATCAGGAAAGTATCAGATAAGCCAGATGAGATACCATTTTATACTTGCCAGATTGCCATAAATATTAAAGTCTGATGTTACCAAATACTGGAAAATATGTAGAATAACCAGAGACTAAATAGTGCTGGTGGAATGTAAATTGAGGCAAGCTCTTTAGAAACCATTCGGCATTTACTTAGGCATGCCCTATGTCCCAGCCAGGGTTTATATAGCCTATGTTCACCTACTAAGAATCATGTACGAGAGTACTGAGAGCAGTCCTACTGTGTGATAACAAAACCTGAGAACACCTGAAAACTGGGAAGTACTGGGATAATCACTAGTAAGAAAAGTTAAATGAATTGTAGTGTATTCATATCATGAATCTCTGGTACAAGACATTGAGAGGATAAACCAAATTACAGAATACCTATGACTTTATTTATATAATCCTAAAAAGTATTCATGAATTACGTAGAGATACAAACAAAATGTTGAGGTTATAAGTGGGAATGACAGAGTCAGTTTCTTGGCAGAGAGTGTTCAGGAATTGAAGGACATACTTCATAAATATAAACTGTGGTGAGAGTAGGGAGCAGGGATAAATAAAATGGGTGTTTTTTTTTTAATTGGCTTTTCTTTATACTCTAGAACTATCTGAGTAATATTCTTGGTTAGAGTAGTCAATATGCATAATAAAAGACCCCATATACAAAGTTAATTGAGAAACTTTAATACACAGGTACCTTCAAAGAATTTTTTAAAAGTCAAAAATAGGCAAAGGAAATAAACAGTTTGCTGAAGAGAAAATTCATATTGCTTATAGAACAAGATGACCAGAGAAATGTTCATTTAAATTAAATACCCATTGAATTGCCAAAACTTTTAAAGAATTCCACCTACCAATGTCAATAGTGGTGTGGGATACGTTGCAGGTGTGATTGTACATCATCACATTTTTGAAAAGTGCCTACTCATCTGTCTCTACCAAATCAAAAATTGTAATCTTTCTAAAAATGGATCATGAACATAGAAATGCATTTGATTTGGGAGGCTCAATCTGTTTATAACTCTTGGTAAGCACCAGAGTTTATTCATGATATTTTCCCCTTAGTTTCCTTTCCTGAACCTATTGATTGCTAGAATAAGCACCAGAGTTTATTCATGATATTTTCCCCTTAGTTTCCTTTCCTGAACCTATTGATTGCTAGAATTAGGACTCAGAAGTCCTAAGCACAGCTTTTCTAGAAGTTTTGGGGTAAAAATTGAGTACTTAGAAAGTAAAAAAAAAAAAAAATTACCAATAGAGGCAAAAGAAAATATGTCAATCCTGCTAATTCATCATCAAAGGTAGTTCTCAAGCGGTGGAGGACTTGCATGGCAATTTTGGCCTATTTTCGAAAGAATTGAAGACTTCAAAAACTCTCGTTAGTTAACCTAAATTGTGGATTATAATGGCACTACTATAGATGCACACTTGTGGCAATATCATTCTCTTTAGAAAAATACACATAGACTTTAACTGGTCCATAAGAAGACACAACAGCAGACACGTATATTTTGGAGCAATTGGTCAATACGTTGTGGTCTACTGTTTACCACACATAATGAGCTATCTGCAAGAAGTGACATTATAGCCCGCAAGTGTGGATCACTCACACATGAAATATGACCCCCGAATTGTTTTACATTGCTAAATATCATTTAGATTATTTCTCTCTTTTACTTCTACTTTGTCATGATTCTTTGAAGTCAGCAGATGTTTCCTTTCAGATGGGAGGAGTAGAACATGGATTTAGATTGTGCTCTGCACTACACCAGCAGTAATGGAGGATTAAAATGTGAGAATTCCATCCTTTCCCGAAAGCCTCCCTTGTCTGCTGCTCTCTCTTCTTTGGGATTAAGCTCTCAGCTGTAGTCAACAGGAAACAAGATGGGAGGCAGGTAGCTTCTTTCCCAGAGGCCGAGTACTTGGGCTGTCCCCTTTTCAGCCTTCCTGGGCTGATGGTGCTTCGGAGTAACAGGGAAGAAGCAGTTCATTGAACTTTGATAAAGTAGTAACTTTATAGTCAGTTGCTAGTGCAATAACCACGGTTAGATACTATAAGCAGATAAAAACTGTGCCTCACATTCTTTTGTTCCCCTGATAAAAAATGTCCAGCCTTCCGTGTTCATTGACATTAATCCATTCATTTGTGTATCTACAAACAAATAGCTATTGAGCAGCAACTCTGTGTCAGGCATTGTGCTAAAGGCTGGATATACAATAATTAACAAGATTCCATCTTTTCCCTCAAGGAGTTTGCAGACTAGAGATATAGATATAGATACAGAAACAGATCTTATTGTTAGTTTGTGTTGTGACAGATCCTGTCTCTGACACCCCACAATCACTACCATCAATGACTGGGAAGGCCCTATTCTCTCCTGCCTTCCACTCTCAGGCTGTTACACCTGGAAAGATGTCAAAGGGACCATCAGTCACTGACTCTCAGCCTATTACCAGTTGGTACCTTGAAAGTCAAGGGTCTGGTCCTCAGGTTTCTAAGTCCAGAAACTTAATACACATTCAGATTTAATCAAGGTCAGAGTGACTGATTCTTGCTGTTCTAGCTTAGAAAACACTGATTTCTAGAAACTAATTTTCTGATTTACTTTGGGAGGTACAGCTGACATAATAACCAACATTATTCGTATGTTCCGTTCTCTCTCCCCTGGTTGGTAGGTTCATAAATCAGAAAGTTGCTCAGTGAGCATAAAATGAGAGTGAAGTTAACTGGATATGTATACGGGATATGCTCATTAGACTGGGCTGACTGATGAATGGCCTGTTTCACCAAAGCACCACTGTTAACTTAAGCATTTTGGGGTCCCTCCAGGATTCTCCCTCCCCACTTCCCAAGTATCCTTAATATCCTTAAAACATTAGGACATTGCAGGGGCTGGTGCAGTGTGGGTTATCAGAGTGGGACCTACCTTCGTGTCCTCAAAGCCCAATTTGAGGAATAACATTCTGTAAAATGTTTGAGTCCCTTGCAATATGAGACTACTCTAGAGTTGGACTCAACAGACGTTAGGTATGGTTAACCCAGTTTCCCTCTGTGTGTGTGTGTGTGTGTGTGTGTGTGTGCGTTTACATGTGAGGTTCTTATAACTCATTGGCTCATCAGAAGATGAGCTAGAATGAGGTTCGGCAAGACCTCATGTCTACATTCTTGCCTAACTCCCTACTCCTGGGAAATTGTGTTCTTCTCCAAACCCACATTAAATCGCACCTCCTTTAATGGATTCTTAGTAGACCCTACCCATTTCCAGGCACAGTGAATTATTCACTTCTCTCTGATCCCACAGAAATTTTCCCACTGTTAACTTCTACTTCTATCACTGTGTGTGTGGTAAGTGATGATCTAGTTGTCAGGGATGAGCTGGTTTTCTCATTCATCTCTTTCCTCTTTGTGTTCTTGGTCCCCAGTATAATTGATGCTTCATAAGTTTCTTGAATAAATTAATAGGCATGCATCTCCAGATAACCAGTGCAGGTTATCAAACCAAATCTGGGCCTCACCTGATTTTATAAAGTCTTACTGGAACATGGCCATATTCATTTAGCTAGGTATTGTCTACTCTGATGCTACAGTTAGCAGAGGTGAGCATTTGTAACAGAGACTGCATAGCCCCAAACCTAAAACATTTGCTATCTGGCCCTTTACAGAAAAAGCACACTGACCCCTGGTCTACGCATTTATTCTATTTTCCTTCTATTCATCGTTGCTGGATAAACTCTGAAAATATCTTAGTCTCTGGTTGTCACTAGAGACTAGGCTAGATTTTTCTAAAGGTAATATGTCATTATTTTTGGTCTAATAATTTATTTACTACAAGGAAATTATTAAGTTACAGCTATATTTCACTACAGTCTCAAGGCTAACAATGTGCAGGTATTATTGAACAACTAATTGAAGTTGGGTGTTTTCTAACTTGTGTCAACACCACATTCACAAATCATCATTTTGTTGTCATATTTGAGGGACCTCAATGGAAAATGGGGTATAAGAGTCCCATGTAACTGGATAAATGATAAACATCTAACCCCACTTCATTTAAAGCAAGAGAAGTATAAGATTATTTCCAGAGATTTGTAAAAGAAGTTATATAACAGTAGAAGGCATGAAAATATTTTCTTCATGCTCATTCTCTGAGTAGCCTAATAGTAACATTTTGGCCTCTAAACTTTCATAGCATTGGGCTTTTGTTTAAGGTTAAAAAGAGTATATTAAGCACTATCAGTGTTTTGCTTGTGATTTCTAGAGATTATTACTTGAAGTTTATATAGGGCTATTAGCACATTGCCTGACACAGAAGATATCTTCAAAAATATTTGCTGAATTGGGGCACTTGGGTGGCTCAGTAGGTTAGGTATCCAACTCTTGTTTTCGGCTCATGTCATGATTTCGTGGTTCATGGGGCTCCACACTGACAGCGTAGAGCCTGCTTGGGATTCTCTCTCTCTATCTGACCCCTCCAAAATAAATAAAATAAGCTTAAAAAAATATATTGGCTGAATTAATGTTCTTGCAAGTAGAATCTGGCTTTGCAAAATTTTTACAGGATTCATTTATCATAGATATAATGCATTAGGCATTATAGTAGGGATAGTAAATTCTATCATCGGTCAGAGGAGGGGTGAGGTTACATCTAGCTGATACTGGTAAATAAGACTTGACCAAGAACGTACAATGAGAGTGACCATTGAAGGATTTGGGTGGGGTGAGGGGAAGGATGGGCAAGGCAGGCAGATAAGGCAGGGAAGTGGCATTAGCAGAGACAGGCACACAGGAGATGGCTTGAAAGGAATGGGGCTGCCCCAGCCTGCCTGAAGCAGTTTGCTTATGCAGTGTAGATGACTGCAGCAAAATTGAACAAGAAGGTTAAGTCATTAGCTCTATAATTTAAATGCCGTAGATACCTCGCCATATTACTAGGCAACCACAGACGTTTGAACAGAGGGGTAAAAAGAAAAAGACATCAAGTATGGGGAGGTTGAGTCAAGAGACCCTGGGAGGGATAACTTCTAAAGAGGAGCAGCAGACAGCGGCAGGAGAGAGCCATGTAAGAAGCCCTGGAGTGGGAGTTGCGCAGACCCAGGGGAAGGAAACAAGGAAGACAGAGCTGATCACAGGGTTTCTAGCTTCAGAATATGGTCCTGTCATCAACAGAAAATAAGGAGTCAGAAATATTATTGGGGGAAGAAATTAACTCATATTTTAAATAAAGAAGGTCGTGGGCCCAGGAGAGAAGCTGGGCTAGGGGAGCAGACTGGGGAGTCCCCAGAGGGAAGGAAGAGGTAGTCAGGAATCTTACTGCAGTGAAAGGAAGGAGAATGCAGCACAAGATGAGAAAGGCCTTACTTGGCATGTAGCCACCAGTAGATCATTCACTGTCTTTAAGAGTGAAGGCCAGGTTGCCAAAGCTTAAAGCACGCAACCCCGCTCAGACTTCTGATTGCCCTTGAAGGTAGTATTGGAGAGATTTCAAAAAGCCTAATGGAGATTTTACATAAAGCTAAATAAATAATCAAATAATCAAAAACAAGTTATTTTTTTTTCTTTCCCTGCAATCCTACCAACCAAGTGTTGATTTCTATGTAGACTAGAAGTCCTAATATGCATTAAAGATGTATTTGATTGATTTAAAATAGGGAAGTGCATTATTACTTAATCTTGCCTCTTCAGCCTTGTGAAAGCCTTCATTTAAGTGTTCCTTGGAACACAGTTTGGCAAATGTGTGAGATCATGATGTGAGGTTGCCTGGCAGCAGGCTCTGTAATGGGCAGAATCAGGCTTTTAGTCCCAAGATGCCCAAACAACTGCGACACTAATAGGTTACAGAATGTTTCCGTGTGCATTGTCTCATCTGGTCCTCTCACCACTCGTTAAAACATCTTCCTGCTACCTCTAATTCAGAAAATAATTAGGCAGTCTCCTTTTCAACACTGCACAGTCCTAGCCATTAAGAGTTGCTTCAGGATTGATCTGAAGGAATCTGGCACTTTTTTCCCCCTTTGGCTTCTGTTAAGAAAATCGAAATCCTCCTTTTTTAAAATTTTATGTCCATTAGCAAAATCACCTCAGAAGGCATTTGTGCCGTGTCCATGGATTTCCTGTATGTGTATATCTCACATCTGTGGCTATTCAATCCCATCACCCAGGGTAATGATGCAAATATTCATAATAAATATTTGAGGCTAGAAATGGATTTTGATATGGACATATCTCTGACCCTTCTGTTTAAGTACATTCCAAGGAATTATTGTAATCTGAGGATCATTAACTAAAAATATGAAGAGCTCATTGCTAAAAATCTTAAAAAGAGAGTTTGTAAACATCCTGTACTTCTTTAGAGCTTTGAACATAGACTTCTAAATAAGAACGGTGTTCACTTCGTGTTTTGTGTGTGTGTGTGTGTGTGTGTGTGTGTGTTTAGAAATTTCTCCTGAAATACAATTATAAGCAAAATTAATTAGCAAGATTAATTAAACACTTCTGTAAGAGCACTATTCTCTCTACACTCCACACCAGAAAATTGCTGGAATATTTTTAATTTTACGAAGATAGAGACAGACACCAACAGACAATTAGGAAAGAGTAGTTTCACACACCAATATGCATCAAATTTAAAACGCCCCTTGTTAATCATCTCAGATGACTGGATATGCTGAAACTTAACACTCAACCACATCCTTTGCTAAATCGTTAGAGCCTTACGAGTTATCTACCATGTTCAAGGAGGAACACGTGCCACCTGTGGAATTGAACTCCTACATTTGACATTGAACGCCATCTCCTCTGATGGACTTGGCATCATTTTGAGTATTCCCATCCCCCAGCAGTTGCTGCCCTTGAGAGCCAGCATAACTCAAAGAAGCAAAGATCATTCAACAGCAAACACTGAGGAAATTTTGGCATCTTCCACATCACAGGAGGCCAGCCAAGTTGTGCTCCTACCGGTCTTCTAAGAGAAGCCTTTCAAAGATATAAATGTTTTATAGCTGAGCCCCAGCTTAAGAAGTCTCCCCCGTGTTCTGCCCTCCTCAGTTCCAGACTGGCCATAGGCCATTAGCAAGGGAGAGACCAGAAGGGAAAGTTTTGCCTCTCACTTTCTCCCTGAATCTCCCAGATTCTCAGGCCTGACTTTCTCTACTGGACTTGGGAGATATGAGGGAAGTGGGCTGGGTTCTTGTCAGAAGGCACCAAATCCAAAGGCAGAAAAGGCATGAAGGACAGGGCCCAGGCATTATTTCTTTTTAAGGTTGATTTATTTATTTTGAGAGCAGGATGGGGGGCTCATGTGCACTCGTGTGCGTGAGGTGGGGAGAGACAGAGACAGAGGGAGAGGGAGAGAAAGAATCCCAAGCAGGCTCTGCTCTGTCAGCATGGAGCCCAATGTGCGGCTCTATCTCACAAACTGTGAGATCATGACCTGAGCCGAAATCAAGACTTAGACACTTAACCGACTGAGCCACCCATGCTCCCTGAGAGCCTGGACATTTGAAACAGGGTTGGAGCCAGAGAAGGAACAAAAGGAAAGTCATGTTGGTCCCTGCTTTGAATGTAAAGAATTATGGGTGCCTGGGTGGCTCAGCTGGTTAAGCATCCGACTTGATTTCAACTCAGGTCATGATCTCGAGGTTCATGAGTTCAGGCCCCACATTGGGTTCCGTGCTTACAGCATGAGGCCTGCTTGGGATTCTCTCTCTCTGACTCTCCTCTGCTTGTGTGCTCTCTCTCAAAATAAATTTTAAAAAAGAATTACTTGATAGTGTTTATTCTTGCTTACTTTGTTCATTCCAATTTATTTGAATCCAAAAACTCTTTGTGATGAATGTTGGGCCTTTGTCCAACAGGACCTCTCCTGGCTTAACTGAATGTTTCTCAANCAATATTTTCTTTTATACTTTGGAATTGAAGTAAACTCTTTAGATTCAGAGATGCACTGACTTTGGACTCCTAGCCTTAAAAAATAATTATTATTGGTCTTTTTCACATCTGTGTATATCCTAGATGGTGCTAAAGATCCCAAATCACTAAGGGCATCCAGTTCACTGGTGGTGCAAGGAGGAAAAATTAAGCGCAAGTTTGTGGACCTGGGGTAAGCATTTCATGACGTAAAACACGAACCCTCTGTGAAAGAAGGATTAAAAGAGAAAAATGTCAGCATCCCCTTTCTGACTTTGTGCTGTTCTTATAGGGCACCTTTGCGAAGGAATTCCAACAAGGGCAAGAAATGGAAAGAAAAAGAAAAAGAAGCCAATAGGTTTCCTCCAGGTAGCAGGTACGGGTGGGTGATCTACACTTCCTGGCCCCCCCTACTGTTCACCAGAATCACTGGTCAGTATCTGTGAGCTGAGACGATCTACCTAGAAGTGAGACGAAAAGGAAATTGCACAATCAGCTTATATTTGCCTTGCCCCAGTTATAACCTCCACTGGCTTTGGGAATATCCACTGGCTTAACTGAAGAATTACAGTCATATGTGCAGTTTCAGTAAATGTTTATCCAACTACAGCATCCGTGTATCCATGTGATATGTCAGCCAGGCACATTTCAGGGGGCTTGCCTGGCTACCCACAGTACTAGTCCTCTTTTTGTTAAGTCTGAAAAAGGATGATTTTACATTTAAGAACCTTGTTGTCTTTCAAGATTGTTCTGTCCACATGCATGTAAGAAAGACCCTCGTCTCTTGCTGGACTTAGCTGCTTAATTGCTTTTTTTCAGGCCCTACCAACTCTGCTGCTTGTTCAGCAAAGACTTCCCTGTAGAGAAGTAAGCTTTATAATGCATGCTGTCAAGTGTCCCCAGTTTTATTCTGAGATCACATCATTTTAAGTTCAGATTTGTATCAGGAGACTATTAATAAAGCATGGAGCTTGACTGCCTGGGTTTGGATCAGCACTCTCCCAGCTATCGCCTCTAAAGTCTTGGACAAATTATTTAACCCGTTTGCCTCCACTTCCTCGTGTGAAGTAGAGTGAATAACTGTAGCTACCTAATGACTGTAGCGGAAGGATTAAGTGAGTTTTCATACAAAGCATTTAAAATGGTACCTGGCACATTGATATTTAAAGCTAATAATAAAGATAACGATTGTCTATAATTATTATTTGCAAGTTACAAAGCAGTTTTACACTTATCACTGTATTCGATCCTTATAATAAGATGGGGAGGGCAGACAATAAATAATACCAGACTTTATGAGGAACTTCCCCGTCCTAGCACTTAATTGATTTGGCCACAACTCTGCAACAGGGCTTGTGCTTCCTGTCGAGGTGTCTTTCCTCCAGTTATTTATGCACCTAATGATGTGTAAATTTCTTTATGAAATTTGGGAATAATCTCATTAGCGTAGACTAAGGAAGAAACAATGCTAACAATAAAAAATCGTAAAATCATTTAGGGTCCACTTATCCGTTTTATAGGTTGTCCTCTGCTGTTTCTTTTTCTTCTTTTTTCTTTTTTCTGGCAAACAACTTGGTGAGAAATTGTACCTTCTTCCTGGGACTGTAGGACAGTAGGTGAGGCGTGAGAAGAGATCATTCCTATGTTAATTGTGTTAGTCTGTTGTTTTGTTTTGTTTGTTTTGTTTTTTAATGTTGTACGCTGGAGAAAGGACAGAAAGCTCCGTTTGCATTGAGGACACCGGTCTCGGGAAAAATAAGTCGATGATACAACGCAAAAGCAATTAAACTTTGTGTTGTTTCAGAGTGAGACATAGAAAAGTGTACTCTGTGCCTTAAAATTAAGAATAGAAAACTATCAGGGGCGCCTGGGTGGCTTAGTCGGTTAAGCGTCCGACTTTCCGACTTTCGCTTAGGTCATGATCTCGCGGTTTGTGGGTTCGAGCCCCGCGTCGGGCTCTGTGCTGACTGCCAGCTCGGAGCCTGGAGCCTGTTTCAGTCTGTGACTCCCTCTCTCTCTGACCCTCCCCTGCTCACGCTGTCTCTCTCTCCTAGAAATAAATAAAACATTTAAAAAAAAAAAAGAATAGAAAACTATCAAATATATACTCCCGATTAAAAAAAAAAAAACAATAAATAATGACGCTGTTTGAGAGAGAGAGAGAGAGGTGCCCAGATACACAACGGGAGACAAGCCGGGACACTTCTCCAGTAACACTGCAGTCCCTTTGCTCCCTGGACTTCTGAGACAGTCCCTAGCTATCACCTTGAGGTGCCGCCCTAAAAGGGGTGTACGTGAGGCATCCAGCAGTGGGGAGAAGGTTTGGCTCAATTTCATCGCAGTGGCCAGAGGGTCCCACCCCCTTGTACAGGGTCGAGGTGAAAAGCAAGCAAATCTTTATTCTGTTGGCGAGTGCTCACCTTTCTCTAGGCAAACCGCAGGGAGTCAGGGGTGGGCCATCGCTGCAGCTAACGCCAGCTTTTGAACCAGCAGCCAACTAGCTCTGCGTTTTTAAAATACTAACTCTGGAGTCTTTCTGCTTCGGTGGTCACAAGTATTTACATACATACCAATGCTACAAAATCATTTTCAATTGGAATCATAAATGTCTAATTATCTGTAATTACGGTAAAGTTTTGACAGGGCTGACAGGAATTCATAGAAATGCAGTCCTGGAAGAAGAGGGACTATTTCTGTGTCACAAAAAATGACTTTTTGAGCTGTCGCAGTAATTGGTTAATGCTAATCAAATCTAATGACAGTCTGTGTTCTCCTATAGAGATTGATGATGGGCCCAGAACCTTTTAAAACATATGGCAGGAAGCGGAGTTCCTGCCCTGTAGGAGCTTAATGCAATTGAGTTGGTTTCACAGGGTCCCTGCAGGTAGGTGGCTGACCAGCCCAGGAGCTGCGGGGTCCCCTTCCAGCTGTGGAGGGCTGGGAATAAACTCATCACGTCCATGCAGCATTCGCAGAAAAATGGGGGAATAATTCATGGATTGAGTTAGTAATCTTATCTCTTAGGCTTTTCATTATTAGGCTGTAAAAATCTGCTGAAGTCATTCAATGAGTTGTAGCCTGAGGCTGTCAGACTCTAAAGAGGCAAGACTGTGCTAAGTTCGCCCTTGGTCTTAGTTTTTTCCTTCTTCAAGAGTTAAGAGTTTATTTTATTGTATTGCTTGTGGAGACATAGTGACTCAGATACGTGAGCAACATGAAACAAATAGATAAGGTTAAATAATGATAATAATGAATAAGCCCTACAAGAAATATGGCTTGGTTCTATCCTTTTCCCATGTGTCCTCAGTGAACGCGGATTTAAATAGGCAGTAGAGCAGATAACAGAAGCGGGAAGCATGTGGTTGTCAGAGCTTGTTCACACCAAAGAGTAAAATAAAATACTCTCCTAATTCTAGCGTAAGTAGCCACTGATGTCAGTGGAGTGCCTGCTTTGGAGCCCTGTGGGAGAAACTCCCAGTTGAGTTACTGAATGGGAAGCCCTGTGAGCAGTCGTGTGTATCTTAGAGCAAGGCTAGATGGTGGCGTGTGGGTGATCGACCCGGAAGGGAGATGGAACTCCTTTGCGGAAGCGAATTTGCATTGACCTTAAAAGTATGAACTGTGGAAAATCATGGGGCCAGAATCCAAGTGTTCACCCTCACTTTGCCAGGCTCTGGCAATTTCTTGGACCTTCGTTTCCCACCAAAAAAATAATTAGGTGGATTCAAACACTGTGGTCTCTACTCCCCACCCATCACTGTCTGTGCTGTCCAGTATGGTGGCTTCTAGTCAGATGCGGCCACTGAGCACTAGAAATGTAGCTAGTCTATACTGAAATGTGTTGTAGGAGAAAGTGCATGCAGGATTTCAAAGACTGAGTACGAAAAAAAAAAAAAGAATGTGAAATATCTTATTAAAAATGTTATACCAATTACGTATTGAAATAAAAATATTTTGAATATTTTAGGTTAAATAAAATATAAATTAATTTTACCTCTTTCTTAAGTGACTCCCAGAAAAGTTTAATTTATATATGTAATTCATATTATATTTTTGTTGGATAATGTTGATCTGAATGATTCTATGTAAAACATCCTCTCTTTGAGTTCTAACTCATCATTACATTGGTCTGTAAATTAGCATGTTTTCATGATTGTTTATTCTTTTTTATTTTTTTAATTTAAGTATAATCAATAGTATCATATTAGTTTTAGGTACAGTGTAATGATTCAACCTCAATTCTATACGTTATTCAAGGCTCATCACAATATGTGTGCTCCTTTTTGTCTATTCTTTTTTAAATCTATACCTATTCCTCTGTGTTCCAAATATAACTTGTTTACACACAGAGGTACAAAAGATACCATAATATGATTTATTTTAAAGGCAAATTGGATAGGGGAAAAAAAAGATAAAGCGAAAAGTAAGGTTGGTACTTAAAATGTAACATCTTCAAAAATACCTTCATAGTAAATATAACAATGGCCTTCAGTAAAAGCCAAGAGCATGATGTCAGAGTAAAGAGTCTGGATTCTGTCATAGCTGCACAACGTCTTGTGCAACCTGTCTGTGTCCATTTCGTCGTCTGTAAGATGGAAATGTTCGTACCTCTTCAGGTCGTCAGGAGTATTGGGAGTCACATTTAAGCACATTTAAGTCCCTAATGAATGTAAACAGTTATCATTACCATTGTTACTATTTAAAACAATTCTGATCAGGGGCCCCTGGGTGGCTTAGTCGGTTAAGTGCCCGACTTTCGCTTAGGTCATGATCTCGCGGTTCGTGGGTTCAAGCCCCGCGTCGGGCTCTGTGCTGACTGCCAGCTCAGAGCCTGGAGCCTGTTTCAGTGTCTGTGACTCCCTCTCACTCTGACCCTCCCCTGCTCACGCTGTCTCTCTCTCTCTCCTAGAAATAAATAAAAAATATTAAAAAAAAAAAACCAATTCTGATCAGAGGAATGTAAAACAAAGTATTCTCTGTATGTATTTTGCTGGCCTCCTGTTCATCCATTGTTAATTTCAGTGATAATCTTGAAGAATGAGTGGACTGAGCATTATAGCTCAAACAGCCCTTCATAGATACTTCTCTCAAAGAACCTTTAGGTAAATCAAGGCATTACAGTGAGTTTGAGATCATTGTGACATGTACCTGGAGGGCAGCTCTGCCCTGATGCTGAGCGAGGGCACAGCCTCTGCTCCTCCAGCTCTCTCAGAAGAGTTGAGGAGAAGGACGAGCAAATGTGCCTGAAGAGAGTAGCACCTCGCCTCTGCCTAACAGAGACACCCCTCAGAGAAGCCAACACTTCTCTTTCAAACAAAATGATTTTAAAGGTGCGCCCGCCTGGCTTGGTGTCCGACTCTCGATTTCATGACCTCACAGTTCATGAGCCCAAGCCCCTCACTGGGGCTGTCAGTGCAGGGCCTCGTTAGGATTCTCTCTCTCCCTCTCTCTCTGCCCCTCCCCTACTTGCATACCTGCTTTCTCTTAAAACCAAATAAACATTTTTAAAAATTTATTTTAAAGAACAGGAAACAAAAATGCTATTGTAAATGGCCAGAGGAGAATGGCCATTAGAGAATGGCAAAATAATTTGAGCCTGGCAAGTTGGGATTTTTTTTAAGTAATTTTATTTAATTTATTTTTAAAGTTCATTTATTATTTCTGAGAGAGAGAGAGAGAAAGAGAGGGAGAGAGAACAAGTGGGGGAGGGGCAGAGAGAGAGAGGGAGATACAGAATCCAAAGCAGACTCCAGGCTCTGAGCTGTCAGCACAGAACCCAATGTGGAGCTTAAACTGGTGAACCATGAGATCATGACCTGAGCCGAAATCGGACACATAACCAACTGAGCCACCTGGCAAGTTTTAAAGCAAATGTTTAAAGCATGAGCATTGGTGATGAAAACTCTGTCAAGCTCCTACAGAGTGCTTAACTTTGACAATATAACTTCTGCGGATTCTTCCCTTCACTTGATATTTTGCATGCCCAAAGGTTGCTTTCTTTTTAAAAAGGAGATTGAGTTATAAATTAAAAGTAATTTATTAAAGTCTCCAATTTGTAAAACTTACCTTTTTTTGAGTTCCAGTTCAACTTACAAATCTTGTTGTTATATTTATACGTCTGGTAAAATTTTATGAAAAATAAAAGCAGTCATCTCTATGGAGACCTCTGAATACTGTTAGCTTAGACTCAGTAGCATGGACCTGATCCCCCCATTAATGTCTGTCCTGGTTTTAGAAAACTGCACTCATAAATTTTATCTTTTCAGTTTTGTTTTTAAGTACTTCCCAGTGCTTGAAACTTGACTAACTTTTACATTCCTAATACGTCAATGCTTTTCCACTTGAAAAAACTCAAAAATCTAGTAGCTTAAAATGATGAAATAGTGACTCTGAACACCCACTGCTCTTAGCAATTTGATTATTTTATATCCTAACCAGTTAAACATATTAAGATAGAATCAGCAGACAAACTTCTCTCTCAGATTTCTAATAATACAAATTTTCTTAAATCCTAAGCAATGTATTTATTATCCCCAAACCTAACATTTTTCTTATGATAATATTAAATTTTTATTTACATAATTCTCTTGATGTTTCATTTTAAACCTTCCCGGGGCGCCTGGGTGGCTCAGTTGGTTAAGCGTCTGACTTCGGCTCAGGTCACGATCTCACGGTTCGTGGGTTCGAGCCCCGCGTCGGGCTCTGTGCTGACAGCTTGGGGCCTGGAACCTGCCTCAGATTCTGTGTCTCCCTCTGTCTTTGCCCCTCCCTTGCTCGCTTGCACTCTCTCTTTCTCTCTCTCAAAAACAAATAAACATTAAAAAAATGTTTCTTAAAAACCTTCCCAATATGGGGAGAACTCATTAAAGGAATAGTTTCTCCATCTCATATGAATGTAGAAGAGGAAAAAAATACTTTTTGCTTCTACCCTCTTGGATTCTCTAGTTGGAGTCCTGTAAATGAGATTGACAGAAGACAGATTAACAAGGGAAAAGCATAAAAATATATTTAATGTAAGTTTTGTGTGATGCAGCAACCCTTATAAGGAAATAATGACTCATTGAAGCGGTTAAACCTGAGCATTTTAGTGCTAAGTTTGTTGAAGAGTGGAAAGTCTTGGAAAAATGTGATTGGGCAAAAGGATATGAACTAAAGATAGTAAATGTTGGGGAGCTTAGCAAGGCCTATTCATTCATTCATTCTGATTTCTCTTGGTGTCCCTCCATCTACAGAGAAAAGAATGTTCCTTTCCTCCAGGTATAGGGAGGGTACCTCTCATGTAAGGTCTTATGACCTTCTTCAGGGGCGGTGGGGGAGGTCAGAGTATCTGCCTTTTCTCAGATTCCTTTACCTTAAAATATTTGCTATGCCAAGTTACCATATTCTGTGGTAACATGTCCAGAAACCCCATCACAAGCTAAGGTTAAACACTACTGGGACCATCTCAGACAGGCTATTGGTTATGGATCAGAGGCTTAGACCATAACTTAGGGTCTGGAAGCAGGTTGTGTCCAAGATGGTTGGCCTGAGCTGCAGATGAACACCTGCTTGTCATAGCTATTAACTATCAGGGTCTCCAAGTGCCCTTCAGAAGTAGCTGGCTTTAAACCTTCAGTCTCCTTGGTGGTTGTTAGAACTTTACAGAATTGCTTGACCTGATTTGAGTAAGTGGAAGTCTGCAACCCTTCCTCTGATTGCCCCTAACTTTCTCTAATTAACGTCCATAACTACCTGCTCAAAGTCCATATTCTGCTTATATCTTATATGTTCTGCCAGTTCCTGAACTCCTCATTTATCTTGATGACATTCAATTCTATACTGAACACTTCACACACCTTGTATTTAATGTTAAGACAAAACAAAACAAAAAAAATTACTATGGAATATTTACCTGGGTAACTTAACTTTGGGGTGCTGACCCCAGGATGAACTGATTTCAAGATGTATGTAGTGGAGTTAGCTGCTCTGTAGAGTTGTGAACTGGAAACCCTTTAAGTGCCAGGAAACAATTTCTCCCCCCACCTCACATGCACTGCACACACACCCCTGTTGCAATTTAATATTACAGAGATTTAATTTGAAGCCATTCTTTTTCTCACTTACTAACAATAAAACAATCAGGGTTACATCCGTGTCATTGCATTTTTACCAAAAATGATAGTGAGACATTAGTGTACAAGTTAAAAAAGAAGATGAAATACAGAACATCTACCTGTTTTGACCCTCTGAAAACTATTTTCAGATCCAGTAAACATTCATTTCTACCAATCTTGATTTTTCGAGGGGATTAGTAAGCATCTACATGAAGCTTATGCACCCTAGACCATAACCAGCTCTCAGTGTCAAAAAAGTCAGTGGAGGGAGGGAGGGAAGAAAGGGAACGAAGGAGAAGAAAGGGAAGGAAGAATTTTTTGTTATTCTTAACAGATTTCTCCACAAAATGAAACAAACTCTGAGTAGTCAATAATGGCATGACTGTTTCCAAACCTCTCTGCTCCTTTGTTTGGTAGGCCCATGAATTCAAATTGTCCAGAGGGAAATTAGTATTTATTTTAGAAAGCACGTCTGGTAAGCTGATAGATCAGTAATTATAAAGTAATGGGGAGTTTGCTTTTTTAAGTGAATATACTCTAGTTCCAAGCAAACAGAAGCATATTAACCATTCAGGATACTAGGAAACACGCAGAGATTACATCAGTTCATGGGGTTTTAGAGTCAAGGCTACACAAAGGAATGAGGGGTACAGGATACAGCCCCAGCAAGGGCATAGCCAGTCCTCCTGGAGACCTGGAAAATCCTCTTCAAAGGATGCCAGGACCTGGTGGTTTGCAACTGTGAGGGCAGTGGTTGTTTCCTTAGCAGTAGGCTTTGCTTTCTGCGTGACTGTTCCTCCATTCCTTCCATCATCTTGTATAGAAAGCTGGAGAAGAAAGCCTCTGAATGTCACCCGAAGCTGAACATCCGTGATGGCGTTCATCACACTCACTCTGGCCTCTGGACCTGTGTTCAGTGCTGCATGTGCAAGTCGTCATGGGATTACTAGTCTTGAATATTTTCCCGGCAGTGAGACTTTTATGAAAGAGTTTAATTAGATGTGGTCTCGGGATCTTGTTTAAAATGTTGCATGGTCAGAATTTGAACTGAAAGTCCTTTTCAAATAAGGCATTAGAAAGAGAGCAGGTAGGCAGTAATATTCTTATTTCCCACCTATTAAAAAGAAAAATGGCGAAGGTAGCGGTTGTCCCAAAAGCAATGTTGCAAAGGCAGTTGACTGGGAGTAGGTCCAGATGGTCATGCTGTCATTAATTATAGCCTATTTATAAACTTTGAAACAATATCCATGTATTTAATGCCTACTGTGCCTTTTGAATTATGGAAGGAACTCTTAAAAAAAAACTTCCATGTTACCTTGATTAATTGATTCAGAAGTTGGTAACCAAAGAAGGAGATAATCCTTAGGTCCTGTTTATCTGAAGGATGTGCAGTTATAAGAATGTGGGACTGCACAGTTAGAGGTTTCTGAGCATTTTTACTGGACTCTGGGACCGGAGCTTCAAAGTCGAGTCTTAGAAACTAAATTATGACTAGGTAGATAGCGAGAACTGCAGAGATTTACCTCACCAGAGGTAAATTTTCAGGGAGCAGGATGGGGAGAGGGATGAGACCCAGCCTGATGGAGACATTCCCAAGGTTGTTCAGTCTTATCTCCCCACCTAAGGCAATATATTACTTTCTGAAGGGTAAGAACCCAAGATCCTTCCCTAGTTGAATTTGTTTACATTAAGGAGATAAGATTTCTCTCCCTCTGCCAGAGGGAAGGTCAGAGCAGCACTACTGTCCCTCTCCTATATAATCACCCAGATTGGCATTTTTTAGATTCCTTACCTACAGTGTAGACCAAGTATAGGATGATGACTGGTTTTCATTGTCCAACTAGAAAGAAAAAATTAGGGCATGGAGAACCAGTGCAATAAGTTTCTGTAAGTAAATAGTAACTTATTCTCCAGCAACCTCATCTTTACATCCAGGACAATATAAATAAATGTAGATATTATTAAAAACTCTAAGTGTCAGCTCAGACACGTGTTAAAATATAGATTCCAGGCGGACTCCTCCCTTCCTCTCTCCCACACTCTAATTCAGGAAGTCTAGGTGCCCATGAGTCTGTATTCGAGCAGCTGTCCCAGGTGATTCTTACCAGACTTGTTTGGGAAACTCTGCACTTGTCCATGACCCAGGAATACAAAGTGCTTCTCACAGGATGCCAGCCTGCCTCTGCAAGGACGATGTCTCAAGTTCAGTTATTGTCCCCTCTCTGCCCCATTTTTTAATAGTAAATAAGTAGATTTAAGGATACAGAATTGTTTTTAATTTAGACTTTAGGATGAAAATTGAAGGCTGACCAGCATCTCTCATTGGGTTTTCTCTCTTATCCATACAGTCCCTTTTGTTGTTGTTGTTGTTGTTGTTGTTTAAAGAAATTTACCATCATAATCATCAGATATTCTGGAATCTTTAAATGACCAACTGTTTTATTCACCCAAAAACTATGATCTCAGTATTCTACCGAAACTTCACTGACATCCCCGTTCTCTTTGATCATTATTTTTATAATCCCTTTACGTTTGTATATTGCTTTTCAGTTAACATGATGCTTTTACATGTATTGTCCCATTTGATTCTCAAAATAGTCTTTGGAAATAACAGGGACTCTTAGGAGTGTTCTACTAGTTATGTAAATTTGAAATGAGAGTTGAGAAGACCAAAGTTCAGTATATGTGTGGGTGGTGAGTTGTCTTGCTGTGGTGCGGAGGCACTTTGAACTGAAAAGGAATCTCTTTGTTGGCATATCATCAACAGCTAACGAATAATAGACATTGTAGTAAATACCATTGGGACATATTGAGGGTTGACCTCTAACAAGATTCACAGAAACTGCTGTCCGGTCCTGCCTCAGCTCCTGGTAATTATTTTTCTCTAACCAAAAGATAAATATAAATATGCAAGTACTTGCACTGATAAGAATTATCAGTCTTCAAACTGTGTTTCACAAATGACTTTGAATCCTTTCAATGCTAAACAATAACCATAGACCTTGATACGTTCACAGTCTCCCAAGCCCTTTCACACATGCTATCATATGTAATTCTTAACAACTACATAGGAGATACATAAAATATTTGCCTCTTATGGGGGAGGAAATAGAGGCTAAGAGAAAGCCCAAGGCCAGGTACTCAAGAGGTGGTAGGTCCTAGGCCTCCCAGTAGGGTGTGAAGACTTGTGGCCTGGTCTCCTCCTGGGAAAAGGCACTCAGATTGTGAAGAAAAACCAATAAGGGATATGTTCTGCTTCAAGTATCATAAACCCTGAAATTTCCAAATTATTTAAATACATCATTTTCCAAAGTCTCAGACTCTAGGCAGCATGAGTGCAGTGGAGGCCAGGAAAGAATGCTGGCTAAGAGCTAATGACACCAATGGTAAGGCACTCCGCCTCACCCAAATAAGGGGACTGCTGTGATGGTTAACCTCAAAACAGCTCTAGAAAGATGGTGCCCCTCCCTGACTTTAATTCGTCCACATCCATTTATGAGGCAAATTTGATAAGAATTCATTATGGCAATAGCGATATGAAAGTGTTGACCGTGGGGCACCCACGTGGCTTTGTTGGTTAAGCATCTGACTCTCAGTTTCGGTTCGGATCGTGATCTCAGGGTTTGTGAGTTTGAGCCCCACATGGGGCTCTGTGCAACTTAAAAGAAAAAGAAAGAATAAAGAAAATGTTGGCCATGGTTCTAGAATCTATTTCAGTTCAAACAAGATAGCTACTAAACTTAATGCCCTAGTAAAAAATGCAAAAATTTTTCCTCTGTTGTGTAGAACAATTTCTCAAACTCTTACTTCAAACTTTATTGAGAGTCCCATCAGAATTCAGTTCAACAAGTGTTACATCTGCCCTTTCTTTGTCTAACATGTCCATTTATTTTGTAATACAGGATCTTCAGAGGCAGGCTGGAACACTGGAAACTGAAGCCATCCCCCACAGCGCAGGCCACCACCCGCTCACCATGCATGCCTTTCTCGTGGTTTAATGAAAGCCGAAAAGGATCCTATTCCTTCAGAAACCTGCCTTCACCTACAAGTCCCCATCAACCTTCTCCTGAAACTCTAATTTCAGATAAAAAGGGGTCCAAGGTAGACAACACATGGATTTAAAAAGCAAACAAGAAAACCCCAAATCCTTCCTCCTCTTCAGTCTTTGGAAAACGTTCTCAACTTGTGTGTTTACTCTGGACCCGAGAAACCAATGTGATAACACTGCAATAAACCGTGCATGGTATTTCTTGTGTGGGGAGAAAGAAAGCCTCAGTTAACCATCACCTTCTTTAATTCTGTTCCATTCTAGATTGTACGTTAATCTTTGATTTGCCTGTCTTTTCACATACTGCTGTTTAATCTCAGTTTGACAGTTAAGCCATGCTGGGAAAGATGCATTTGAGTCATGGACCAGTATGATAGATCTGTTTACCAGTATTCCACTTTAAATTACATTACAAGACTATTTTTACTGCGTTCCTCAAGATTTACTGGAAAACAAATAAATTTGGGACTGAATATGTGTTCAATATATCTAAATGAAACTCTTTAAAACAAACCAATGCTGACATAGCACCCTTACCTATTTCTTCCTTTAAATCAAACTTCCATGTTGAAAAACTTATAATCTCATCACCAAAGTTCTTTAACTTTAGCAGAAGTAGAAAGTATAAGACATGGACGTTGTTTATTTTTAAATGCATGATGGTTATTTCCAGCATGACGCTGCAAACCTTATCTAACATTTTATTGAAACACATACGGTGGCTAACTTTCACATGTTGTTTGGTCTCCTTTTATCTGTGTTTGCTTTTCCTTCTCAAACAGAAATGTGTGATTAATGTTACTTGAATTTAACTCTTTTCTTGAGGTCAACAGCTCACAAGGTTTTGGCGGGGTTTAGGGTTGTATCTCTGTTGACAGTATCAAATAGTGATGTGCTGTGTTACATGCTCTCCTGCTTAAATGTTCTACTAGCCTGGCTCCATGTTCTCGGATTTAGTCTGCGTGTCTGAAGTTTTTGCAGACCTTGGGATTTGTCTGGAACTGATTTCTCCAGCCTCTGGCATGGTATTGATTTTTGACAACCGACTGAACCCAGTGGCAAGGGAACCTAATGTAAACCTAACCGTCCAATTCCTAAGGAAGTGGAATATGAAACAAGATGGTGTTGGCCAAGCACTTAAGAGTTCCTAGGAAGCCAGTCATTCTAGAAATAGTAGCAAAAGAAGTTTTGGCAGCAGTCGATCAGTCTGATCTTGTAACATTTTCTGTATTGGATCTGAGAAATCTAAATGTAGTTTGAATAACTCTACCATTATCTTGCACTGGAGAGACTCCAGATTTGGCTTAAGGTATTTTTACAAATGCAGCTGTGTGGTCATTGTGAACATATTTGACTGTAATATCCACTGAACACATTAATGAAGATCTGGGGAAGTTTTGTTTACACCGCTCCCCACCTCACCCCTGCCCAATGCCACCACCCCTAGGTGATCATTTGGAAAGTGTATCTGTTCTGTAGCCTCTTTGGTGCTCTGCTGATGCTGTGTGAGAGTTGCATTTTAGCATGTAACGACTAGTGTCTTGTCAGACTGTGACCTCCCCCAGAACTCATCATCGTGAAGGTTATATCCAGGGGAGGAGCTGCCATTTCTCTCAGCATTTATCATGGCCAACAGCAAGTGATCCTTCCCAGGGGGTGCTCAAGCTACCTTTCTAATATGGATGGCCATCTGTTCCTAATAACTCAGGCTCTCCACACCATCTTGTATTTTTACTTGCACGGTTACTCATCACAATTAGGGTTAAAGAAGATAGGCCTATGAATATGACTCCTCTGAGCAGTCACAGAGGATAATGAATGTCATATCCTTGAAGAGGGATTGAAGAATCATTTCTCCAAGACACCTATCCTTTCGTCTGATGGAGAAAGCACCCAGAATTCCCTGTCAGTTGCAAACGGCACAGTGTTCTCAGCCACTGCCACTTGAAGGTCATCACCAAACCAAATGTGAATTTCTCCTAAGATTACTTAAAGAGAAGCTTTTTAAAACTTGCAGATACACCTACCTCTGGTTCACTCACTGTGTTCATGTAACACTGAGCTTCATTTATTTTTACAGAATTTTACCTTCAACGATGACTTCAGTCCCAGCAGCACCAGTTCGGCAGACCTGAGCGGCCTAGGAGCAGAACCCAAAACCACAGGGCTCTCCCAGTCCTTAGCGCTGTCGTCAGATGAGGTATGCTCATGGCGCTCAGATTCCCCCACTGTCCCTGTCACCCACCACCAGGAAGGTGTTCTTAAGTAGGCTTTGTACATAAATCATTGGGATCACGGTTTCATGTTGGATAGGAAAGCACGACTTCTCTCCCTCTGTATCTCAACATTAAGACAAAGGACTGTTTCCGAGTCCTTGAAGCTCTCCAAGGACCTCCTCCACCTTTCTCTGATGTAATTGAGATGACGCTAACCAGAGGGGTGGGGACGGGAGCCTGGGCACTAGAGAGCACACACAGGGAACAGTTCAGAGACCAGCAAGGTCTATAGACCTCTCCATCCCCTTTCTCCCTTGCCTCCCCCACCATCACCCCTGCCCCCAGGCTCTGATATTCCCTCTGAGTAGGGCATGGCCCCTCATTGAGAGCCTTTGTGGTAGAGATGGAGAGAGATATACAGTTCCCAAAAGGAAGGAAAACTGGGTGAGAATCATCTACTTGGAAGCCAGGGTCAAATTAGCATTGCCAAGAATTCCCAGGAGATAAATGTGTACAGAGAAGCAGGAAATTACATTAGTGATTGACTTAGTGTCCCAAGAGGTAAGGAGAGGAAAGAAATACCATTATTTAGGGCAGGGGGTGGGAGGGAGAGAGGCACTGTAAATAAAGATACTGTTGTTCCAAGTGTTTGTTCTAAGTTATTTCTTTCTAACATGACTTTTGTTTAATGAAACTTTTTTTTCTCTTAAATGTTTCTGCCCATACTCTTCAGGCTTGGCATGATTTTAATTTTAAAACTTTGTACTGTGTATGTTGTGTCTCCTATTTCTATAACACTTTTCTTTTTGGTTCCTTTGTTGCTCCCTCACTCAGAGCCTGGATATGATAGATGACGAGGTGAGCTATCAATGGGCTGCGTGTGGTGGCTTGTGTGGTATTGTTCAAACCCCTTCTCTCTCCGCAAAATGATTTAAAACTCAAACAGTACAAGAACACTGGTGTCTGTGGTGGAGAATTTCCTTGTCCTAAATAGTTTCACTCTCTGCCCTTGTCTTGATCTAAGTTTAAAAGATGTTTCTGAGTCAAGAGGATCGCCACATTCTACCCCCAGAGTCCCTCGACTGATTCCGCATCACCATTACCCTGCCACGGTCCATTCTGTTCCACCTCCTTTGCCTTCATCTCGGCTTACCCCATCCCCTTGTCAGTGTGGCCCGAGGTGACCCTTGTCTCTCCTCCCAGACCTATCTTCATCTTCATCACCTCTCAGCTTAGAGGTGCTAGGGACGAAGCTGCCCTCTGCACTATTAAAAGTGATGTTATGCACTGGGCAGAGCCTACAATGTGGAATAAACCAGCTCTCCCAATTCCTAGCTGCGTGATCTCGGACAGATCTGTAGACTTGCTGAGCCTCACTTCCCTCATTTATTAAAAGTCATTATGGACATGACCTGCCCTGCCTTCCCCCCAGGTTCGCTTGCTGCTCACGTGAAATCACGGCTGTGAAATGTCCCCTAAGAATGCCTGAGGACCTAATGCTGTCCTCTTCTAAGGGAAAGATACCTCAATATTTTTAAATGTATTTTTACATATCTCTAATGTCTTATCCGAGGCTACATGCAGAGTGATGTGTTGCATATAGAGATTAACGAAATACTTGTTTTCTGCATCTAATAATCTTTCCAGAGTGTTCTAGCGTAAAGACTTGCAACATTGGAGTGTATTTTTCAATATATAACATCCTACGTTAAGAATGCCACTTTATCTGGGGGAATTTTTAAATTTCCAATTACCTAAACAATGTAGGCAATAACGACGTGTGTGTGTGTGTGTGTGTGTGTGTGTGTGTGTGTGTCAAACACACACACCGAGAACCATTAGATTTATCATTTTATGGTTTAAAAATAAATGTGGCTCTAGGAGGCAAGGGATTCCTTTTGATAGCATAATAAGCCGCGCCGAGACCTAGCATTTTGGTCCTTTAACAACACTGCGTAACATTCCTACCTCAGATCCTTGATGATGGACAGTCTCCCAAACACGGTCAGTGTCAGACTCGGGCCGTTCATGAATGGAGTGTGCAGCAGGTTTCTCACTGGCTAATGAGCCTAAATCTGGAGCAGTATGTATCTGAATTCAGTGCCCAAAACATCACTGGAGAGCAACTCCTGCAGTTGGATGGAAATAAACTTAAGGTAAAGAATTCTGTGTCTGTGTTAGGTTACCAGGTATGATTTGTATTGCTCATAGCACCTAAAATGTTTTCATTAGAGAAGAGCATTCTGCATCTCTGAGAGGTAATTCTCATCAACGGTCGGCAGAAAGGACGTTACATTATTTCTGAGTAGTAAATGAAGTTTCGGAAGGTCAGCAAGGATTCTAAGTCAGACTAAGTAGGCTGCCAAGTAGGGGAGCTAGGGACTCACTCCATTGCTTCCACCTCGCAACACATGGTGCATGGATGCACTCTACTGACTTCCTGTGGAGTGTGAGTTGTGATAGTGGCCAATGTGGACTCTCTTTCATCCCATTAGAGTTAAAACCTAGATCCATGGATTGTTCCTTCTTTATTCATTTCTTCTCCACCCCCACTCTTCCCTGCACACCTCTCCAATACGGACGGGGATGCTATTCTCCACAGAACGTTCTTCCCCAACTATGTGCAGGCCATGTGTTCCCCCACTCCATCCCACTCTCATTTCACCTGTCCAGTCCATCCCTTTTCGAGACTGAGGGGGCACCTACCCCTGTGGAAAAGGGCAAAAAGAACTTCCATTCGGCTCTCCACCCCCAGCCTCAGCCCCCTGCTGGGCTGAAGGGCAGATGAGTATCTCGTGACAGTCTTGAAAAGGTTAGAGATCAATCAATAGTCTGTGAATATGAAGGCCCCATTGACAAGGCTGTCCCTGTTGGGGAGATGGATGCATCCTGCTGTTGATTCTGAAGGTCATGAAACATTTAAAGTACGTTACCAACTCCCCTTATTCTGAATTCCAAGCTCATCGAGCAGCCTCCTCATTAACAGGATTCCTTTATAGGTCTGCCTACAGGGAGAAAATGGCTAGTCATGCTGACATGAGCCTTCCGGCCTCAAAGACATTTTTGGTCCTCATTGTAAATGATTACATTGGCAAAAAGGAAGCCATTTCATTCTCCCTGCCCTTCTTGGAGGCCTCTCTGGCAGCAGGTGCCCACTCCTATCTTTTAGAAATATTGATGAGTTTAGCAGTACTTTTGCTTGTAAATGTCTACAGCCCAAAGGTTGGGGAAGCACAACTGTGCCCCCTTTTTAAAATTCATTCACTCATTAATTACCAGTTTGGAAAGCACTTACTTAATGGGGTTTAGATCCTCCTAGGCTAGGAACTTCAAAGAAAAAATAAAGCCCAACCCCATGTGTGGAAATTTTTGGCAAATGTAATCCGCTCTTCCTCGTTTTATACCTCTTTGCTTATGTTTAAATTAGTTCTTGAATTGGAACATACTGTGATATCAACCTCTTCCTGAGCAGAGAGGCCACTGGTTTTCAAATTCCATTTGTTTATGTATTTCCTTCCTAGGCTCTGGGAATGACGTCATCCCAGGACCGAGCAGTGATCAAAAAAAAACTGAAGGAAATGAAGGTATCTCTAGAGAAGGCTCGGAAGGCCCAAGAGAAAATGGAAAAACAAAGAGAAAAGCTGAGGAGGAAGGAACAAGAGCAAATGCAGAGGAAGTCTAAAAAGACCGAAAAGATGACAGCTGCCACAGAGGGCGCTGGTGAGCAGTAACGCGCACCCTCTGGCAGACCAGTCTCCCCTCTTCCTGCCCCACGATGAAGGAACTGAGGGCAGGGGTGATGTGCGCTAGGCAGGTGGGGGAACCACGTGTTGCGTAACTGCATTTTCTGCAATAATAGAATACAATTTTAGTTTTCACCTACTGAAATAATCCCAAGCCACCTTCGGTTTCTTGCCACACCAAGGATCTCCTTTGTGAAAGATGCAACAGAGCTGTGTTTCTCTCTCTCTTACTTACCATGCGCTTGTGTTGTGTTGGGTGGGTTGTGTTGCTTGGAGAATGGATGTTACCCTGCCCAACAAAAGCATGACACCCCTGGTGTCATTAGCGGAGGGCCATGAGTTTCTGGCCTGGGAAATCCTGATCCTGGGCAATGGCACATATCTGCGTGGCCGAGAACACCCCTCTGCCGTGAGATCTGGGCTCCAGAATCTACCCCAGTGTGTGGGAAAGTTTCCCCCTCGTTTTTGTTGCTGGACAGTGAGACAACCCCACTGTAGAAACAGGCGTGCTCTGTCACGTGATTCCGTCCTGTGTAGAAAAGGCAAGCAAACTCTTCTATTTGCCGGGCATCAGAGAGAAAAGAATTATAGTTGTTTGTTAACCCCAGAAGGAAGCAAAAAACCTTAGGAATGTGGATGTGGGTATTACCTTGGGGTTCTGAGGGTAACATTTATCCTCCAGATTTAGCCGAACAAAGAAAAAAATCCAGCGTTAGCGCAGCCATGGGGTATTGGGATCCATTGTTTACTTTGCTACTGCTGCATGGTCAGTATTTCAGCAATACTGACACACATAACGTAGTTCCTTCTTCCCCCAACAAATTGAACAGGAAATTGATTTTTAAGGAAACCAGCATTTCCAGGTTTCCTCTCCTGGGGAACATTCTGGCTAGTCTTCAGCCTGCCTGTGACACAATCAGGAACTTGTCACATATTTTCTGCTTAAGATTTCCCAAGTGGGCTCAGTTAGTGTTTTAACAAATGTACTTTTAAGAAAAATAGAAATACCAGTTAGGGAAAATTTAGATTTGAGTAACGTTCAACCGGAGGAGCAATTTTATTGAGCGCACAGAATGTTCCCGTAAAGGAGAGCTGACAGTTACATTTTAGAGATGTTTTGAATGGTTTTTCTGAGCCATTCTCTTTCATTCTTTAGAGATTTCCACTTTACAGTTAAAGTTTGTTTAAGAGAGTACACAGGATACAGTCTACCAGTGGAGACAATTAATACTCATTTTAAAGCCAGTATTAAGGGTCTCAGTATTTCATCAAATTAATTCAAGTGTAGGGGAGACTAGGGCAGAAGGAGGAGAAAGTAAATTCATCTGGAGAGATTTCAAATGACTGCTTGTTGTTTGTTGTTGTTTTGCTTTTTATGCTTGTGTTTCTGGTTGTCTTTCCTGCATTGGCTGTAAAAACGAGGTCATCCACTTTCCAAGAGACAAATTCCAAAATAAGAGTTGAGGCCAGACAAATTCTTGGACTTGTATTTTACTTCCTTTGCTACATGGTGGGGGGAATGGGGGGGATGGAGTCTCTGTCCATATCTCACACTAGAAATGTTGTATACACAGAGCTTGGGGGAGGCTTTTGAAGGTTCCAAGTCACAGATATGTAAGAGGGCTGTTGCCCATATAGCGTCATCTTGTATTTTGAACATTGTGATTTTTTTTTTTTTTGCTTGCTTGAATATCTGAAATCTGGGATTGGCTAAACTAGAAATTTATTATGCTGTCACTGGTACAGATCATTCAAAACTCAGAAACATTGACATAAGTTAATATTGTGTTTTACAAGGATCAGAGGCAGCATGTATGTTTTTCTGACTATCTTCATTTGGGGAATGATAATGAAACTGCCATACTGGATACTCTGTTAATATCTGAGATGTGTGGTGCTTTGCTATTTATTAATGTCATGAGAAACAAGGAACCACCACTCTTCATGAACTACAAAATTCAGCAGATCTTCTCTAATACTAAAAGACTAAATTAGTCAAAATCTGGGAATACTAGTGCTTGCTATTGTAAATTTTGGCCATTTTTGCTTATCTTTGGGGGAGAAAAGGTGATCTGGATCACACTGGAAGTTTTTCTCTATATTCATTTTAAGAGTGGAAATAGAGGAGAATTATTTTAAGTTGTGTTTACACTTTGGTATTATTTGAAAATGGATGTATATACTGGAAATGTCTGTAAGTCTCAGTCTCTGCCCATAATTTATTGCATTTTCTTAAGTGTCTTAAAAGTACTGTTCTTGAACTTTCTTTGTACACTTCCAATGTTTAGATCAGTGATCAACTGAAAATATTATAAACCAAATTCTTATTCCTCAAATCGCTTAGTTTGTATTATAACTATTTTAATTTGTTAAGTTATGGTAATTTTAGGTCTTAGCGAGTTACTTTAATATTATTGCTACTTAAAACTGCTGAAATTGTAAAAGGCACTCGATTTGACTGTCCGACAAAGGACAAAATATAAAGTGATTGATCAAAGAGTATGAAAACAAAGTGCAGGACCTCAGATCGTATGAACATTTGGTTTTCATATTATTTCTTTTCTTGACTCTAGTGCATGAAGCCTCCCTGGGGCTCCAGTGTCTTCAACAACTCCTACTTTAATGCCAGTGCTTTTCAGTGTCCATATGGTTTAACACAGAATTGTTGCTTCATGAATCTTAAAGACTTTGCAGTTTTTTATTTATCAGGAAGTGAACAAAAAGGGAGTATCTGGTTACTATGAACTATATTCCCTAAATGACAGCTCAGTGTGACTCTAACAACAGCCACATTGTTTTGGGGTATAGGTAATGCTTTGGGGGTTAGGGAATGTGTGGTGAGGCCAAGCTATAGACAAGGGAGCATTGTATGAGCTGAATGTCTAGGCAAGAGTTTTCCATGAAAGGACTTTAGTTTTTATAACAGATTATTTAAAACCATCTCTCTTCAAGTAACTCATAGCTTATGTCATAGTTTTCACGTTCTTTTTTTTTTTCCCCCTCCCTGCATCGCAAGTGTACTTCAGAGTGACGCATTAGGGCAGAAACTTGGTGTTGCCCATTCTGATACACTGATGAAGTCCACCATTAATTTTGTGACAATAAAGCTGTCATTCTATGCTATCCCTCTTTAGCTGGGGTTGACATGGATTTCTGGCCCTCAACGTCAGAGAAGCATTTTTAACCCACGGCGGTTCATGATTGAAGATGACAGTGCTCATTCCACTGAGGGGCCTGAAATGGAAACACCTGCTTTGTGCTTCTTTGTTGTTGTTGGAAACAAAGTGGCGAGAGGACAGGAGAGGAACCAAATTAACTCCCACTGCTGCCTTTTATCCCATAGTCTCTCCAGCCCAAAACCTACCTGGTCCTTCAGCTCTTCCAGGTCCAAGCTCCCATCACGGGTTGTGGGATGTAGCCCCCTAATTAGCTCTGATGGTTTTGGCTAAAGACAAAGAATTCTCAACTAGGTTTTTGTGTAATAGGATTAATGTGCATTAAAATTATATTTTTAAAAGGTAAATAGAATACTGCGTTTATGTGGCTATTTGAACTCAATTATAAATGCTAAAGGTTCTGTAGACCGAGCTTCAAGAGAAGAAACCCAGTGTTCAAAGATTCTAAAGGGAGATGTCCCAACAATTCTAGAAGTGTCTTTAATCTGGATGTGTGGTAGCCCCTCATTACGTTGACACACTCAAGAATTATCAAACTTCATCTGAGCAGTTAAATTTATTGTCCCAGCAGGGCTCTGCTGAGGGGCATTTCACTCTGGTGGGCGGCAGGCACTCTGGTTCAGGTCGCCTCGTTAAGTCTGAGTCCTCAGTGCTTTCCGAATGAAAGGGGAAATGGAAAAGAAAAGCCCAGGCTTTTTAAAAATATCTTTTCAAATTTACCTTTGATCAAGGATCTACCTGTACACTATTCTGAAGCTGAGCACTTAAGGATGAAGTCCAGAAATAAAATGTCCATATTTTCCACTAGAATCTGTTTTATTATGATAATGGAGGTGGGGAGTAAATTCTCAAAAGAGAACAGTGTTGTAAGAAATATGAATGTGCTTCAGTGACTCATTCCTGAAAAACAGCCTGGGTGTATAGGCAGATTTTTTAAAAAGTATATTTGTCTTAGGTATTTAAAGTCTCAGGAAGTTTAGTCTTGGTCCAAAACACTGGGGAAAAAATAATACTCAACAGTGCACCAGTAGTATTTGAATAAGTTATAGTAGCAACCTAGACTAGATCCAGCCAGGAAGTCAAGGGGCAAGGGAAAAGCTTACAGAATCAATTTCTCCATGCAAAATAAAAGCATCAAGTTCTACCTTATGGTAAACAGAGGGTCTTTCAGTGGTTGTGCGTGAGTGTCCGTGTGGATGTGTTGAGGGAATGGTGGTTACCTGAAGGCTCACATACGTGAGTGGTGTGTGACCCACTTCCAGATCTAGAGTGGGGAAGGAAAGAAAAGTGATGATTTCCAATCCTTGGCCCTGCCCCAACCCCAACACTGCTAGAGATTCAAGAATGAATAAGAGGTAAAGAATAAGAGAACCAGAGGCAACTTGTCAATAATGTGCATGCTGTGTGTGTAGGTGTACAGAGCTACATATGTGTGAATATATTTCTACTTTACATGCATACATGCATACATACGCATGCACACACACACACACACACACACACACACACTGCAATCACATGGCATAAAATATATATATATATTGTACATGGAACTTGGTACTGTCAGTTAGGACCCCAAGCAGTAATCATAGCCTTATTGCCACTGTGTGTGTGTGTACATGGAATGGCTCATAAGATTTTAAGAGATTTTTTTAATGTAAGTATTTCTACTAAATGCACTTATCCTTCTACATGTTTATATATTTTGGTAAAATTGATTTATTAGATACTTGGTATTTTAGTAAGATAAAGTTTCCTCAATGTTTAGTTAATGCTTTGATGTCAAGATTGCACATTGCTGAGTTGAACCTCAGAAACTTATGCAGCTTTGGGCATTTTCAACTGCGGACCGCAGTCTTCCCTGGCTAAAAATTACTCCTGTGTTCTTGTGCATTTGCTCATGCTCTTCAGTGACGCACTTGCTAGCCGTGGTGCTTACACCACTAACTGCCGGCTCTCTGATGGCAGTGTTGCCATTGCACGGTCGTTTCTTTACTTTTTTTGTGGAGTGACAGCACGGTTAGGTCATTGCCAAATATAACGCAAGTGGATCTGAGCGTGAGTTATGTTGTTGGAAGGTGTCCCCTTCTCTTTCTTTCAGCTGCTTTATCCACACACCCATGAAAGAACCATTGGCCAAAAAGTAGTTCCATTACCCTGAAAAGGGGGAGTTAATAGGCACTCCAGCTAGATGACACCTACCAACAACATGAGGTTTAGTTAGTGCTTTGCAAAACCCCTTAAGTATATGTGTGTATATGTTTTCCTTAATATTATTTATGGTCATCACGATCATTGCTTTTGTATTTTTTAATGGTGTCGCAGTTAAACCACTAGTACATCTGCTGCGTATCACTAACGAAACCAGCCAGCTGAAAAGAGAAACGGGAGAATGAGTTCTTTTCCATTGTAAGAAGTTGATTTATTTTAATCTTTCTTTATATATCACTAAAGGAAAAGAGTTGTTTGAAAATTATTTTGAGTCCAGTAAGTATGGATAGCATGTTATCTGAAACTTTTAATTTGTACATTTTGGTGTCTGATCATTTGCATGGAAGAGACAATAGTGCCACGTCTGAATTGTTCTCTTGTGCTTGGTTAATATGTACTTCTCTAGATTGTTCTGTTTCAAACGGCATTTCTTACTCTTTGGTTTTCAGAGGCGTTCAAAGCAAAATATCACAATGGTCCTCTGTTTTTCTGACCAATCTAAAAATACCTGTGATTACATTTAATTTGTCAGTGTAAATAAATCTCCTGCCAATGAGTATTATTGTTGTCAGACAACGAATGCAATAAAAAGAGAAATACGGATATCTATCAGAGTAATTTTTTTTTCTCTTCCATTTTCACCTTTGACTAAAACAAGTCTTGACTGGGTAAACCTGTATTAACTGTCAAAATATATCTATCAGTCAAGAGCAGAGGTGCACGCTTCCCATGGAAATGAAACTAAAAATAAGTTTTAATGTTGGAACAGTGTAAATTGGCAGCTAGAATTACATTTGAAAGCACGACTATGGAAGTGGGCATAAAGGGAACGATGCTCCACTGGCAGCTTCCTCACTGGCTTCCTGTTCCCACCACAGCTGCACCAGCACCATTTCTGATACCTGTCAGCCAGGAGGGGTCTGTGATGGATGCATTAAACAGCTGGCCTCACACAGCCTGACGCAAGCTCAGACTCAGGCCATCCCGCAGGATGGCGTTCTTCGCGGCCATTTTATTTCTAAAACCTTAAAAGTTCTGAAGACTGGAACAGAATAAATGAGGGACATTAATTTCTCTCTCTCTCTCTCTCTCTCTCTCACTCTCTCTTACTCTGTATCTCTCATACACACCCACACACCGCATGGTTGATTTGTGACAAAACCTTTGGCAATGCGAAAAAACAAATGAACTTTAGGCCAGTTTTCTCTTCCTCAGAGTGTGTTATGAAATTGCTCACTGAGGGGAGGCCTGTGTCCCTTTCTGACTGATCCTGAGTATATGCTGTGTCACACAGGATAGCCTTCTTTCTTTGTCAGGGGATAGGTTGGGGTCAGAATTTGCTGCTTCCGTCAAGAACAAGAGAGAACAGAGTATGGTTACTTCAGTGATGATATCAAGCAACACTTTCTAAAGGAAATATGTGGACTTTTCCAACATACGTACAACAGCCATTGATAGTTTCAAAAACGAAATTTCAGAAAATCTAGCTTTGAGGGCTATGGACCGCATCACTGAATAAGTGAGCATTTGTAGGGCACGTGATCTTATGCTCACTGAAATTGTGACCAAAATAACCCTAATCTGATATGAGGAAAGAGTTTTCCAGGCCAAACAAAATGCTCCTGTTTATTACTTTAAGTTAGCAGCCTTAAAATGTTGACTCTTCTCAATTCAGCAGCAAGCCATTTTCCCTAAACTGCCAGCCCATCATTGTGGCAAGTGCCCTAGAAGAACATTGTTTGTAACATGACTGCCGTAGCATCCCAAAGAAAGAATCCAGACAGAAAGCCATCCTTTCAAAGGAGACAGACAAATGAAGATAGGTAACCTTCCCATCCCAGCTTTTATAAGAAAATGACAAAGTCATCTTTTCATCTAAGTCACGTCCCTCAGAAGATAGGCCAAGGCCGTTGATGTTTTTATTATTACTTTGTTTATCTTTCTGTTGTTTTCTTCTTAGCCTCCATTGCAAGTTACAATAGGAAGAAGAAGAAGAAAACTACGAACCACCACCACTTCTGACAAGAATATCGTCTTTGAGGAGCATTTAGCTTTACCCAAATCGATATGGGCTTCTTTCTGTATCCGATCATGGAAGCCAACAAACTTCTTTTCACTGGATCAAAGAAACTAAAATGCACAATTTATGCTGAGATAAAAGACACTCGTGTGACAGTACTCCCAAGAATGTTAAGGTGTTCCTTCATGCCATTGCTACAGGAGAACTCAGTAAATCAAAGGAAAAGGAGAGATGGGATCATTCAGGTTTATATTTACTGAAATGGAAGTCAGACTGGGCCAGTATGTCTGATGGCTTTGCAAAGGAGGTATGCGTGCAGCTGAGGGAAATTGTGGTGTGCATCGAGCTTTCCAGCAGGTGAACCAGAGCCCCTTGCAGTGAGGACTGGAGGTAACGATGACACATGAAATCATCCTGCTCCTGTGTTCTCTGAACAAGACTCAGTGAGGCAGCCATAAGCTCATGTGCTCTCAGGCAACACACACTTTGGGGAAAGTATGTTTGGATTTCATATAGTTAAATGATTTAAGGCCTGACAACCAACACAGCAATTTTAGCCATTTTATTGACAAGGGCTTTTATTGGTCAATGAAGTTTTTGAGTATTTCTAGACTGATTTGCTATCGTACCCTCAAAAAAGCCTTCTGCGTTGATTCTGTTCGTGGCTAACCAGTTCTTTCCTCCCTCCAGATGTCCAAGTTCAGGGTCAATGGTCACTGCTCAGATGAGATGGTGGTGGAAATGGTGGGCTCACAGCATCCATGGCACGGGTGCAAACTGACCCACTAGAGCTCACAGTACAGAGCTTTCTGGAACACGGTGCCAATCAGCATTTTCCCTTTGTACACGGAGGCAACAGTGCTTCCTTGCAAAACTGTACCATTATCTGCATAAACCAATGTAACTTTAGGTTCTTCTGTTAAAATGTTCTGGATTCGGATCACCTATCAAAGAAATAACATTAGCTTTATATTTCTTTTCAAGTCACTCAAAACATAACTTTATTTTTTTAAATTTCCTTTTAATGTTTTATTTATTTCTGAAAGACAGCATGAGCAGGAGAGGGTCAGAGAGAGAGGGAGACACAGAATCTGAAACAGCCTCCAGGCTCTAAGCTAGCTGTCAACACAGAGCCAGACACAGGGCTCGAACCCATGAACTGCGAGATCATAACCTGAGCCGAAGTCGGACAGGTTTTAATCAGGTGACTTTGAACGGAGATAGAGACACATAGGCCTACCCAGACTAGGCAAGAAGTAGAAGTGAGTATGTAGCACAGGCTGGGTGGGAGACATTAGGGGGTAGTAGGGACTATGGCAAATGAGGGAGGCTGTTAGTAACAGTCAGAGTATTGCCATGCTAGAATTCAAGCTAGTTTTGTGTGTTTTCAGAAAAGCTAGGAATTTGGTTTTTACATTCTGGCAATTAAAAAAAAAGCATACTTCTGTACCATACTCCTCTGTTCCTCTGAACTTAAGTTTCCAACTCTAAACATAAAAGATTTTATAAGTTCACTTTCCTTCATTAGTTGAGCAGAAATATGATAACAACAGTGTGGCAGCATGTGAAGCTGACCACATGTAATAGCCAGTATTTGACCACTTTGGTTAATAAAACAGCAGTTTCATATAATTCACACTACTATAAAGAGCACCCTGTAAGGCGGGGGCCCAGGGTCATGTTTTGGATCTTCTACTTACTCTTTGTTTCTCATTTGTAGAACAAAGTGTGTGGGACTAGATTAAGTTTCTTTTCAACTCTAACTTCCTATTATTTTTAAGCCTTTAGGATAAAATACAATGACTAGAAGAAAGGATACCTACATACAAAAGCACCAAATATGGCAGACTAGGGTGGCCAGTGCCTGTGCATAAAAGGCCAGTGGAAGCACTAAAAAAGACCTCTTTAAAACAGCCGGCCCCAAGGACAGACATGTTAGTTACTAGGAAGTAGGTGATGATGCATCTTGGCTTAAGTAAGCCTCTTTCTAATAAAACTAAATCATCCTTCTGTGGGGCAGTGCCTTCGTTAATGGATTCTGATGGCTTTTTGCTATTCCTTACCAAATCCATCATTAGAAAGGAAGCGTTTTTTTCCAGAACAGCAAACCAGGTCCACACTATAGCAAGTGACCTAAGTTTGCCAAATGAGCTAACAAGCAAGAACAAATTAGGATCTAACATTCTGCTCCGTTCTGAACAGTGAACACGCCACAGCATACATTTTGTCAATTCTGTTAAACATACCATAGAGCAACCCTAATCGCTAAGAGGAAGCAAAAGGCACAAAGGACTGCCATTAAACATAATCGCAATTGTCCTGTAAGCCTGGAGATAAAGGATATGAAGGGCCATAAAGTAATTGGAAATACACATTTGGTTTTGGGTTTTTTTTTTAATCTAAGAGACATGGGCTTAGAAACATTTATTTTGGTGGGTGGGAATGAGACTGACTCTTACAACTGGGCTTGAACTATGTCAAAAATTATATTGGTTATTGGATGTAAATAACAGTATAATTAATACATACTGAAACACTCAAAATAAAAAACTCTGGATGAGTCACAGTAGATGCCTATGGCAACGAGAGTTTAAAATTCTTGTTTACACTGCCAAAATAGTCCACTGAATAAAGTGGGGTCTTGGGGCACCATATGAATGGGGTCTTGGGGCACCATAACTAAGATGGAAGGAAAGGTCTTTTACAAAAGCCTACTGGCTCCCTCGCTCTCCAGCTGAGTCAGAATTGACCAACGCGTAGCGGCAGGTTGATGGGAGGGCCGGGAGAGAGCTGAGGCATCCATTCCAGGCCTCCTCCTTGCAGGGACCCCAATGGGTGTCTGCGTCCCCCAACTGGATGGTCTCTCCACGCACAGCTCTCCTCTTGTTCTGGCTTCTAGTAACCGTTTCCGACCTCCCGTCCTAGCTCTGAGGTGAGGCATTCTCTTCTGTTCATTTCCCTACATGTGCCCACACCTTTGTATAGCGTGCCCTTATTAAATCCCCTCAAATTACCCCCATTTAAATGTACCATCTGTCTCCTGCCTAGACTCTAACTAAATGCCTCCCAATGTCAAACTCCTTTTTATAGCTCATCATTTGGATCATCTATCCACGTCCCTCCTTGTATTTGCACATATAATTGAGATTTATGTTTTCAACTGAGAAACAGTAGGGAATAGGTTGATGATCTCATTCATTTTTCAAACTAACCTCTGATGCAGGAGGATTCTTCGGGTCATAGAAGAAGATTCTCATGCCGTTAGGATGGCATCCAACCCAAAGGTCCCCTGTCACAGGATCCACGGATATGTTATCCACGAGTGTGTTAAGGTCCAGGGACTTCCAGATTAAAACCAAGGAGAGAAGGAAGGACAGAAAGTGAAAAAAAAAAAAAAATGAGAGGTGATGGAACAGTATGTCAGGGAAAGCTATGGTCTTGTCCTCCGTCACCACACTGTTGGTTCCAGGACACAATTCTTCCCCCATTTCAGTAGTGCTCAGGGAATTCCTCTAGCTTTCCATCTATGCCAGCATTTAATCAGTTTCCAGGACAGATGAGGGAAGGGGAAGATGCAGAAAGCCAAGAAGGATTGTTAGAAGTCAGATGAAATCATTTGGACTAACATCTGTGCATGAACCTAAAACTGAAAGGAAGAAAAAGTTTTAAGTGCAGCATAAAACAGCTCCTTCTAAAATGGCATGTGCAAACGATATTTTTGTAAGCATTCAGAAAACAACCAGGAAATGTAGATTCATTTTTGATGAGCACATCAATGAAATGTAGGCTCTTCTTTAATGGCTAATCATAGGCTGTGCAGCCAGAGGAGAAATGATCACCCAGGGTCTAATTTTTGCCTTGGAGTTGGGGGAAAAAGTTTCTTCTTTAGTTTCCTGATGTTATTCAACTCCCTGTTCTTCTGCTGTTTATTTTCTAAATATAAGTTGCAAGCATGTGATGACTGCACAGATTGCTGCCGAGATTTTGTACCAGGATCATAAATAATACCAATGATTCTTAATTCCACCATTCATCATCCTGGCTGCCATCTACTGGGGAGAAATCACATCTATTTGTTTACCTCTAACTCTCAGTTGGAGAAGTAATATCTACCATGTACCTCAAACCGAGGCCAGCATACCTCAGCGCCCAGAGACCATATAATAACTGGTTGTGACTCATTGCAAAGGCCAGAGTGTGGGCAGGCGGCTGCGGCAAACCAGTGCTGCCCTGCCCTGGGCTTCCTCCTCAAAATGAGAGCAATCCCCACATGCCTATGAAGGGACTGGGGGGGCTCAGCAGCACAGCAGAGTCTCCATGCAGAGCCATCATTCATTCCTACCCTGGAGGCAGGCAAGGTCAGCCAAAGGAGGCGGCCAACCAAACATCCTCTGGCCAAACTCAGCCCTGGGCCTTCTCTGCCCCCCACCTCCGAGCCTCTCCATCTATCACAGTGTCAGATAGTCTACGCTGATACAGAAATTTCTTTAGATGAGGAAAATGCTGGTCTCAGGGGTCTGCTATTATCTTTGAGAGGGGTAATTGACGAATTGGTGAATTCCATGACAGTTGAAAGCCTACAGAGATGTAAACTGGGGGTGAGAGAAGGACCCCAAAGCCTGAGGGCCCCTGTCCATTGGACACACGATTACTGAGCTTCCTCCTTGTGCTCAACTCCTGGAGAGTGTGTCAGGAAGAGGCGGGCTTGGCTCCCACCAAGGAGGGGTTGACAGTCCAGCAGGGAGACCCTTCGGGGCCCAGCAATGAACTCTTGCCTTGAAAATTTGTAATTCCGAGCTAGACCAACTCACTACAGTGCACACAATGTACGCATCATGCTTCCACAAAGCCAAGTGAAAGTTTGACATTCCTTGATAAAGGAAGCATAAGAAATCATTCTCGTTGGGAAAAACTGTCCTCTGTTAATATCCCAATTTTTAGAGAACCAGAATGCATCAAAGTGGGACCAATTCATTGGCTGTGTCTTGAAATCTTTTTTTTTCCTTTTTGTGGAGGATGGAATTATGATTACGATTTTGATTATGATTATGATTTTAAGTGAGCTCCAGGCCCGGCATGGAGCCCAACATAGGGATTGAACTCAGGACCCAGAGATCAAGATCTGAGCTGAGATCCAGAGTCAAACACTTAACTGAGCCACCCAGGCACCCTGAGATTATTTTTATGGTGGTAAAATATGCATAACATGAAATTTGTCATTTTAATCATTTTAAAGGGTACAATTCAGTGGCGTTAGTACCCTCACAATGTTATGCGACCATTACCCCTATCCATTTCCAGAAACTTTGACCATCCCAGACAGAAACTCTGCCCCTAATGGCTC
>NW_027530209.1:3892700-3989035 GCF_008692635.1 Crocuta crocuta | reverse complement strand
CCATCCCCTGGTAACCTCTATTCCACTTTCTGTCTATGAATGTGTGTATTCTAGGAACCTAATATAAGTGAAATCACACAACACTTGTCCTTTTTTGTCGGACTTATGTCCCTTAGCACAAGATCTTCAAAGTTCATCCTTGTTGGAGCACGTATTAGTACCCACTCCTTTTGAAGGCTCAGTAGTATTCCATTGTATGTCTATCCCACATTTTGCAAGACATAAACCACCTGCATCTCATCACAAATTGTAAGATCAGTCTCAGTTGATTTATCAAATTTCTTGACACTCCAAGTATTAACTAATTACCTGGTCTTAATTAATATGGTCCTTCAAAAGAAAGAATAACATTGCAGTCACAGAGGGGGAACCTCAACTGAATTGTTATATCAGGAGATGGGCATTACCTATTGCCAAAAATGGGTGCCAACCCTGAAATACGTCCTTGGCAGGACCAGTGCCTTTATCATTCTGTTGTGAATATATATTAGATTGGGCTCTAGTCTTAAACATTCTTTAGCTTTCAGGTTACAGAGGTACCTACTGTTACAACCACAATCTACTTTTATTCCCTTAGCCAGTATGAGTGTGTGAAATTCCACTTTACTTCAGCTAATACCAAATGGGCCATGCCAGTGATTTTTAATGTCAAGCATGATGCTACATTTGGTATAGCTTTGAGGTAATTTTCTTAGAGTGAAGCCTGTCATGACAGTACCTTGGATGTACTGACAAGAACAGGGCCATGGAGCATGGGGACAACACTCCACGTCATAGGTGGTTATGGCAAGAGAGGGATGTCTTGTTCATAAGGGACAGGGGACTGCTTTTACAATGCTCCACTTTGGTGTTACTTTTGCTTTCCTCTCCTTTGTGTGTTTACTTCTTTTGACCAAAACTTCAGACCAGATCATAAATGGTGGGGGGTAGAAGATAAACCCCTGAAGTGTACCAGCCCCATCGTACTAATTTAACAAGTATTTGTTGAGTGCCTACCACATGTTGGGAATGCTTCCAGGAACAAATAAAAAACTATCTGCCCTTCTGGAACCTACACCCTAGTGGAAGAGGCAGATAATAGAGAAGATAAACTAAAATACACAGTACTTCCCTTATAAAATATAAGTAAAACATATAGTGTTAGTAATGAACATTGAAGGGAAAATGAAGCTGTAAGGAGAAAGGAAGTGTGTGTGTGTGTGTGTGTGTGTGTGTGTGTGTGTGTGTATGCGCGCATGTGTGTGTGTTGGAGGAGGTCATCAAGAGGACGTGACCACCAGTTGATCCTCAAGCTGGACCCAGACAATTGGAGGCTCCTTAACCCCTCCCCTGTCCTTGGGATGTACATTCTGCCCACTGTTTCCACAGTGGGAAGTGTTCCAACGACATAGCCTTGAGGGAGTAATGTGTTATTGAGACCATCTGGACAGTATATGTGGCTGAATCCAGTTAAGGCCTCTATATAAACTTTAAAGATCCTGGTGGGTGGGTGTGGAGATCTACTTGTCCTGTGTCTGTTCAAAACAAGCCTCGAATACAAGTTCCCCTGTTTATTAAACCTGCCGTCTGCCAGTCTGTCTGTCTTCTTCTTTGATCTCTCCTTGCCCCCATGTTTGGGCAAAAACATGGATTAACTTAGAGGATTTTATGCTAAGTGAAATAAGTCCAACAAAGGAAGATAAATACCATATAATTTTGCTTACATGTGGAATCTAAAAAACAAAACAAATGAACAAAGAAACAACAGAAACAGACTCATAGCTACAGAGAACAAATGGGTGTTTGCCAGCAGGGAAGGAGGTGCAAAAACAACAAAACAGGTGAAGGAGGTTAAGAGGTACAAACTTCAGGTATAAAATCAATAAGTCACAAAAATGAAAAATATAGTCAGTAATACTGCGGTACCGTTGTATGGTGACAGATGATGACTGCATTTGTGATGAGCATGGAGTCATGTGCAGAATCCAATCCCTATGTTGTACACATGAAACTAATTGTGTGTCAACGATACATCAATACTAAGTTTTTTAAATAAGTAGATTTAATTTTAAAAAAAGAAAGAAAGAAAGCTGGAAGAAGAGTTGAGGCCAGAGAAGGACAGGTGGGTATGCCCTACTCTGTAGCTTCGGGGCTGCCAGGCGTGGTGAGAGACACGATGGTAATTTGAAGATCTTGAATGCTACTTGGCAAAGCTAGGAGGGCGCAACCTGCCACAGATTAAGTTCCAAGTGCTGTGACAAAGTTTGATTGGGACTCGAGGAGGTGGAGCCCCCGGGAAAGTGAGGAGAGTGAAGAGGAGGATGCTGTGGTGACTGACAGTGAAGCGAACGAAACGCCCCCTGCTGTCCAACCCCTAATACACAGGAAAGCAACGGCACCATGACAGCCCCAGCTAGCAGGGTAGTCTCCAACTGAGAAAACGATACGAAGGGAGAATGTACTCCCACTGAGCTGACTGATACAGCTGCCAAGTTCCAGTAAAAAGGCCAGGGAATGTATCCCAACACGATTAGTGCACCTATGGGATACGGGGGGAGATGACATTTCTCTGGGCAGGAACAGAGAAAATGAGCAACATCACTGCACACCCTGCCCTCCAGCAGCACCTGGAAGGAGCTCAAAGGTTCAAAGTACTCACTCTCTTATAGACTGAATTATTGTCGCCTGCAGTGAAGTTTGGCCCAATGAGGGGCACCTACCTGGGCGTGTGGAATCCTGAAAATCTATACAGGGGGTCCAACAATCCTTAGGGAATTGGGAATGAGACGGGCAATCTCCATCTCTGTCTTTGAAAGCCCTGATTAGGCCACATTCACTGCAAGAGTTAATGAGAGGATTCTCCAGTCAGCCCCCAACACCTCTTATGGGACACGCATGTCCATGTTGAGCCCAGTTGTGAGACAAGACATTTATAATGTTGGTCAATCCATTGTTGATCTGGGGAAAACTGACAAATCCCAGGAATGGTATGGGCTGTGGGAAAGACCTGAGACAGAGAGGTCACCCATAAAACCCAAAGGCTATCCCAATTGACTAGAAAGGTCCAGTAAAAATAACCCAGAAGCAAGTGTGGTTTAACTTGATTGTTGCAGGGACCTCACATGAATGGAGAAACTGACAACTCAACACTATATTCATTGGCCTGTGGAAAGCCATCAAACCTGAACAACAATTCAGACCTGCTCCATCTGCCCCTTCCCATCCCTGATGCTTTGCCTGCTCTAGCAGAAGCTTTGGGAATATAGTCCTATTTAGGATGAGTTCCTCCCATACCTCAGGTATAAATGCAGGCCAGGACTGCCTCGAGGTGAGGGCAGTTGAGGGGCCAGCAGAGGCCTCAAGCTGTATACACTACTCACCAGTCCTCCAGAACAAACTCTAGGGCATGCTGGATCCAAATGTACTCTAATACATGGTAACCCTCAGAAGTTTTAAACACCATCAATCATTACACAGAACAAATGGTTATGGTTAAGAAAGTTCTTTGACATTACAAATTTAGTGTTCCCCCTCTACCCCAGGAATATGAGGCTTCTCTCTCTCCAACACCAGAGATCATACTGAGCATTGACATCCTACAAGATGAAACTGCAAACCTCTATCTGTGAATTCCGACGCTGGGTTATAGTAATCAAACCAGTTCTGGAAGGAAACACCCACTGGAAACCAGTGGGCCTGCCACCCCTGGGGGAAATGATAACTGTCAAACAATACAAATTGCTCCGGAGCGTAAGAAGATAGAAGAAACTATGCAAGAACATGCTGCAGGACATACTCCAAGTTTTCCTGGAACAGCTGCAAGGGACAGGATGGGCCATGAGCCCACAAAATATTCAGGGCCCAGAAGCTGCCATAAAGTTTCTGGGAAGTCATTTGGTTAGGCAAGACATGTGTTCCGGAAGCTGTGATTGATAAGATGCAAGCTTAACAATTCCTAAGAACATGAAAGAGGTACAAATCTTTGTGGGGATTTGGGGGATTGGGAGGACTTTTATTCCCCATCTGGCACCATGTGTCTGTCCCTTCTATGGACTGATCAAGAGAAAAAAAAGGACACGCGTGGGACTGGGGATCATGGCAACAAGTCACCTTTGAGAAGGCAAAAATACTAGTGAAAGCTTAGGGCATTAAAGCTCTGGGCATCTCCCAAGCAGGGCTATCATTTGAGTTGGGTCTGTGACTCCAGAAGGTATGAGCTGGGTACTGCACTGGGGATCACAGGAGGACAGAGTTCCCCTAGGATTTTGGCCCCAGCTCTGGAAGGGGACAGCAACTCCATACACCCCGTAGAGCAACAGATCCTAGCAGTGTAGACAGTACTGCTCCAGTGGAGCCTCTCAGGACGGAAAGTATGTCAAAGTATGAACGTTCCTTCTTTTCAAGGGGTGGGTTGAGAATATGTTCCGCTGACCCATCTCTGCCACGGCTCAAGCCCTCATGTGGACTATGTGGTGTTCCCATCTGCCGCAGAGGAGCGCTCTGTCCACCAGTGCGCTGTCTCTAGAAATGACAGCCCCACCAGGGCCCTGTAGAGTATGTATATCCTCCAGATGCACCACCCCTCCCGGGCCCCATTCCTGTGGCAGCCCTAGCAGCCTACAGAGAGAGAGTGGCGGATGGATCTAGTCAAGGGAATCCATCTAGGGGCGGTGCAGTTGAGTTGCTATTCAGCCCAACACTGACATCATCTGGGTGGAAGCGGAAAGAAACCGGGAAGAAATCGCAGCCACCGTGGGTCTGTTTGGTTGGTGATCACTCATGAGCCCTGACCTTTAACCCTTTGCATTGACAGTTGGGGTGTTCTAAAGGGATTCATCCCATGGCTTGGACAATGCTAAAGCAAGGGGTGAATACTCTTAAGCCCTGGTGGGATCAGGATACATGGAAAAATATTCGAACCTGCCTGCAAGAACCTGAGACAGTCCTCACTGTCTTCCACATCTCAGCTCACAAGGGACTGACACCCTTTGGCAATAAGGAAGCAGATGTCCTGGCTTGGATATAAGCACTAGCAACTAACCCTTTAGTAGACACAAAGATTGGGTGCATAAAAAGAGTAGCCACCCCAGTGCCCTGGGAAGGCATATCTCCAAGGATGCTCCATTGCCCTGAAAATACAGTGACTTTGTCAATACAGTAACAGCATGCCCTGTGTGTTTTAAACAGCATCCAAGGCAACTGCCAAAGAAGTCTGAGGCCATCCACTGGGTTTGGCAAACTGATTGGATTAGTCCTTTTCCTGTGAGTTAGGTTCTAAATAGGTCACCACATCTGACCTAACCCAAGGTCTCCCTTGTCATCATGGCTGCCACCATCAGGGGATTAGAGAAGCTGAGTAATATGTATGAATGCCGTCATTGAATAGACAATGATTTGGGGTCACATTTCAAAAGTCATCATGTGCAAAACCGGGCAAAAGAACACAACATTGAAGTTCCATCTGCCCTATAACCCACAAATGGGGGGGGGGGGCAGGTAGAAAGGTGAAATGGAATATTAAAGCATCAGATGAAATTACCAGCAAGTAAAACCCCCTTGGCTGGGTAGGCTATAATACTACCCCAGGCTTTAATATCTTTGAATGATCAACCAGTAGGGCGCTGTTGCCCCAGATGCCAGACTGGGGACCCCTCCCAAGGCACCCAATACTGAAAAGGTCCGGAAGTCATGAGAGGCAGCAATTGCCCCAACTCTCACCATGGATCAAGGAACTATGCTGCTGAGAACACCAAGCCCCATAACGCCCGGGCAAAGCATCATCTACTGGAGTTTGCGATGATATGTCCCACCAGGATGGGTGACTTACCTTGCACCCCTGGGTGAAGGGGAACTACTGGGGCCCCACTGGATCCCACTGTTCTGCTGCAGGTTGGACCTGTTGAAATGCACTACATCTGGAATGGAACACGCACCACTGAAAGAGGGGAAAGGGTATGGGCCCTATTCTGGCATATCCTGCTCCCAGGCTACCTCCTCACGCATGACGGCGCTGCCTTCCCTGGCCAACATGTATGGTATATACACCATGGTCAAATGCCTAAAGCAGCAGACACATTACCATCTAAGGATCAGGCCACAAGTGTAATTCTTAAAGAAGGGGGAAGATCTCCCACGTAAGTTCCTATTAAATATCTTTTTTTTTTTTCAACCTGAAAACTTCTGCTGCTCCTGGGGTGTCTAGTCACACAATGGGCACCTGAGGGAAATACCCTTCTACAGTGGACCACTCATATGTCTGACAAAGAAATAAACTCAACTGTTGGATAACTGAGCAGCTGCCCTTCTCTAGCTGTCAGGATTGCCATAGTAGGTACCACCATGCTGGGGAGGGGATCCAAAAGCTCTAAAGCAGTACATTAAGAAAGAGCAACTTAAGAGGAGTACTCTGAATTCATCTGATATTACCAATACTAATCCAGAAAACCAACTAAGGGCACATACCATCAGTAACACTGGGCCTGGGTATTCTTTTTCTTGTAGTCAGTCAAACTACACAGGCCCCCCATCACAGTGCTGATTGAAGGATTCTAGAAATACCACCATTAGAGCTATGGGTGGCTATGCTCAGATTTGAGATGGGTTTGTGTGAGCTACCTAGGGTTACAGACAGTGGAACCTCCAGGTACCCCTATGTTGGGAACAGAAAAATCATTCTAAATAGAACCAACCCAATTGTATGAGGAATGTATCCATGGGATGGATATCACTGGTACTGTGTAATTATTCTGTCATATTAAAGGGTGGCAACTGCTTTGGCACTGACTGCTCACACTGCCCAGGTATTTATTGGGTGGCCACAAATGGGACCCGGTGCTCAGGTGGCCCAAATCTTTGGTCATGGCTTCTACCTATGTGGTTGGGCCCCTACACTCTGTGTTTTCCCTGGGCATGCAGTAGAGTCCACCCCACAGTAACAACTGCCAAGCTCCCCCCAGCCCCAGGCCAGGTGGGCACACTCTGTTTCCACTGATATGATCATCTGGCCACTGGCTTTGTTCCCTCCATTGGCCTGGAGGGTATTAGAGAACACATCAAAGCCCCTACCAAATGCATCCAGCCAGACTTAAATAAGAGCCAACAAAGCCTGTCTGTACTGAACACTGAAATGTCTCTAATGATAAAAGCTGTCGTCCACAATAGGATGGCCTTGAACACTATTACCACCTCTTTGCCATCATCCAAACAGAATGTTGTGTGTTCATACCTGATGCATCTGCTAATGTGTCATCTTTATTAAATCACGTAAGGACACAAATGAATGCCCTCACTGATTTGACCCTTAGTTCAGGGGACTTAATAAATCAGTGGTTCAGATGGTGGGGCTCTTGGAGGAAAAAAATGGTCACTGATTTTGGGAATCATTGCCTACTTTGTGTTTTCTCTTGCATGTGCTGGTATTGTTGCTATAGCATCTGCCTCCAATGTAGCCAGATAGCCACTAAACAAGCTGCATCCATGCTATTGAAACCCCTTGCTGACTGCCCTGGGCACACTGCAGACGAGGGGGGTAGATGAGACTGTAAGAGCTATCACAAGGGATGGAGTGGTGGAGGAGGTCACTGAGAGGACATGACCACTGGTTGACCTGAACAGTCCAACCTCCACTGGTTGGACCTGGACAGTTGAAGGTTCCTCATCCTCTTCCCTGTCCCTGAAATGTACATTCTGCCCAATGTTTGCACAGTGGGAACCATTCCAAAGGCACTGCCTTGACAGAGTTAGGTGTTGTTGAGCCCATCTGAATGGTATATATGACTGAACCCCATTAAGGCCTCTATATAAACTTTTAAGATTCTGGCAGGCAGGTGTGGAGAGAAATGCATCTTGCAGCTGCCTAAGACAAGCCAAGCAAATGAGTTCCTTTATTAAACCCGCCGCCTACCAATTTGGAGTGGCCTGCCTCTTTCTTGGTCTCTCCTTGGCCTCCATGTAGAGAGAGGTGGGTTTGGGTTGCACTAGGAAGCTCCCGAGGTTGCAAACTAATGGTGTGTGGGTAGCAAGGGGAGCAGAGTCTCAAGCTTAGACTAGGTGGCCAGGCAATGCCTTGCCGAAGTGACATTTTAGTGAAAACTGGAAGGATATGAAGGAAAGCCACAGAGATCTGGAGGAAGATCCTCTGAGCAGAGGGAAGAAGTGCCCACGCAAGGCAGGGCCCCCTGCTGAGCCCAGGAACTTGCAAGATCAAGAGGGGGGAGCACTGAGACAAAGGTTGCAAAGTGATGGGCTGCTGGGATGCACGGTGGTCACTGGGAGTACTTTATATTTGATTGGGCTTTATATGTATATTATTTATAATTATTGTGGAGAGCGCTGTCACATGAAATACCAGTTGAGGCCATTTCTTGGCTGTTCTATCAACATGGAAGAAGAAATGAAAGGGAGAAAGAGAAGGGGGAGGGAGAAGAGGAGGGGAGGAAGCAGGGAGGGGAGGAAGGGAAGGGGAACTGAGCAATACAATGCCCAACTGAAAATTCACGAGGGCAGAAAGAATCAAAGTTTTCATAGGTGAGATATTTGGTTTGCTGCTTCCCAGTCTGTCGCCAAATAAAAGCGAACAACAAACACAAGATGCTGTTGACTCTTAATAGAAAAGTGAAAGATGGGTTCTCACCCACTCCAATTAGACAATCCTTTTTTGCTCACTTTTAATTTCACAAATCAATTAGAATCTAATTATCACTCTGCAAACTTATAGTGTTAATACATCTTACCTTCAATGGAGTTAAAGTCCAATTAGCGTGCTTTTCATACACATGAATCTTATGAGCCAGCAATTCAGCTATATAGACATACCTTCAAAAGAGAAAGAGCTACATCAAAGCACTTGAAGTAATGTAACTCAAAAGGTTACGGTGAAGTTCTAATAACTCTCCCTAGGAAAGAACTTTGCTTAGAGACCGGAAAGTGGAACTCATCTCAAAGCACACCAAATTCTGAAAAAAAAAAACCTGAATGAGTTTATCATACACAAAAGAATTGTAATTTCTGAAAAGTTATTTCTAAACTTAAGAACTTAGTTGTCCCTGACTAGAAGGGAAGAAATTTAGCCCTGGTACCAGCTCTTAATATCTGGGAGAAAAATGTATTACACTGCTTCTCTTAATTTGTCAATGTAGCGACAAACCCCAGATTCTGCATTTCAGAGGATAGTGGGGTCTCTCAGGCAGGCTGCAGGAAAGCCCCTTGACAATCAGGCTCTTGTTTTAGGCCAGAGAAAGTATGAGAGAAGACAACATGCTTGGCATGGGTCTGAGAGAAGTTTCCCTCCCCTCTTACTCTGAGTCTGGTCCTGACCCTATTCATTTAGTATTTTGCACACAGCACAATGCTACACTCATCATAGAGAGCTGTGGTCAATGCATCCCAGAGCAAAAAGAGAAATAATGACTTACTATCTGCTATTTTGGAATACCAGGAAGTGCTATAAATAATTGAAAGTGGTCCATGATGTTTCTTCTAATTATATTACTAAACCCTCTGAAATCCATGATGATACAAGATGAGGAAGGATACATATGAATGGATATATAGTGCTTTTAAAATTATTTTAGGGGAGGAAGGGGCAGAGAGAGAGGGAGAGAGAACCCCAAGCAAGCTCTACTCTCGATCTCACAACTCTGGGATCATGACCTGAGCTGAAATCAAGAGACAGATGCTCAACTGAGCCACCCAGGTGTCCCCGATATACAGCTTTTACATAGAGACCAATGTTATCCCAAGTGTCGTACCCAGACTAGTGCTTTTCTGTGAATTGTTTATTGCTGGGCCACCACCAAATAATAATATAAATCAACTACATCATGGGGCACACTGGTGAGTTCAACTGAATTTTCCCCCATAGCAACACTTTTTTGATGAAGAAAGCAGTGTCTTGATTTGCATTTTGGTGCAACCTCTTTATCTTGTCACAACCCAGCGCTACTGAGACATATAACTACAAGCTGTTCATCTTATTATGCACTCAAAAATCTTCCCTTGAAGCAAAGCTATTTAGCAATACTAAATGTTTATCACAGATCTCCCACATACACAAAAAAAATTTTTTTAAGAGTATGCCTACACAAAATAGAAAAGTTTTGTCTGATAAATTTTACCCCCTGAAAAATTAAGATATTTTAAAGTTCTTCCTAATTTCCTCTTACCAGGATAACATGTTAAAATGTGCCACATTATTTAGAGAATGAATATGTTCTAAAGATATCTAGCAAGGGACTGGGGGAATGCACGATATTTGAAAGAGTTCACATACTTGCCATCAGGTGAAATGTTGATTCCATTGGCAAAGTCAAATCCATCTGCCATCACTTGAACGTCAGTTGGACTATAGTAAGCAACATAGGACCACGCTAAACCCAAATACATCTCCCAGGATCTCAAGTACTGGTCAACAAAATAGTGATCATTTGTGGCATAAAAGTGCTCAGGTCCCACAGCAACAATGTCATTCAAACTGCAAATTCAAACACACACACACATATGATATATACAGGTGAAGGTATTATACATTACAGGACTATACATTCATTAGCATTCATTAATGTCTGTTCCTAAAATCAAGATGTGGGATGGAGTTTTCACTCTAGCTATTATAGCACAGAATTAATATGGCATTAATCCCACCTGTATAATCCTCAAAGACAACAATTACTCTTTAAAAAAACTAAAAAATTGTTATAGCAATGTAACATAAAAGTCCTATTAGGGGCACTTGGGTGGCTCAGTCAGTTAAGCATCCAACTTTGGCACTGGTCATGAACTCAGAGTTGTTGAGTTTGAGCCCCACATAAGGCTCTGTGCTGACAGCTCAGAGCCTAGAGCCTGCTTTGGATTCTGTGTCTCCCTTTCTCTGCCCCTTCCCTGCTCGTACTCGCTCTCTCTCTCTCTCCCAAAAATAAATAAAAATATATTTTTAAAAAATCTTATCAACTGTATCTTAAAAATAGTGCTAGGGTGTGTGTGTCTGTGTGTGTGTGTGTGTGTGTGTGTGTGTAGATATACTAAATTCAATAGACATTAAATTAGGTCAGGAATCATTATCAGGGCACAATTTATTTATGTTCATCTAGAACACACTCTCATATAGAACAATCCGAGACATCATCAGGCAATAGGAGTGCTGCAAGTGGGCAATCTTGAGACCTGCATTTTAGTTAAAGTTCTGCTACTATTAGCCGTGCAATTTAGGCAAAATCAATGATTTCACATGAGGCCCTGGCCTCAGTTTCCTTGTCTGTAAAAGGAGGATGAGATGGACTGGTCTATCTTTCAGCTTTAAGACGTTACTTCCAGCCTTAGTTTCATGGTTCTAAACTGAGTAAAATGTCCATGAACAAGAATGCTCAGAAACAGGAGTCTCTGGCATATTTTCTTTCTGATTTTGATTCTCTCTCTGTTACTGAAAATCTAAGATATATGAGTCTATTTTTCTGCTTTAATAGGAACAACAGTGAACACATAAGTGAGTCATTCTTTGTTGATTGAGGTGACAGAAGTTCCCCAGGGCCATTATCTGGGAGAGAATGATCTCTGCTCTGTTGCAGGGGGCGTAATGGCCTGCACATCAGCTCTGACGCAGCTCTAGGCTCCTGAGCCAGTTAGATAAGCATACAGAGCCTCAGTTTTCTCATCTGTAAAGAGAGGTTAAATAATTTTCCCAGCTTCATACAGCTCATTAGTATAAGAGTAAGGGTCAGAATCCTAATTTGTGGAGCCGCAGTAGAAATCACCGTAAGACAATGCCTGTTGTGTGATTTGTAGAAAGCGTGCCACTCACTAAACCCTCAATCAATGGTGGCCATTATCACAACATGAGGAAAAAGGTCTAGGAATTCAGGATTAGTGTTTACAGACTCCAAGCATAAGCCTCTTTCCCTTCTTTTTTCCCCTCTCCTTTTTAAAAGTAAACTTCCAAAAATGCGTACACTTTATAATCATTTGCCTGTTTTTCATAAAAAGGAGCAGAGATGGGTGTGCCAGAGTAATAGCTTTGAAATCTTTTTTTTAATATTTATTTTTGAGAGAGAGACAGAGACAGAGCACAAGCTGGGGGAGGCAGAGAGAGGGGGAGACACAGAATCCGAAGCAGGCTCCAGGCTCTGAGCTGTCAGCACCGAGCCTGACGCGGGGCTCAAATCCAAGAAGGTGAAATCATGATCTGAGCCGAAGGCTGAAACATTATTAACCAACCGAACCGAACCATCCAGGGGCCCTACAGTTTTGAAATCTTGTAAACCCCATTTGAATGCTGACGTTGCTTGTTATATATATGGGGCCATAGCATGTCACTAACCTCCAAGCCTCACTTTCCTCTCTGTACCTTTAGAGGTTGGGAAACAAAATGGAAGAATGACTACAAAGACCTTGACATTATGCCGGCATATAGTAGACGACCAGTCATGGCCATTGTGTTATAATTAATAACATGCTTAAATCATAATAGATTAGTAATAAGAGCATTAATGCTATAAACAACAGTATAAACAACCATCAGATACAAAGCAGAACATATACATGGCTAGTCTTTTGGTCCAGAGAACAGAATTTTGGTTAATTGTGGCACTACAGTTATTTTCAGTTTGGCTCTACATTGCCAAAGATAAATATTTTTGCAGTTGGCCAGAAAAAAAATACTCTAACTCTGGGAGACTGGGCTAATCTGAGATTTCCAAGTCTAATTGTGAAACAAATAAACTAAGTTTTCACTATATCATAGTGGCTCAGAGGAACAGCCTCAGCTTCAAGCTATCAGAGTTAAAATCCCAGCTACACCATTTTACTGATGGTATCATCTGTGGCAAGTTAAATACTCTAGACTTCAAAGTTGTTTTTTTTTTTTATCTAAAATGGTATAATAATAACATTTAATTAAGCAGGCATTTGCAAAAAGATAATAAAGTCATCAGTTTAAATTTGGTTATTGCAGCACCTAACTTATAGTTAAAGCTCACTGTTGCTGTTATTGTTATTGTTATTATTATTATTATTATTAGCCCAGCTTTTCCATTCTGTATACTTTTCCCTAATTGAGATCTTAGTATGCAGTACATCTGCCAGACACTCAGTATTCTCATTCTCTTTCCAAAATCTATTTGTTGAATAAATGTATAAATAAGCTGTCCCACCAGAAGCTGTTCTCTGAATTTTCACCCATCCCAGGGATGCAGAAAAAGACTTGGGCCATATAGTACCTACTCAACTACTAATTAGTTGATTGGCCTTCATCCAGTAACTCAGTTTCTCTCCAACTTCAGTTTCTCTGTCTTCAAAACCACCAGGTAAGAAAAAAGAGGAGGGGATACTGGGAACCCTAAGTGCATACAAAGTGCTAGGCCCTCTGCTGGGCCCCTTCATATGAATAACACACAGTTTAGAAGAAACCCAGATTTACAAATCCTGCCAATGCTGTCTGTTAATCAATCAAATAAAGGTTGGGATTCTAGAAAATCTTAATGATTAAAGGAAAAAGATTGTTTGGGAAGACAGTGTCAGATTATTGTCCCAAATCCATCACTAGCCTCATAAACCAAATCGTAAGGCAAGTGAGGAAGTTGATTTTATGTAGAGTTGATCAGGGATCCCTGAGTGGTTTCTTTTTCTTTGTGTTATATTGTCAAGAAGTCTAGGATTGGAGCTGAGTGTTAACCACAGGGAAATTTATTACATAAATCACGTGCCAACAACGGCAGTAAAGGCGGTACAGGAAGGTCTTACAGGCAACTGGATTTCAGGTCTCCATTGGGCATATGTTTCTAATTCATAGAAACATCAAAGATTCTATATTTTATACAGAATAAAAAAATGAATAAATAAGCAAGCTCAAGATGTGGAATTCATCTGTGAAACTGGTTTGAATTGGAAATACTAAGTGTGGCTTTGGAGAAGAGTAAGGCTATTTCTCCAGAACAGTTCAATTGGACATTTTGAGCCCAGAGCCTTGAGTCATCATCCAGGCAGCCTGCGAAATGAGAGAGGTAGAGAATGGGTCTTCAGTCAAGGGTTTTAATCCTCAAAAGTATCTGCAGAAGAACATTTGGAGGAGTTGGTGATCATTAGAAAGGAGGGTTGACCAGCCATTATCTCCCCTCCCCCTTTGGCTAAAAGGAAAAACTAAAAGTATATTAACCACCTACTGGTTTGAAAGGAAAATAGAAATATGATGCATCTCAGTACTTAGGCAGAAGTTTGTGTCTGATGGTTTTCAGATGCAAAAGTGATTTTTCTTCTTGTTGAAATTTAAACAACTCAACTGTGGACTTAAAGTCTGGATGGTTCACCACCAGCAGGTACACAGTATTATCTGAGAAGAGATTAAAAACAAAAATCGAAACATTAACTGAGCTCTCAGCTGTCAGCCCCATCTCCAGAAAGCAATTTCAACCCACCCCCAAATAGTACTTAGGGTGTCAGGCAGATGGAATATTTTCATCTCCTTGTAGAGAGAAGCACTTGTGATTGCTCCAAAGAAAAATGGTTAAAAGAAGAACTAGTGACAGTCTCTAAAAACCCTCCAAACTCCACAGGGGAAGGGGTTGGGGGGGGGGGTAGGGAATCCTCACTTTAAGAATGAGCAAAGCTTGACACTAAAACTCCAAAGAGCTTGTTAAGCTTTCGACTGCAAATGGTCTCAGCAAGATGCAAAATGGAGATAAAAGAGATAAAAGATGTGGAGAATACCAATATGAGGTGTGCTCAGGTATAATTTACACAGTGTAAAATGATAAATTCCATAAAAAGAACACCCAGGAGATGCCATCAAAGGGAAGTAGCTTCCCTGAGTCAGTATGGCTTTAAGACATAAAAGAGACCCATCTAAGTGGTCAAGAAGGTGTGATTAGAGTTGGCAAGCGAAGTTAGATTATTGCAGTCTTTGCCTTAAGAAGCAGTACGTCTTTGGAAACCTTTGATGTAACCAAACTGGTGTTTAAAGAAAAACAATGCAAAGTGTAGTGGGTTGGATTGAAGAGATTTAAACAGAGAATCCAACGAGAAAGCTCCTTGCAGTTTGTCCATTCAACAAACAAGTGTTTATTTTAATGGGTGCTAAGTGCTACAAAGGGAAAAACAAAACCAGATCAAGGAATGAAAGGTAGTAAGATGTTTTCTTCCTGAGAGTCAGGTAAGTTCTAAAGAAGCGATGCTAAAGCAGAAAATGAAATGATAATAGGAGACCAAACCATGTGAGTATCTAGAGAAAGCATTCCCAGGTGAGGGAAGAGAGAGTGCAAAGACCCTGAGGCAGGAGCTTCCTTGGCACATTCACTTAATAGTAAGGCTGTGGATGGAGTAGAGTGAGTGAAAGATAGGGTGGGAAGCCTGCAGCCATAGACATAGATAGCCACGGCCAGTCTTAAGGTAAGGATCCAGGGCTAAGTCACTGGGGCCTTGGAGCCAAGGAGCAGCTTGACCTGAAGTTACAGTAGGAATCCAGGTATGGGGGGAGGGCACCGGGCATAGACAAGAAATGGCAAGAAAGGATATAAGGACAGTTGAAAGGAAGTATCAAAATTCCCCGATGATGGCTGAGGGATGGGGGAGGCAGGAATCAAACGTAAGTGAGGACTGAAACCCAGATTCATGCTGTGTGCAGCAGATTCGGCCTCTAGGAATTGATCCTAAGGAAATATTCGCAGAAGATATATATACAAGAATGTTTATTTTGGCATTGTTTGCAATGAGCATAAAGGCAGGAACCGACTGAATATCCATCAACAGAAGAACTATATTACAGCACTCCCATGCAACTGAATCCTAAACAGCCACTGCAAAGGAGCTCTAAATGCACTGTCATAGAAATCATAGAAAGGAGTCCATAATGTAACGATAAATGCAAAAGCAGTTTATAGAAGAGTTTGTGTAATATTACTCCCTTCTATTTTTAAAAGTGTATGCATACTCAACAGCATATTTCTTTGCACTTATAACTTTTAAAAATAGAATATGATGTTGATAAATGGGTGGAGAGATCACTCATGGGTGGACTATACATGTATATATAAAAGAAGAGACTTTGTATGGGGTATAAAGGTAAAGAAAAAAAGATAAAAGGCTGGAAAATCAGTTTTCAACATATTGAGTTTAAAGCAGCTATAGGAGAGGACCCCAAATGGAATAATCTAGTAAGCTAAAGAAATGGAGCTGAAGAGCCGATAGAAAGAAAGAAAGAAAGAAAGAAAGAAAGAAAGAAAGAAAGAAAGGAAGAGAGAAAGAAAGAAAAGCGAATACCCCATTAACAGTATTCCCCTAGAAAGCAGGGACAGTTAAGGGGTGTGACTTGGCTGAACTTTCTGAAATAGAACAAATAAAGAGGAGGCAAAAGATCAGTCTTTGGGGGAATGTTCAGAGAATCTGAAATAAATGATGAAACAATGAATAGGGAAAAGACCTGTAGTAGGATTAGAACTAAGATAGATAAGTATATTGGATTATCAGGGAGGAGCAATTTACTTGAAGGAAAAAGTGGTCAACAGCATAAAATGAGGTAGAGGAAGGAAGGAAGGAAGGAAGGAAGGAAGGAAGGAAGGAAGGAAGGGAGGGAAAATTGGAAGAAAGAAGGTTTGTTAATAAGGACATTGCTGATGACTTTCAAGGCAGCAGTTTTAGTCACCCACAACAGGGAAAGTCTGAAAGAAAGGGGGAAGGAGGGACTATCTGCTGAGGAGATGGAGGCCATGGGTATAGACATGGTCCTCAACCCCAGCCTTATATTTTACCACCTGGAGAACTTTTAACAAGTACTGCCACACAGGCCTTCCTCAGACTGACTGAATCAGATTTATTGGGGCTGGGATCTGGTCATTAGACTTTTTTAAATGTTTTATTCATTTTTTGGAGAGAAAGGGATGGAGCATGAGCAGTGGAAAGGCAGATAGAGAGGGAGACCCAGAATCTGAAACAAGCTCTGGGCTCTGAGGTGTCAGTGCAGAGCCCAACGTGGGGCTTGAACTCGTGAGCTGTGAGATCATGACCTGAGCTGCAGGTGCTTAACCGGCTTAACTACTCAGGTGCCATAGGCTTTTTAAAACTCCCTGTTGTTAGAACTACTGAACAAGTTCAGTTACGTTGCAGGATACAACTTCAATACACAAAAATCTATTGTATTTCTATATGCTGAATGAACTATCAGAAAGAGAAATAAAACAATCCCATCTACAATTGCATCAAAAATAATAAAATACTTCAGAATAAATTTAAACAAGGAGGTGAAAGACCTACATATTGAAAATTGTAAAACATTAACAATTAAAATAACAAATAAAAAGGTACAGCATGCTCTTGGATTGGAAAAATCAATATTGTTAAAATGTCCCTACAGTAATCTGCAGATTCAATGCAGTCCGTATCAAAATTCCAATGGGATTTCTCACAGAAATAGAAAAACAGTCTTGGAACTTGTATGACACACACACACACACACACACACAAACACACAAACCAAAACGCAAGTAGCCAAAGCGCTCTGGAAAAGAAGAACAAAGCCGGAGGTATCATGCTGCCTGATTTCAAACTATATTACAAAGCTATAGAAATTAAAACAGTGTGGGACTGGCATAAAAATAGACACATAGATCAGTGGAACAGAATAGAAAGCTCAGAAACAAACCTATATATGGTTTGTGGTCAATTAATTTATGACAAAAGGAACAAAGACTATAGAATATACTATGGGGAAAAGACAGGCTCTTCAATAAATTGTATTGGGAAAACTGGACAGCTACATGCAAAAGCATGAAATTCGACCACTCTCTTATACTATACACAAAGGTTAACTCCAAATGGATTAAAGACTTAACAGAAGGGGCGCCTGGGTGGCTTAGTCGGTTAAGCGTCTGACTTTCGCTTAGGTCATGATCTCGCGGTTCGTGGGTTCGAGCCCTGCGTCGGGCTCTGTGCTGACTGCCAGCTCAGAGCCTGGAGCTTATTTCAGAGTCTGTGTCTCCCTCTCTCTCTGACCCTCCCCTGCTCACACTGTCTCTCTCTCTCTCTCCTAGAAATAAATAAAACATTAAAAAAAAAAAAAAGACTTAACAGAAGATTTGAAACCATAAACCTCCTAGAAGAAAACATAGGCAGTAAGTTCTCTGACATAGATCTTGGTGATGATTCTTTTAAATCTGACACCAAAAGCAAAAGCAACAAAAGGAAAAACAAACAAGTGGAGCTACAGCAAGCTAAAAGCTTCTGCACAGCGAAGGAAACCATCAACAGAACGAAAAGGCAACCTACTGAATGGAAAGGAATATTTGCAAATCATATATCTGATAAAATATATAAAGAACCCATATAACTCAGTAGCAAAAACAAAGAAGTAAATAATCTAATTTTAAAACAGGGAGAAGATCCGAAAAGATATTTTTTCAAAGAAGACATCTAGAGAGGGGCAACAGGTTCAAGAAAAGATGCTCAACAGCATCATTACTCATCAGGGAAATGCAAATCAAAACCACAGTGAGATACCATCTCACACCTGTTAGACAAGAAATAACAAGTGTTGGTGAGGAGGTAGAGAAAAAGGAAATCCTTGTGCACTGTTATTGGGAATCCAAACTCATGGAGCCACTACGGAAACAGTATGGAGTTTCCTCAAAAAATTCAAAATAGAACTACCATATGATCCAGAAATGTCATTTGGAGTATTTATCTAAAGAAAACTAAAACACTAACTTGAAAAGATATATGCTCCTCCATGTTCATTGGGGCATTATTTACAATAGTCAAGACATGGAAACAGCCCAAGTGTCCAGTGATGGATAAGCACACATGCTCGCGCACACACACACACACACGCGCACACACACACACACAGAGGAATATTATTCAACCATAAAAAATGACAAAATCCTGTCATTGGTATCAACATGGATGGACCTCAAAGGTATTATGCTAAGTGAAATAAGTGAAAGAAAAACAAAAACATGTGATAGTTCTTATCTGTAGCATTAAAAAAAAAAAAAAAAGCTCATAAATTGATGGTTGCCAGAGGTGGGGCATGGAGGGTGGAAGAAACAAAGGGTCAAAAGGTGAAAAGAAAAAAAATCAGTTGATATCAAATCCCCCAGGGGTTTCTGTGTGCACCTGGGTTTGAGAATTAATGTAGAGACCAAGGAAATGGCTGCAAACAGAAAGGAAGAAATGGGGGCACCTGGTTGGCTCAGTTGGTTAAGCAGCCAATTCTTGATTTGGGCTCAAGTGATGATCCAAGGGTTGTGGTTATGATTGTGAGGTAGTGGGATCGAGCCCCAAGTCAGGCTCTAGGCTGGGTATGGAGCCTACCTAAGATTTTCTCTCTCTCCTTCTATTGCTCTTGTGTTCGCGCTCTCTCTCTCTCTCTCTCTTCTCTCTCTCTCTCCTAAAAAAAGGTGGAGGGGGAGAAGGAAGGAAAAAATGGGAGCAAAGCATAAGGAATGGGGGCAACACATTGATAGTTTTAAAATTTGGAAAATAGGGGCGCCTGGGTGGCTTAGTTGGTTAAGCGTCCGACTTTCGCTTAGGTCATGATCTCACGGTTCGTGGGTTCGAGCCCCGCGTCGGGCTCTGTGCTGACTGCCAGCTCAGAGCCTGGAGCCTCTTTCAGTCTGTGACTCCCTCTCTCTCTGACCCTCCCCTCCTCACGCTGTCTGTCTCTGTCTCTCTCCTAGAAATTAATAAAACATTAAAAAAATAAATAAACAAAATGTGGAAAATAGTTTAAAGAGAAAACAGACAAACCAGTGGACAGAAAGGGACTGACGGCGACAGGGCTGAGAGAAAAGTGACCATGGTGACTCTATGTCAGTGGATCTATAGGTGCTAATGCCTTCAGTTAGAAAAATCTATCCCTATAAGTCAGGCAGAGAAGGACAGATACCATATGTTTTCACTTATAAGCGGAATAGAAGAAACTTAACAGAGGACCATGGTGGGGAGAAGGAGAGACAATAGTTGGGGAGAGGGAGGGAGGCAAACCATGAGAGACTCTTGAATATGGAGAACAAACTGAGGGCTGATGGGGGTGGGGCAAAGGGAAGGGGGGAGATGGGCATGGGGGAGGTCACTTGTTGGGATGAGTACTGGGTGTTATATGGAAACCAACTTGACATTAAACTAAAAAAAATTAAAATAAAAAGAAGTACACTAAAAAAAGAGAGAGAAAGAAAAATCTATCCCTGTAAATTTCTGTATCTGTAAAATTGTTTAAAATGAAAAACCCATAACGATTAGGGCTAAATATTATTGCTAGTGTAATGATAGAGATAATGTACATGTTAGTATCTTTAAAAATAAGTGCTTTACAGATTTGAAGTATGTTAGCATTCTCAAGCATTAAAGTGGTTATAATATTATATTTCATTAACATAGGGGGTAAGTTTAACAGAATAGTAACATTAACCATGACTGTATTTTGGTTAAATGGAAGGAAATATTCACTCTTCAACATTTTTTAAATTTGATTTTGTTCTTAAACATTAAATATTGTTACCTTCATCTGTGAATGTGCTAATCCCATGAGGGTTAAATGAAGAATGATCAAATGTGCTTCCAGTGATCCTCAGTTCTAACACTGATGGATCTTCTTCATTCAGGTCCATCAGAAGTATTTTACCAGGTTTATCAGGCTCAAAGCTCTTTATTCCAGGATATCTTAATCCCTTATAAAACATTAAGCAGAAAAAAACAGGCAAGTTACAAATACCTCCAAAGCTGATAGAGGTGATAGATGGCACATGGGTTCATACACACATGTGTTCATCTGCTTCGGGCTACTGGGCTGCATGGGAAGCCTCTTGATCGGCTTGCGCAATAGGATAGTGAAGGGCCCTGAAAGTCTGGCCATATGCTCCACCAGGCTGCCCCATACAACACACGGGCACACACCATTCCAGCAGCAGCAAAGCCCTATGTGTCTCACACCACAGCTCCCAAATCATGACAAAGATCAAAAACAGCAGAGTAGACCAAATGGGCAATTGCTAATGGGCTTCAATCATATAAAGCAAAGAACAGAGAGAGAACATTGGTTATGGCTTTTAAAATGTCTCCTGACAGGTTCCTTGGAAACATCTCAGGGAGACACCTAGGGGAAGTCTAATGAGCCCAGAAACAACCACTTTCTTAGCCTTCAATCAGAACAACACAGCTGTGTTTTTGTTTTCAATGTTGGAATCGCACATAAGATTTTGCTTGGAATATGTATTCTGTTGCTTAAAAAAAGGAATTTGGAAGACACTGCTGTAGAAGATGACTAGTTTTGCATCTTCAAAGGAGAAAATTGGACTAAATAAACTACAACAGGTAGCAAAGGGTATTGGCTTCTCTTGTTTTGAGCTATCTCGGGACCACAGTGATTTGCATGCAAAAGAGGTTCAACAACATGATGGCTTCACTATTCAAAGTGTGGGAATTGTGGGATGACCTATCAACAATTTTATATTAAAGGGCTTAATTTGGAAAGTGTAAAAAGATAAAATCTAACCGACATGTTTATATATATATATAAACATACAGCCAATTCAATAAATATTTGAGTATACCACTTAAGGGCTTCAAGGAATAGGCCACTGATGGAAAGCCATTCTTAAACTCATCAGACTCACAAATCTTTACTAAATGGAAGATTAAGGTAATATTAGAGTTCCGCGTATACGCAGGAATACAAATAGGCATAGAAAGCATACAGTCATAATTTTAACACCAGTGTAAATGCATATGCTGTTTGTTTTTTAAACCATATGATCGCCTATTTTATTTGAAGGTGGGCATTGGTGTATAACAGGCTTATATGAAAGACTTCAGCTGCTGGTTCTAGAAGATGATATACAGAACTGTAAAAGAAAGAAACTACTTACGGAGGTAATGAAAGCTAGTCCACTAGGAAGTATCTCCAAGTCTTCAGAGCCAGATTCTGCCAGAAAACAGACTAGTCAGGTCAGGTCATTGCAGACTATTGCAGGGAGCTACTGATCCATTTCTTTATCACTCCCAACTGGAAAAGGAGGCTATATATTTAGCTCTTACTTGATAGATTCAGAATAATTAACTCTTTCATTTATTCAAATTGACGAATATGATTATATAAACATTAGAAGACATTAACATAACAAAGTGTAACTAAAATGTATACTTAATATATTTATTTATTTATTTACTTTATTTATTTATTTATTTATTTATTTATTTTGAGAGAGAGAGCATGTGAGCAGGGGAGGGGCAGAAAGAGAAGGAGAGAGAGAGAATGCATGCTGCCAGCACAGAGCCTGACGTGGGGTTTGAGCTCACTAACCGTGAGATCATAACTTGAGCCAAAATTCAGAGTCAGACATTTAACTGACTGAGCCACCCAGGCTCCCTGTATGCATATTTTTAAAATTGATGGACCTGAACTTTTTCCTCCAAGTCTGAAATCTCTTACATAAAGTTCATGGAAATTCACAAAGTTTATAAAAGTTACAATAATTTGAAAATAGCTTGCTGTTTTGTTAAAGACACAGAGGAACCTATGAATATATACTAATACTTAACTCCAAATCCAGTAAACTCTTTGAAAACCATATCGGAAATATAAGCAAAGTCCAAGCGCTCAGTTAAAATGGGGGTACATTTCACATACAAAATATGCATTTACTATTAATTATAAACATCAGTAAAATATCATCAAGTTAATTATACTTTTTATAAATGTTTATTCATTTTTGAGAGAGAGAGATTGTGAGCAGGAGAGGGGCAGAAAAAGAGGGAGACAGAGAATCCAAAGTAGGTGCCACGCTGTCAGTGCAAAGCCTGAGGAGGGGCTTGAACCCACAAACCATGAAATCAGAACCTGAGCCAAAGTCTACACTCAATCGCCTGAACTACCCAGGTGCCCCAATTATACTTTAAGTACACATAAATTTTAAAAATTTCAATCAATCTAGAGACAAATGAGATTTTTAATTTTGTATTGACAGTTTTTTTTTTTAAATTTTTAAATGTTTATTTATTTTTTAGAGAGAGAGAGAAACAGAGAGATAGAACATGAGCAGAGGGGGAGCCGAGAGAGGGAGACAGAGAATCCAAAGCAGGCCCCAGGCCCCAAGCTGTCAGCAAAAAGCCAGATGCAGGGCTCGAACCCACGAATTATGAGATCATGACCTGCGCCGAAGTCAGATGCTTAACTGACTGAGCCACCCGGATGCCCCTGTATTGACACTTTCAGTGGACATATTTGTTTTTCAAATATCCAATGATATCGAATATCAATATCACATTTATTTTCTAGAAAAAATTGCACTGAAAGATATCTGGCCAGCCTTATTGATGCTGACTGCCTAGCCTGTGCAACTAGTCAACTGAGATAAATAACTCTAAACAAAACAAAACATAACAAAAGCATGGATCTCAAACAAGTTGTCCTCAAATAACAAAGGTGGTTGGCTGAAACCAGATGGGGAATTGAGTCCTGTGACACTCTCTGTTGGTTGCCTACCCGGTGCTATTCCCCTGTCCTTTTATCTTTACTGACAGAGCCTGCTTTCCGCAATGGAAGCCCAGTAATTACTTTCCCAGCTTCCTTTGCAGCTAGAGCAGCAGCCTGTTGTCTACCTCTGACTAATGAGATCTAAGGGGAAATCTGCTGAGAACTTCTGGGAAAAATACTCCTCCCAGATATTAAAAGACAGATGCATGAGGTGAAGCCTTGTGATAACTGCCAAGGTGTGCAAAGGCTTTTTGAAAATGTGTCCCTTTACTCACTGCTTTTTCTCTTTCCTTTGTCCCTCGGGTTGTATTACCATAAAATTATTGCTCTACTGTTTTTGCTAAACTGACCAAATAAAAACAAACTATCGAAAACTGTCGATACCTTGGCAATGAGTTGGTGAAGTCAAAAGTCAAGTACATTGGTATTTATAATTAACTACTGGCTTAATCATTCTCTTTGGGTTCATAGTTCTGTTTTTGAACAAAATTAAGCAGGTGTATTAATCAAATAAATAGCAAGGTGGTACTGCAAGTTCAAATGAGATACTCCCTCCGCTCGCATACTTACCTATTCCTTTAACTAAGTTACAGTTAGGAAGTTCTACTGGCTTTACTTCTCGGAAAGCATTAAGTCGTGCTCTGGGGGAGAAAAAAAGGAACAAAACACACATGAAACTACTCAGAAATGATAGCTAAGTTGCACAAGTAAGCTGCCAATAAAGTTCTCCTTAACTGGACTTTGTTTGGGTTTCAATTCCAGGGTTAGTGGTCCCTGAAGTCTGAGCAATTCTACCAGACAAGGCCAGAGCAAGGCGTGTGGGGCCTCTGGGTACATTCAGTGTTTACTTAGCAGAGGTGGACAGATCCACACAGGAAATACACAGTGTCCTCTCCACAGCTCTGTGCACTTTGGCAGGAATAGGAACTATTTCATTGGCTGTGTAAGGAGTCCTATGTGGAAATTTGGGTTAAATAGCAGCATGGTTCCAATTTACTCCATTGATGTTTTAGGGCTGCTGACAGATGGGCCTCCTACCCATCTGCCCAGTCTGGCTCCCAGGCCTGGACTGGGCATCTGCTCCTGGGTGTGTCACTTGAAAAACACAGGTGTGCTTAAAGGATTTATAACTTTAGAAAATCATACCCAAGTCCAGCATATAAAAAGACATTTCTCTCTCTCTCTCTCTCTCTCTCTCACACACACACACAAAAGCAACTTAACACACACACACACACAAAAGCAACTTTTTAAATCTGAGTGCATAAACATCATGGGGAATATTTGAGTGAAGACATAGGAAAAAAGGACAGATGTGAGACGGAAGTACGAGCAGGCTGCCTAAGCAGAACAAAACTATTGATGAGGCATTTAAAAGAACTGGACCACAACATCAGCACAGCCAAGAGAGTTAAACAGTCAACATTCTTTTTGTTTTTGTTTTTGTTTTTGTTTTTGAGAACTAATGATACAATATAGTCTTCGTGAGGAGCAACAGTTATGGAAGGATTGCCAGAAATCTTAGTTGGCTAGAGATGGGCTGAGAAATTCTTCATAATTTAGTCTTACAGAGGAAGAGGATGGGCTGGGGGACATTCTGGATAAAAATTCTCAGTTTGGTGTAAAATGATGGGAATTAGGGGGTGCTTGATCTTTCATCCTTTCATTCAGAAAAAAAAAGTAACATGTTCCTACCACAATGACATTGGCTATCAAGTCCACTTTTGGAAGGGGCCTGATCTAACAGCTTTGTTAAAGCGCCACGGATTATCCCCGAAGCACAATCGGAGTGGGGAGCTACCAGGCGGGGTGTTAGAGCTCCAGAGATGGGTGACAAGATGAGGAAGGCCTGGCCTGCAAGCAAAGGGTGGGTCCCTGAATGATGGGCTTGAACTTACAAAGCAGACTTTCTTTTTTTTTTTTTTTAATAGTTTATTGTCAAATTAGTTTCCACATAACACTCAGTGCTCATCCCCACAAGTGCCCTCCTCCATGCCCATCCCTCCTCCCCCCCACATCCATCAGTCCTCAGTTTTTGTCAGCATTCAAGAGTCTCTCATGGTTTGCCTCTCTCCCTTTCCCCCACCATTTCCCCCCTTCTTCTCCCCCTTGTTCCTCCGTCAAGTTCCTCCTAATCCTCCTATACGTGCAAACATATGGTATCTGTCCTTCTCTGCCTGACTTATTTCGCTCAGCATAACACCCTCAAGGTCCATCCATGTTGCTACACATGGCCAGATTTCATTCTTTCTCATACAAAGCAGACTTTCAAAGGAAAGTTGGAATCTGCCCCCATGATTTGAAAAAGTAAAAGCTATCTGACATTTAAAAACGGGAATCTGACATTATAATCACGGAAGTTCACAATAAATAAAAAGGGTAAATAAAGACAGTGATGATGCATTAGGAAAAGCATTTTGCATGGTACACATACACACACACATACACACACACACACGTGTGCATGCACACACCCCCACCTACCTCTAAAACAAACAAACAAAAATACCCTAACATATGTAATACGTTCCTAATTTTTCTATTCAAGTCTATTTCACTCATTTTAAAATGTTGGCCATAATCTACTAAAACTGCTTTTGTGAATCACCATTTTTTTAAAAAATATTTTTATTTATTTCTAGGAGAGAGAGAGAGAGAGAGACAGCATGAGCAGGGGAGGGTCAGAGAGAGAGGGAGACACAGACTCTGAAGCAGGCTCCAGGCTCTGAGCTGGCAGTCAGCACAGAGCCCGACGCGGGGCTCGAACCCACAAACCGCGAGATCATGACCCAAGCGAAAGCCGGAAGCTCAACCGACTAAGCCACCCAGGCGCCCCTGTGAATCACCATTTTGAAAAACAGTGGTCAAGAGAAAGCTCAATGAGTATTTGTAAAGTGCCCCAAGGTATTCAAAGACAGACACAAAAAATGTGCGAGGTGCAGGTCTTATACAAAACAACACAGAAAGTGACACAGAAGAAGAGACTCAATGATGTGAAATTACTGAGTAGGTCCAGACTTGTGAAAAATACCAAGGGTGGTCAAATTAGCTTTTCTTAGAATCAAAACCATGTGGAAAGAATAGGTGCACTGCTTGGCTCACCAGGCTCATCAGGCCTGATGGGATCCTAGAAGGCAAAGAAAAGCAGAACAGATCAGCCCCAATCCCAATTCAGCCTTTTGTCTAACGGAAGGCTCTCTAGCCTGCAAAAGGCAGAATAATCAAGGAGGCATGATGACAGCACTCAGTTGCTTTGAGTTCAAATTCATGGCTAAAAAACGAGTCATATCTCAACAGAGTAATCATTGCTACTACAGTTCAGGTACTGTATATATGCCTTCAATTAACCTTCAAACACCACTCTGAGGCATTATTTTCCCAATCTTACAGATGACAAAGATTAAGTGGCTTTCCAACTCTACAAGGTTAGGAAGTGGCTGAATTGGGATTGGAACTCAAGTACAAATGCAAAGCTCACATCCAGTCCTATTCCTCAGGCAAAGTGTACACGTGACACTACTTACAACCCGGAGGAACCACCAGAAGACCATTCCCCCTGCGTTACTGTAATCCAGCTCATATTTTTCTGCCTTAGTCTTAATTATCAGGAAATACCTGGTCAAGGGCTTGATTAGGTCCAAATATTCCAGGTCTAAGGGATAAAATTTGATGTCTGCGGTATGTCCCTGATTCCTAAGGCCTCTGAAGTCTGACCAGAAATCACACAATCCCTGTTATCAATTATTCTTTGCAAATATGTGCTTACTTCTTACAAAAGAAAGTGAGAGTCTTTCGTTTATGCATTAGGAAGTCCATTCTGGGGGCACCTGGGTGGTTCAGTCGGTTTAGCGGCTGACTTCGCGTCAGGTCATGATCTTTCAGTTCATGGGTTCAAGCCCTGTGTCAGGCTACGTGTGGACAGCTCAAAGCCTGGAGCCTGCTTTGGATTTGGTGTCTCCCCCTCTCTCTGTCCCTTACCTGACTGTGCTCTCTCTCTCTCTCTCTCTAAAATAAATGAACTTTTAAAAATAAAAATAAAAAAAAAAGAAATCCACTCTGGAATGTTCCTTGGGGCTATATGCAGCCCCATCAGTCTACTTTCTGTCACTGCACAATCCTCACTCATCCAATATTGCTGTTGGGACCTACTGTGTGCCAAGCTCTGTGTTAAGGACTCTTACACATACTTCCTCCTTGTTACCTTTTTAAAAAAAAATGTTTTAAAGTTTATTTATTTTTGAGAGGAAGAGAGAGACAGAGTGCAAGCAGGGGAGGGGCAGAGAGAGAGGGAGACACAGAATCTGAAGCAGATTCCAGGCTCTGAGCTGTCAGCAGAGAGCTGGATGCAGGGCTTGAACCCATGGCCTGTGAGATCATGACCTGAGCAGAAGTTGGATGGTTAACCGACTGAACCGCCCAGGCACCCTCTCCTTGTTACTTTTGAGACAATGATTAATATGTTACCCGACTGATAGGCAAGAAGCCCGAGGCACAGAGAAGCAAAGCTTCCTTAAAGGGATAGAGTTGGGATTTGAAATGAGGTGTCATGATACTAGCAGCTCTTTTCTATATATTGCTCTTACGCTGCTTTTCATTTGTTCAAGCTTCTCCCTCCATCTAGAATGCTCATGCCTCCTAACCCAGGGGGAAGGCTCTTACTCATGACTTTCTGTAGCTCCTGCTGATCTACTGCGATAGGAATAATAACTCCTTTATCCTCACGAACCTCCACATATACGTCTATCAAGTCTCTTACCCTAGTGTTTGGCAGTTATCAGTTTTTGATCTTGTGGGTCACAGTAAACTCTGAAATCTGTGAGTGAATACTGCTTCCTGTTCATCCCTGTGACCCAGCAGGAACCCAGCACCGGCAGAGAGAAGGTATTCCGTAGATGTCTGCTGAGTTGTTTTGTGGAATTAATAGGCTGGTGCATCAGATGGAGAAAACGGTGTTGGTGGCGTTGATAGGGAAGACTGGAGCGTAGGGTCTCATGAAGCATTATTATACCATATATTCAAACATCACTCATTAGGTGGATCATTGATAGGTGGATTTCTGAGATAGCATATGGCAGTAACAAAACCTACCATTTACAGAATACCTTCCATGTGCCAGATTTTATATTTATCCCACTGTGATATGTATTATTATCCCATAATTTATCAGGTGGTGAGACAAGCTCAGCATGGTAGAGTGACTTGGAAGTTGCAGAAATGGCATCCAGCCCAGGTCTGCTGGAATCCACCACTGCCCTCTACCCCCTGTAGTATGGAGTGTGGACAGGGAACCAGGTGGCAAAATGCTAACGCCAGCTTTGCAGTCACCTTTTAATGAAGGGAAACAATGACGTCACATGTTACAATCAACAACCTACAAATGGGGCAGTTGCTGTAGAGATGCAGGCTGTAACATTCCACACCCCCAGGGCGCTGTTTATCTTCTCGTCCCAGGCATCCCCTGGACTTGCACATGCACACCCCACAAGGTCACAACAGCTGACTTCACAGATGGACAGGGGAGACTGCTGATCCCGGGGAGCCCTCTCAGCTCTTTTCTCTGTGCGGTTATCACCTCGAGAGCATCAGAAAACCCCATTAAGATGCTTTTTGTGTCCTTCCCCAAGTTCCATTCAGCTCTAGGCCTATACAATGTCTTGTGTCCCTGCCCCACTCCTGTGGACCCGATTTCTGAAGATAAAATGTTGTATCCACTGTGGGGGTTTGGCTTGCTCCTGATGCAGGCCTCAGGGCATAATCTCTTCCTTGGGCAGACTCATGATCTTCCCTGGGACTCAAGGGCCTTATTTCTACAAGGGTTAACAAAGGTAATTTGCTGAGCCTCCAGAATCTCTTGTTCTGTTCTGGCATGGGTGCTGTAGGAGTTGCAATGTCCTTTAAAGAAGTGTATACAGGGGTGCCTGGGTGGCTCAGTCAGTTAAGTGTCCAACTTCAGGTCAGGTCATGATCTCACCGTTCGTGGGTTGAGCCCCGCGTCGGGCTCTGTGCTGCCAGCTGGGAGCCTGGAGCCTGTCTTCGGATTCTGTGTCTCCCTCTCTCTCTCTGAACCTCCCCTGCTCTCTCTGCCTCTCAAAAATAAATAAAAAACATAAAAAAAAAAAAAGAAGTGTGTACAAATCTCCCTGGGGAACTGGTTAAATAATGCCCACGAGGATTCAATAGTGTGGGGTGAGGCCTGGGAGTCTGTAACTAGAGCCAGCTCGCAGATGATGCTCAGTCATGCATCTGGTCTGCAGTTCCTTTGAGGAATGAGGCTTTAGGGCTTTTGGAATAGTGCCTGCCATTTCCCTTCCTTCTCTGGTCTGGGCTGCCCCCATCCTCCGTCTCCATAACCATCATCGTCTTGGTCCTGTATTGCTCCTTTCCCTCAGGTTCTTCCGGATCCCCTTTCCATTCTAAAACCAGAGGCCCAGCTCCCTCCCACTTTCCTTTTCCCTTCTTGGTTGTCTGATTACAGAGAAGTTTAAAGATTAAGGCTCCCTCCCCCTTCCCTGAATCCAAGTACTGAAAACAAAGCAGTAAGTTCCTAATCCAACCCAGACCCCACATCTTCCCACTGTGGCAGCCCCACAGCAGAGCGTCTCCTGCAGACACATGATCCACAACAGGAAACCACAGGTGAGGCCAACAGAGGGACTTGCAGGGACTGATGTGATGTCGGGTTATCATTATACTTGTCCTTTCGGACAAATCAGAATCAGGCTAGAGGCCCAGAAACTAAGGCCAAGGTCCCCTTGCTGCCCAAGGCCAGGTGTCGACTTTTTCAGGTTGAAATTTGTCTCGGTGCAAGTCACTGCTATAGGAGAGTCCTTTTCACACCGTGTCCCAGGGAGCTCTACGGGATGCTGATAGATGGCACCCAAAAGGGGAATGGACGTGTGGGCAAAGAAGTCTGGGGAACGATGACTTAAAGCAAATCATTTTGTTGTTTTGTTGCTTATTTTAACTGAAGAGCTCTCAAAGCTTTCAGCATGCCGGAGTGCAGTGCCAACCTGTAGGAAAGACTGTAATAGACAACACTTCCCAAATGTATGTGTTCAAGGAACGTATTTTTTTGTGAAGCAAGTCTCGTGGTGCATGTTCCTAGGAACAAACTTGGGCAAGTATTAATGGTAAATCACATACACGAAGACCACATGTTGAGAGAGAAATGTTTTAGGATTGGGGTAGGGAAGCTGTGCTGTTACACAGAAACATATACAAAATGCCTACAGTCTCCATTCTCAGAGTACATTAAGGAAGGCAAGCCAGATAGACCCTTACTCCTTCCTGGTAGATCTGTAATCCCTTGTAAGGCATCTTGGTGGGGGCTTCTGGAAGGGTGGAGGCAGAAGAAACCCAAGTATAGATTCAGAATGGAAAGGACAAAGCCTAGAAGGGGTCTTAGATCTTTATATCCCATTTATTTTCATCCCAGGATAATACCATGATGCACACATACACTGGGAAGAGGGGAATATTCATACATATGTGTGTGTGTGTATAGATAGATAGATAGATAGAGAGAGAGAGAGAGAGATAGATATGTGTGTATATATATAGATAAATAGATGTGTGTGTGTGTATAGATAGATAGATAGATAGATAGAGAGATAGAGAGATAGATATGTGTGTATATATATAGATAAATAGATGTGTGTGTGTGTATAGATAGACAGATAGATATGTGTGTATATGTATGTATATATATATGTGTATATATATATAGAGAGAGAGAGAGAGAGAGATTCTCCTTTAGCATCAAATACTACTGTGATTAATGAAAATCCAAAAACTGCAATTTTTACATGATTTTAAAGCCCAAATCACCAATTCTCCATAACTTTTCTCTAAAAGTTTGTGATTACAAAAATAATCAACAATTGGAAGAAAAAAACCCAACAGTTTATAAAAAGTTATTCTGGGGGCGCCTGGGTGGCTTAGTCGGTTAAGCGTCCGACTTTCGCTTAGGTCATGATCTCACGGTTCGTGGGTTCGAGCCCCGCGTCGGGCTCTGTGCTGACTGCCAGCTCAGAGCCTGGAGCCTGTTTCAGTCTGTGACTCCCTCTCTCTCGGACCATCCCCTACTCACGCTGTCTCTCTCTCTCTCCTAGAAATAAATAAAAATATTTAAAAAAAAAAAGTTATTCTGAATGAAAGCTTAGGTTAGGGTCATATAATTTTTTTAAAGATCCAAAATGTTCAATTTGATTTTTAGTAATGTTTTACTTCAAAGTAAATAACAAGATGTTGACTAAACCTTAGGAACCAGGACAATCTCTAGACTTTGAACCCCTGTAAAGTTACCATCAAACTACCAAAACAGAATTCTTTCAAACTTTCTTCCCTTTTTACAGTACCTTAGAGTTTATAAGTAGTTTAAGAAACAGAGCACTAACTTTTATTGAACAGTTACTGTATCTGAGGTACCGTGTTAGCTGCTTCGTATATGAGTGTGGATTATTGGCTCAGGCTTATTCAAGCAGACAATGTTAGAGATTGAAGTGATTTGCCAGAGATCCCATAACGGAAGGGACAGAGCAAGAACCCAGGACATCAAATATGGGCTGTGCCAGGGTTCTCTCCTACCCGCACCCCCCACCCATGCCCCACTGGAGAGGATGGTAGGTGGGGAGCAGACCCTCATAGAGTGCGTTTGCTCACACCTGCTCTACTCCACATGCGTCCTGTGTCTCCGTGTGGCCTCAAAGTGAGAATCTCCAAGCTGAGAAGATTTACACCAAGGCCCAGCAGCTACTTCCCTGACCAACACAGTATGGGGGGCGGGGGGGGCGTCCCTAGTCTGGTTATCTATCCTGAAGAGAGACTGAGAAGTGAATCTGTTGCCAAGGCTCACGGATCTTCATGAAAAATCAATTTACATATGCCAACTACTTGACCATCACACCAGTGACAACTGTCTCCTTACCCCATGCCTCAGGCCGCGAACAAGCACATGTTTTCAAGTGGTGCGTGAAAGCTGGACAACCATTTTTGAAAACCCTGCAGGATGTGCATCTAAAACTTGCCCCGGACTTTTGGTTAAGACTACACCCCACTTTCAGCGGCGCTCCTGGGGTTGCTGAGATGGGGTAGAACTGGGCTGCAGCCCTCACCACAACCCAACTTACTGATAAGAAGCCCGGTGATCCCTGAAGAGTGCCAGTCCCAGCCCCAAGAGCGTGAGTATCACCAGCTTCGCCATGGCTTGGGTAAGAACAGATGGCTGGGCTCATAAACCTGATGGCCAGGAGACTGGCTTGCCTGCAGCCTGAACCTCGCNCGGTCCTCCCGCCCTGCCCCGCCCCTTCCCTCCCCTCCCCTCCCCTTAGCACTGCGGAGGCCGGGAGCTGCTTGCTCCCTGAGACTTGAGAGGGGAGAGAGAGAACTGCCTACACCGTGCAAGAGGGGCAGAGCATGTCGATTGGTGGAAATGGAGAGCTGTGGGAAAAGGGAGCCAGGCTTTGATGAGCACTCATTTTGTGCCAACAAGGCCCTAATCCCTGTGGCTCCAAGGGGTTCAGTAATGTGATCACAGTGACTCAGCCAGAAGCAGCGCGGAAGGAAGGAAGGGCCGTGGATAGAAGCCCTACAATCTAAGTTCATGCTCACCAGGCTACCACTGTGTGTCACCTTCAGACATCTGGATTTCCAGCATCTCAATCTCCGAGCACCACTCCCGACCTTACAGCTCAGCAAGAACATCACTGCAGTGTTCATTCATTCCGGGCACTCGCTGACGCTGGTGGAGTACCTGCTATGTGCCAGAAATCAGTAAAATATAGCATTACTGCCTATATAGTGCTGTGGGTAATGCATGCATGCATTAAGGACATGCACGTAGTCTATGGAAAAGAATAAAGCAGGGAAGAAAGATACGGAGTACTGAGGTGCCATTTAAAGAATGGGAGTCAGAGAAAACCTCCCTGTTAAGGGGACTTCTGAACAAAGCTGGAAAGGAGGTGCCTCTTTATACTCATGTCTCCTTTCTCTCCTGTTACCATGAATGAAGTGTTTCCTCCTTCACTAAAGGCCAGCCCCTCCCTTTCTTTTCTTCTCAAAGATTTTGGTCCCAGTTACACCTCTCTCTACGGCAACATCCATCATTTCCTCTTTTCTGGAATAATGCCATCGGGTACCAATGCGCTTTAGTGTCATAGTATTCTGGGGAAAGTGCTCTTTCACTCCTCTTTCTAATGAGAGAGAGAGAGAGAGAGATTTAAAGCTCTGAAAGATTTGCCAACAGTTGATGCTTCCATTTTATCATCTCTTGTAACAGCTTAATGATGGCCACAAATTCTTTAATATTTCTCCTATTAAAAAGCGAGGCACAGGACTTTTCCCCTCAAGTGGGTACTGACTCTGTGAATGCCTTAATTCCTAAAACACAGTGGTGTTAATTTAAGTGGTTTTAAACCACCGTGGTTTTATTTTAAACTTCATGTTAAGTTTGCCGGAACAGCCTTAGAGACGAGCTGTTTCCATCTCCTGTCACTTGGAATACTTGCTCTTGAACCTTGAGCTTCAGCATAATAAATCTGATCACTCCACTGGATTGTCCACATGCAAGGTTCTGAACACATGGAGAGGGAAAATGGCTGGCCTTCCAGCCGTCTACTCCAACGCGCCAGATGTATACATGAAGCCTTCTTGGACACTCCAGAGTAGTCCAACCACCAGCTGAATACCACTGTGAATTGGCATCACTCCAGTTGATGCCAGGTGGAGCAGAAGAATCTACCTGCCGAACCCTACCCAAATTCCTTACTCATTGTTTATAAGCTTAAGAAAATGATTGGTTCAGCAACTAACTTTAGGGAATATCTCCTATCTCCCATTCTCTATTTAACCCATTATAATATACCTTGTGTTCCTTTAACTCGACTACAGAATTTGCTCTTATTAAACCACCCATAATATTCATGTTATCAAATCTAGTGGTTACTTCTCTGCTATAATCATACTCAATCATGTTGGGCAAAGATCACCACTCCTTTCTTTTCAAATAATTACCTCTCTTGCATTCTGTGATCCCATCCTCTTGCATTTTTTTCCCCTAATTTCCTCATCTTCTTTGCAGGTCCTCCTGTCTCTGAACTTTAAATAATGAAGCCCTAAGACTTGTTCTAAAATATTTTCTCTTTCTACAGTCTCTCTTGAGGTGATCCCATCAATTCCAGTGGATTTAAATACCATTAGTATGCTAGTGCTTCCAAAATATACACACCGAGCTCAAGTCTATTACTGTGGCTCTAATAAATCATCCTTGATCTTTCTAGCTAAAGTAGCACACCCTACCTCCAGCAACTTTTTGACGTTATCCTATATTTTTCATTACTCATTTTTAAAAATAATCTTGTTAATCTACTTATATGTTTGTGGTCTGTTGTCCTTTGAGGTTGGGGGTTTTGTCTTGTTTCCCATAATGACCTCAAAGCATGGGAAACAGCCTGGCAAAGAGTAGTCCTTTATGAAACATTTAATGACTGGTAGACTGGTGAGCACTCATTTTGGGCTCACTGACTAGCTGTCTGGTTTATATTCCCACCGAAATGTCTAATAGTCTCCTAAAAAATGTGTCCATAGCAGAATTCTTGATTCCCTACCCCAATACCTCATGTCCTCCAATCTCTCCACACTTCAGTACATGGCACCACTAACATCCAATTGCTCAAATCCAAAACCTAGCCAATCGTCATGCACCCACCCCTTTCCCTAATACCTCCTTGCACCAAACATATCAGTCAGTCCCATAAGCCTTCCTTCTGTAGTAAAAGAAGGAAAATTTGTTGCTGCACAACAAATTACGTAAAAATCTAGCAGTTAAAAAACAACAATTTATTATCTCATACTTTCTGTGGATCAGTGTCCTAGGTGTGGCATAACTGGGTATCTCTGGCTCAATGTCGTTCATGAATTGGTAGCTGAGCTGTCAGCCAGAGTTGTTTAGATGGCTAATTTTATTTGTGAGCCTGACTGGAGTAAGGGATGCCTGGATAGCAGGTAAATTATTTCTGGGTGTGTCTGTGAGAAGAGATGGGCATTTGAATCAATAAACTGAGTAAGTAGATTAGCCTTCGTTAATGTGTGTGGGGATCATCCAGTCTTTGAGGGTCTAAATAGGGCAAAAAGTTAGAGGAAGGACAAATGCTCTCTCTCTCTCTCTTTACTTGAGCTGAGACATTCATATTCTTCTGCCCATAGACATCAAAGCTTCTGGTTCTTGGGCTTTCAGACTCCGGAATTTGTATCAGTGTCCCCCTCATTCTTAGGCCTTTAGACTCTACTGAATTAAACCACTGGCCTTCCTGGCTCTCAAGCTTACAGATAGCATATCGTGGCATATCTCAGCCTTCATAATCATGTAAGCCGATTCCCATGGTTATCTATCTATCTATCTATCTATCTATCTATCTATCTATCTATCATCTATCTATACTATATTTGTTCTGTTTTTCTGGAGAACCCAGACCAATGTAGCTGTACTCTCATCTGAAGGCTCATCTGGGGTGGGGTGGAAGAGGTAAGATCAGGTTCCAAGATCACTCACATAGCTCTTGGTCTTTTGCCTCAGGAAACTTGCCACAGAGCTGTAACATATAAGGTGCTGGCTTCCTCCAGGGTGAGAAAACAGAACAAAAGAGCATGCCCCCAAAATGGGAGCCACAATCTTACTACAGAAATGACACCTCTTCACTTTCACCATATTCTCTTTGCTAGAAGCAAACAACTCCAGTCCACTTTTAAGGGGAGAGGAATTAAGCTCCACCTCTCGACAGGAGGCATATCAAAGAATGTGTGCACATATCTTTAAAACCACCACAACTTGCAAATAAATCTTAAATCAGCTCACTTTTTTCTACTTTCACTGCCATCACTCTGTCCCAGGCTACCATTGTCTCTCGGCTCAGAAAAACTCCTCTTTGCTCTTCTCTCCCTCATCCCCAATCCATTCTCATTGCAGCTAGAGTTAAGTTCTTAAAAATGTAAGTCAGATCATATCATTTCCCCACTTCTCATTTTACTGTCTTATCATGGCCTGAAAGGCCATACAAGAGCTGGCCTGTGCCTCTCACCTGACCTAATTTCTTATCATTCACTCAGCATAATGTTTCAGCAACATTAGCCTTCCTATCACTCTGTAAACATGTCAGTCTTATTATACCTCATCATTTTTGCCTTTGCTATCCTTTGACTAGAACGCTCTCCCCATCCCTTATGTTCACCTGCTCCTGACTGCTCTTTGAATTTATCTTTCTTTCCATTCAGGTCTTAGCTGAAATGTCATTTCTCCTATGAGGCCTTTTTCAACGTTACTATTTACAGGAGTCTCCCATTGCACACTCTGCCCACCACCAGTCACTAAGACCCCACAGCTGATGTGAAATAGTTAGCACCAGTATAGAGCAACAGGTTGTTAGAATAGTGACATATGTCGGTTCTGTCAGTAAATACTTCCTCTGACCCCCCAAGAGGTCTTCCACAATGCTGACCATTCCCCGTCCTCTGGAACTCTGCCCCCGCCCCACATACTTTGTCATGATCCAGCAACTAAGAAGTTATTTCCTGACATGACAGAATTTCTAAGACTCTTCACCTACATAGGGCTCCATTCAGCTGTGACTGACTGGGGGTGTGCTATACAGGTTGCGAATGACTCCAACATCCCTGCTCCACACACTCTTCACTATATGGAGCCATCTTGTTTATCTATTTGTTTACTTGTAGGCAGCCTGCCCTCCATCACTAGTAAACTCGAGAAGGGCACAGACCTTGACTAATTTGTCATCTGCCCCCTCTTTAACTCCTAGAACAGTTTCTGGCACAGTAGGTGCTCAAAATTTGGAGAAGGAATGAAAGAATGAACAAATGGCAGCAAACGGGGCATAAAGGACACGGGAGAAGAAGGGACTGGGGGGTGAGCTAGGGAGAGACAAGGAGATGCCGTGCCCTCATCCTCTGATCCAGCTAAGTTATTAACTTACTAATCCATTTTTGTAATAAATTAGGCACTATCTGAATATCCTTTCCAGGTACTTGTTTTACTCTGTGAGACCGTAGAGCAGTCATTCTTACCTTTTTTTGAAGGGACTCACGTAACTTTGTGACCCTGACGAATGCAGTAAATCCTTCCCTTGGATTCATAAATACACAAAACACCTGTGCCGGATTTTGGTATTTCACTGAAGCCCTAGGTGCCGGGGCCAGATACTAAGAATCCTTGTCTAAAAGAAAAGTGAAAATACTTGAGTAATTAATGATCTCCACCACCGATCACTTTTAAAGGTCTACCGTCTGTGGGAATGTTGCTCTGGGCTTTTGCAACTACTCTTTCGTTTGAAACACTTTTTTCCCCAAACCTCTCTATTCCTCATTTGTGATATAACCAAATACTACTTGCTCCTTCAGGCATACATTCAGAATTTACTTCGGCTAAGTGTTTCTCGATCCCTAATTCTTAAATATCCTTTTCATATGTCCTTTGCACCATACTTCTTTATTATTCTTACCACTCTGTATTTTTAATATCTTATTCCTTTTCTGATTTTCTCCTTATGTTATAAACCCATACAATACTGCTTTGTTTATTGTTATAGCCCTGATAGCTGGTTTAGCATCAAATAGAGGCTAGGTACCCAATATATATTGATTAAAGAAATGAATGAATGTTTGAAAAGCATTACAGGAGCCTCTGAAATACTTTATTTTATTTTTTAAATTTTTGTAATGTTTTATTTATTTCTGAGAGAGAGAGAGAGAGAGAGAGAGAAAGAGAGAGAGACAGCGTGAGCAGGGGAGGGTCAGAGAGAGAGGGAGATACAGAATCTGAAACAGGCTCCAGGCCCTGAGCTGGCAGTCAGCACCGAGCCCGACGTAGGGCTCAAATCCACAAACCATGAGATCATGACCTGAGCCGAAGCCAGATGCTTAACCGACTGAGCCACCCAGGAGCCCCTGGGATACTTTAATATACCATATTTTATTGACTTTAAAATATCATCAGTGTTAAATATATAATTATTTTATTGTCTGTTTTATTACTTTATTTTATTACTATACTAGGAAAGAAATAAAATATCAATCTACAACACAATGCTAAGAAACTATTGATTATATACTAACTTCCCATCTCAAAGTTGTTAAAATGGATAAAAATGACTGTATTCAAATCCATGAAATATTAAAAATTTAAGTTTATGGAAAGTTATGGGCTTTTTAAGTTAGAATTTCTTTTTATCACCGGCAGTTTACAACCAAACATTAGAAAAAGAAAAATCTTATAAAAAACTCAAAACTTAGTAAACAATTTACACTGACTTTCATAATTCCTTTTCTTTCTTACCTTGTTTTCATGTGCTAAATATTCATTCACACACATTAAAGCATTACTTCCTAAATATCTTTGGTACAAAGCACATGTACTGATTCTTTTATTTTTCCACAAAACCCCAAATTCACGGAGTATTCGGGGAAAACATGTCAATGCATTGGCAGAGAACCAGAGCCAGGTTTGTCAAGTTTAATTTGGGACAAGCACAAAAGGGTTAATTTGGTCGTCTTCCTCTAGAGGATGCTGAACCCTGTTGGCAGTAATTGCAATGTAGTAGAGAGTTTGAAAGTGTGAAATTCTAGTGTCCTTAGAGCTCCAGTAACACTACTCTGCCTGAAGCAGTGGTAGCAACCCTAGATGAAAAATACGAAAATAAAAACACTGGACTTTGAATACTAGATTCATGGTCACTTTCTGAAATTCTGTACTTGCAGAAAAATCTGTGAAATGAAGATAATTCCTGTGGTCTTGTTGTATGAAATAAATGAGAAAATAACTGCAAATGTAGACACACAGCAACTGCAGTGCAAACAGTAAAATTCTAGTCAAGTGGAGAAATGAGCACTTTAAACAAGTGCTCCACCTACATAATCTCAAAACATCCTGGTAAATGGGATATGACCAGTATGATTACCCCCATTTTATGCAAAGTCATCTAATTAGGAAGTGTAAGAGCCTCCTGGGGCGCCTGGGTGGCTTAGTCAGTTAAGCTTAGGTCATGATCTCCTGGTTCATGGGTTCGAGCCCCGCGTCGGCTCTGTGCTGACTGCCAGCTCAGAGCCTGGAGCCTGTTTCAGTCTGTGACTCCCTCTCTCTCTGACCCTCCCCTGCTCATGCTGTCTCTCTCTCTCTCTCTCTCTCTCTCTCTCTCTCTCTCTCTCTCTCTCTCTCTCTCTCTCTCTCTCTCTCTCTCTCTCTCTCTCTCTCTCTCCTAGAAATAAATAAAACATTAAAAAAAAAAAAAAAACAGGAAGTGTAAGAGCCCCAAATGTGTATGTCTAGCTTTGGGGATCCTAAATTATGTGCACCTAAAAACAGCACTTCAAGGTATGTAAGGCAAAACTGACAGAAATATACCCCATTATCTAAGCGTGCATTTCAAAAACTGAAAAACCTAAAGAAAGTAGATAGATAGAAATAATAAAGATGAGACCAGCAATCAGTGAAATAAAAAAATAGACTTAAAGAAAGAATGTGCATTGTATAGAATGTTATTCAGTCATAAAAAATAATGAAGTTTTGGTCCATCCTACGCTATGGATGCACCTTGAAAATGCTATGCTAAGTGAAAGAAATCTGACACAAAAGGCCACATATTATGATTCCATTTATACAAAACAGCCAGAATGGGAAAGGCACAAACAAAGCAGGTTAGTACTAACCGGGGACTGGGGTTAACAAAAGAGTAACAGCTTAATGGGCATAACCTCCTTTTGAGGTTATGAAAATATTCTAGCATTTGATAGTGCTGATGCTTGCACAACACTGGGAACATATTAAATGCCTCTGAACTGCATACTTTAAAATGGTTAAAATGGTGAATTTTATGTTATGTGAATTTTACAATAAAAAATTAAATAATGGGATGGCTGGTTGGCTCAGTGTGTTAAGTGTAGGACTTCAGCTCAGGCCATGATCTTGTGGTTCGTGGACTGGAGCCCTGCGTCGGCTCTGTGCTGACAGCTCAGAGCCTGGAGTCTGCTTCAGATTCTGTGTCTCCCCCTCTCTCTCTGCCCCTTCCCCACTCATACTCTGTCTCTCAAAAACAAATAAATATTAAAAAAATGTTTTTCAAACAAATCTTTAAGAAAATTAAATAAAGAAGACAAAATATTCAAAAGTTGATTATTGAAAGTACTAATAAAATTTATAAATGCCTAATAAGACCCACAAAGAGACAGGGATTAAAAATTCTAAATGTGAGGAATGAAGACCAGAATATTACCACAAGTCTTAAAGATATTTTTAAAAATAGAAGCATATTATGAACTACTTTATTCCACTATATTTACAAATTTAGATGAAAAGAGTGAATTCTTAAAATTGCAAAAGACACACAAGAAAAGACAGAAAATCTCAACATTTTTGTATTTATTTAAGAAATTGAATCTATAATTTAGTCTTCAGTCCTAAATAGCTTCATGAATAAATCTTCCAAACACTTAAGGAAGAAAAAATACTAATTTTTATACAAACTCTTCCACAGAATAGAAAAACTCTTTCTTAACTGTTTTACCAAGCCAACATAATTTTGATACTAAAACCTGACAATTTATTACAAGAAATGGAAATTAAAATTACAGTCAACATTTATCATGAATATGGACATTAATATCTTAAAGAATTACCCAATTGAATCCACCATATATAAACAGATAATATATTACGACAAAGTGAAGTTTACACCTAGTATACAAGTTTGGCTTAGAGCTTTAAATCAATCATAAAATTGATGGAATAAAAAAGAAAATAAATAATAATCCCAATAAATGCAGAAAAAATATTTTTAAAAATTCAATATTCTTTTGTAATTAAAAAAGATTCCTAATAAGTTAAAAATGAAATGAAAATGTTTTAACTAGGTTGAGAGCAGTAATTAAAAGGGAATTATGGCAAACATCGTATTTGATGAGAAATTGAAAGCTTTCTCTGGTGATTGACAGAGAGGCAAGAATACTCACTATTATCACCTGTATGCAATATTAAACTAGAGCAAGGGGTGCCTGGGTGGCTCAGTTCCACTCATGGTTTCCACTCAGGTCATGATCTCACTATTTGTGAGATGGAGCCCCATGTGGGGCTTTGCACTAATAGCACGGAACCTGCTTGGGATTTTTTCTCTCTCTCTCTCCTGCCCCTCCCCCATTCTCTCTCTCTCTCTCTCTCTCTCTCTCTCCCTCAAAAATAAACAAATAAACTTAACAAAATATTAAACTAGAGCAAATAAATAAATAAATCCAGTTTAAAAAAGAAAATCTGGAACATGCATTATTATTAGAAGACTCAAATTTTAATGGTGTTCATGATCCCAATTGAATGTATACATTCACTGCAATCCCAATCAAAATCCTAGCAAAATTTTGTGGTAATTGACAAGCAGATTCTAAATTTAAATGGAAGTGTAAAGAGAGAGGAGTAGCCATAAAAATTTTGAGGAGGAACAAATATGAAGGTTTTACTACTGAAAATCAAGACTTAGTATAAATCTATCATAATTAAAACCATCTGATATTGGTACAGTGATTGACAAATCACTCAGTGGAGCAAAATAAAGAGCCCAGCTGTAAACCTACACACGGATGGCCCGTTATTTATGACAAAGTGCTCCTGCAATCCTGCGGGGAAAGGATTTTCTTTTCAATAAATAATTTTATATCAATTGGATATAGGTGTGACTACAAATGAATCTTTATTTCTACTCAAAAAAACACTCTAAAATATACGCCAGATAGGTAAGAAATTTGAATGTGGAAAATTAAACAATAAATCGTGTATAAGATAACAAAGAAGCATAGTTCATAACCTACTAAAACAGTATACTTCTTAAATGATTAACCCAAAGCAACATTCATCAAAGGATATATTGATACATGGATTTCATTAAAATTGCAAATTTTCTGTCTATCAAAGACATGATTGAGAAAATGAAGAGATCACCAAAATGTGGAAGAATACGAAAATCAAAAAAAAAAAAAATGAAATCCTGCCATTTGCAACAACGTGCACGGAACTAGAACGTATTATGCTAGGGGAAATTAGTCTGTCAGAGAAACAAATATCATATGATTTCACTCATATGTGGAGTTTAAGATACAATACAGGTGAACATAAGGGGACGGAAGCAAAAAAATAAAAATAAAAACAGAGAGGGACAAAACATAAAAGACTCTTAAATATAGAGAACAGACTGAGGATTGCTGGAGGGGTTGTGGGTGGGTGGGGGGGGTGGACTAAATGGGCAAGGGGCATTAAGGAGGGCATTTGTTGGGATGGGCACTGGGTATTATATATAAGTGATGAATTACTGAATTATATACCTGCAATCATTATTCCACTTAATGCTAACTAACTTGGAAGTAAATTTAAAAATAAATAAGTAAATGAAATTTTTTAAAGTGGAAGAATATATTTTCAATACAGATATTCACAAAGAACTCATACCTACAAATTAATAAGAAAAATAATGTCAACCAAATTTTTAAATGACCAAACAGTTGAACATTCTCTGTACCAAAGAAGCCTCCAAGAAGCCAGGAAAAGATGTTTAATTCCATTATTCATCTGAGGATTGCACATAAAAATCATGATGAGATATGACAACACACCCATTGGAATAGTTAATTTATTTTTTGTAAAATGGAAAACTGACACTATTAAGTGTTGGCAAGGAAGAGGAGCAACCAGAACTTTAACATCATTAGTGGGAGAGTATATCGATATAGCCACTTTGGACAACTGCTTTTCAGGATCTACTGAAGCTACACATTTTGTGTACTCCATTACCCAGTGATTTTAATTCTGCATATACACCTAACAGAAATATTTCTATATGTGTATTAAAGTACATTGAAAAAAGAAAGTTCATGGCAGCTTTGTGCATCTATTTTAAACACTTGTATACAACATAAATGTCTATCAATAATGGAATGGATAAATAAATTATGGTCTCTTTATACAATGAAATAATATACACAACAAATGAGAAAGAATGAACTACTGCAGCATCCTGTAATAGAGGCTTACAATGATAGTTTATCTCTCATGCTACATGTCTATTGCAGGGTGGCTGAAGCTTTGCTTCCTGGCATCACCAATCAGAATCCAGTTTGGCAGAACAGACTGTATCTAGAATACTACCAGTTTGGGGACAAAGAGAAAAGAGATACAGGGAAACACATGCCAGCTCTTAAATTTCTACCTGAAAGTGACATCTATTACTTCTACCAATATTTCATTGGCCAAACTAAGACATATGTCCACTCTTGAGTTCAACAGCTGAATCAGCCTGCTGAGGCTAGCGTACCAAGAAGACAACCAGAGTAGTTGGACCACCATTATCCAAGCTACCATGGGGGTTGAGAAGGTGAGTATGTGGCTTCTCTCTTGGGCAAATGTGAATGATGTTCAGTGTCTATGTCTGGTTCCTTAAAAGTAGAGATTGAGAGAGATATAGTGACAGAGACTTCATTAGGAAAAATTTTGGAAAGGAATGAGGGCAGCAAAAAACAAAGATAGGGAAAGGACCAAGATATTTCAATGTGTTAATGGTAGTGCACATCTGACTTTACTCTTTCCAATTATTATGCGTGTACTGTGTGTGTGTGTGTATGTATGTGACGTTTAGCATACGATGTGATTGTTTTGAATGCTAACGGACTTCTCTGAAATCCATTCACGCACAAGTTATTTTCCAAAGATCTTGAGCTTACATTCTACTCACAGACAATCTTCAGATTTGCTGCAGAAGCCACTAGTTTTTCTGCAGTGAAAATTGCTAACAGTCCATGTAATGCTCCATCTGCACTTCATTTTGGTTTTACCTCTTAATGGAATCAATGATATTCTACAGGTTTGTGTGATTCCCCAGTTAGCTTTTAGAAACCACAGGGCTCACGTGGTGGGCAAAACCTGGAGCTCTAAGAGCACAGTTTTGTGGTAAGTATTCATTGTACCATTTCCAAAGTCATCCTTGATGGAATGGGTTTTATCTACTGTCTGTTCTAGAGAGTATCAAACTGAGTTTCCATTACATTCTCTGCTCCAACATCAGCACATTCCTCTAGGTTTTCCTCAGTGGGATGACTTCCTCTTGACTGCTAATTACAGACTTTTACATTTCCAGGAAATTGTTTTTCTGAACAAACTCATTGTGTGGGAAAAATGAGTTTTGGCAGAAGGTACATGATTTGTTTTCTTGCTATAGACAAATTCCTTCAATAACAATCTGAACACAAGTTCATAGGTAACACCGAGTGTGCATCCAGGTCTTACTCCCGTGTGGTGTGGTAGAAACGCTAAAGAGCACCTTCCACCTCTTTTGCAGCATCCTTTGGGCGCAATGTTTTAAAACCCTGGCACATATTAGATATGTGCAGAGAGATTTGATTAAATACCAGTATCTGAATCTCAGGTGCAGGGGGCTGGGGAGAAGGTAGTCTGCCTCTCATCTTCTAATGTGCCTTCCTGTTCTGCAGAGGTAGAAACTAGAACCTATATTTCCCCAACAATCTTGAAGCCACAGTACAGATATTGTTTTGTGTCTGTAAATCAGAAGGCTAAAATTCGAAACTGATTGAGGAAAGAAGCTGTATTGCAGGCATTTGTTTTGCTGCTGTGGACCTTAACTACAGACATGGCTCTGAACCCTACAGATTTCATGATTCCTTGGGTTCTGGATCTCACCTGTTGTGGCTACAACCATCTACCCTGTCACCAAAGATGAGGCACGTTTCCTATGTCCCCTGTATCCCCACCACCCTATCAGCACTTTGCAATACGACCCTTTTAATTTTTGCTAGTCTAATAGGTATAAAGCAACTTAGAGTGCTGTTTTATTGTTTTAAGGTTTACTTATTTTTGAAAGGGAGAGACAGTGCACGCAGGGAGGGGCAGAGAGAGAGAGAGGGAGAGAGAGAATCCTAAGAAGGTTCCACGCTGTCAATGCAGAGCCAGAGGTGGGGCTTGAACTCATGAACCATGAGAATGTGACTTGAGCTGAAATCAAGAATGGGGTGCTTAACCAACTGAGTCACTCAGGGACCCCTAGAGTGCTGTTTTAAATGACACTTCTCCAATTACTAAGGATTTTGAGCATCTGAGCATCTTTTCATGTGCTTCATTTTTTCCCACTCCTCTGTAAATTGCTTGTTTCTTCACGCCATTTGCCTCTTATTCTTTGTGGTTACCATCTCCACTTTGTTATTCTCTAGAGTTCCTAAAATATTGGGCTTAATAATACCTTGTCAGTTTAACATTATATTTCTCATTCTGATATTCATCTACTATCTTTGTCAATGATGTCTTTGCTTAAATGGAAATACTTAATTTTGATGACTCAAATTCAATCAACTTTTTTGTCTTCAGGTTTATATTTTTGAAATTTTGTTCCAGAAGGTTTTCCCTACCCTTAGTTCATAAAGATACTCTCTTATCATGTCTTCTGTTAACTCCAAAGGTCATAAACACCTGTTTGGTAGTTACCTAGTGATGTTAGGTAGGACATAGTTTTATTGCCTTCCATAAAGTAAGTCCATGCTCCCAGAGTCATCTCCTAAGCAAACATCCTTTCACTATTAATTGGTACTGGTAACTTTATCTTATATTAATTCCCCAAAGAGACATATATCTGAGATCTCTATTCTATTCCACTGATTTACCTATTTTTTTTCTTTCACAAATACTGAACTGTTTTTAGTTTAGTTTAGCCATATGAGAAATATTAGGCCTACTTCTGCCCTTCTTTTTTAATTTTTGAAGTCAGCTTAGCTCTTCCATATGCGTGAAAATTCTATTGTGAGATACATGGTTTATGCCAAAGATCTATGAAAAAATATATATATATACAGTTATAGAATGATTATAAAAGAAATACCAGTGTAAGACACCATTCAAGTTAGGAAATGTAATATTTCCAGTACCTCAGAAGTTTCCCCATGTGTGATTCCCTATGATTCGCTGACGACAAGCACACCTTCCCTAGAGGTAGCCACTATCCAAACTTTGGTGATAGCTAGAGAGACAGAACCTCTCTGTTCTAACTTAACCACTTACTAATGCCTCCTCAAACAACGTTTAATTTTGCTTCTTTTGGAATTTTCCAAAAATAGAAGCATAGTACATGTATTCATTTTGTTGTTGTTAGCTCATCACTATTTGTGGAATTTGTCCCTGGCATTGTATATATCTCTAATTATGGTATACATTGCTCAATAGTATTTCACTGTACAGATTTACTATCATTTATTTACCCATTTCAACTTTATCAACACTTGATTGTCTATAGATTTTAGTTTCTTTTAATGTGAGGATTTTTTAAATTTCTAACTCAAATTTTTTAATGAATATAAAATCATGATTTCCAAACTCTTCTTGTGAGTCCATTTAAGGTATTATGGTAGATGACACTAACTCTCCTTTCTGGGCACAAAGTTACCCAGGTAAACCAACTTTTCCAGCCTCGCTTCCCATTAGGTATAGCCATATGACTTTGCTCTTCTTAATAGAATGTCAGTGGGAGCAGTTTGTGCCATTTCCAGGTTGGGCTTACAGACATGTCATGTGCCTACCCATACTCTCTCCCATTTCCATGGGATGGAATCCAGGATGATGCCTGGCCATGAAGATGATAATGCCTTACAGAACAAATGCCAAGTGCTTGGAAACTGTTTGGTCCCTGGAGTACCACAAGAATCTGAGTTTTCATACTGATTTGTCTCAGGAACACTCATCAGAGTTTTTTTTATGTGAGAGAGATGATAAATGTATTTTTTAAGTTATCAAGTGCTTATATAACACAGGCATGTAATAAACACTCTTTTAAGTTTTATATATACTAACTCTTTAAATCCTCTTACTAACCCTAGGTGGTAGTTACTATTATCATCTCCAAAGATAACAAAACTAAGACTCAGAGAGAGCCAGAGTTAGTAACCGAACTGGGATTGCAAATCTGAATATTGGGTTCCCTAATCTGTCTTCTTACCTACTAAGATGTGGCACCCTTCAGCAATGCCTATATTCTTTAAGCCTCTGTATTTGGGGTCACTCTGGTACAACAGCTTAGCATGACCTTAGAAATATAGAAATTTGAACCCAGAAATGGGTTTCTAATAAGAACCTTAACTATGCAGTCAGACTAGAATTGAGGAAACAGGTACAACAGGCTGCAAAATTGGAGACCCCTGTAATGTCATCACAAAAATACACAAAAAACACTTTCCTGCAGTAACCTGAAAAGCTGGCCACTTACCCAGAGAGTAACAAGGATGCTGATGTGCTCATTGTTCTTTGATGTTTTTAGTAGGGCACAGTAAGAATATTATGTGCTCATGTAGAAACGAGTGGACACAAAGCAGAAAACCATAGAGAAGATCTAGAAATTTGGCTCTGTGCTCCAACAGCAAGATGTAGGGTTGCTGTGACTCATAGCTTTTCCCCCATGCCTTCCAATTAGGAAAGCTATGGGATCTGATACTGTGGGAGGCTATATTAATGGTGTTGCCTCATTTTACCCATTATTCAGATAGCTTCAAATGAGAGAGCACTTAAATGGGCTAAATGGCTGACATGGAAACCAGGAAGTAAAGTAGGCTTAAAAATTATGTTCCAAAAAGAAATCTGAGCATTGTTGTTGGCACATGGCATTGAATGAAAACAAACAGATGCAGAAGCCTATCGAATTTCTTAGATACTTAAATTTCCAAAGCACCCAACGCCTGGCCTGAAAACATCCTCAGATTCTCAAACTATACCTGTAGGAAGGAGGCTACTAAAATTACTCTCTTTCCAAGATCCACTTCAGCTGTGGCCTTAAAGAATAATGTACTATGAAATATTCCCAAAGGGCAAAGTTTGGACTCACAGAGGACATGGGAAAGTATATCACTGCCAAGACAGGGAATCTTCTCAATTCCTCTCTGGTGGAAATATCTCATTGTTATGGAGCTGAATGTATTCCATTCTTCCTTTCTTTTACTAGGAGTGTTTACTATAGTTATTCTGTTCATACTTAACCATTGTAATTGAATGTAGGGGGGCAATGCTTTTATTCTCTAGGCTGCCACGTGCAGCCATATATGAACCTAATGCAGAGGTCAAAACATCACTCAGAGATCCTGTGCTTTGAGCTGGATACAGAAATTGGATAGATATTTAGCTTATATTCCTTGGCAAGAGAGAAGGATGCAGAGGGATATTTAGTGGCTAAAGAGTAGACTGTGGCACAGATTAGTAATTGTTCACTAAAATTTATTCTTTCTTTTTCCTGGAACATATGCTTCTCCAGTCATGATACATTGCTCAATTTTCCTTAAAGTTAGTTAGGTGTGATCATGTCATTAGTTTCTACCATTAGTAAGGGAAAAGAAGAAATGACTACTGTTTCCAGTCCTGGATCTTAAGACACTGGGTATTTCTCCTACATAGTCTCTCTCTTCTTTCTCCTTCCAGTTTGATGAAACACAGATATGGTAGAGAACTAGCTTTCACCATGCAGATAACTATAATCCCCTGGGCAATGGTGCAGTGACATGATGAAGACATTTGCAGTTCAAGATCCACTCTGTATGTAAGTCCCCATTGCTCTGCATCCTGGAAGCTTTATGGGCTCCATTAATAGTTCTCCTGTCTTTTGGGAGAGTGAAAGGGCGGTAAGTCAAGATATTTATTTCCTCTGCTTTCTCTCTGCTGAGTTGTGACAGGGCGCCTGTCGCTTACTACCAATGACCACAGGATCTTTTGCTCAACCTATCTCCACTTTATCTATTCTCTTCTGATTCTGGTAGCTGCTTCTATCCCTTGTTCCTTCAAACCTACAGTTAGAAACTGAGTCCTTGGCCTCCCGCCACCCCCATCTCTCCCACTCCATTGTTTGCACTTGGATATATTAGTGTATCTTGTTAGTTTCCTTTAAACCTTCATACTCTTGTGTCAGTAGTTCCCTTAAAGAACTTCCCTCAATAGCCCTGTGCCTTCTCTTTCCTGCAAGATCCCAAGATCCTGAATGGCCCCATCAAGGGAAGCTGTCCCTCAATCACTCCTCTCAGAATTGGAAAATGAAAGACAAATAAACAATTTCTATAAAAGGCATTGTGTTTTTATTCTATGCATGACAGTAGTTTAGTCTTACCCTAGTTAATAGAGTGTTATATCCTTTTTAGAAGTTTGTTCTTTTCATAAAAATTTCAAATTTGTTGGCATAAAGTAGTTCATCAACTCTTCTTTTTATCCCTCTAATGTCTATAGAATCTGCATGTCTTATTTTTCATTTCTGACACTGGATAATTGAGCCATTCTTTTTCTTGATAAGTCTCACCAGATGTGTATTAGTTTTTATTAATCTTTTTAAAGAATGAACTTTTTGGCTTTTGTTGAATCTCTACATTACACATGGTTTCCTGTTTCATTAGGTGACTAATTATTATAACAAATTATAATATAACTCCAGAACTTAGCATTTTAAAACAGTCAGAAACTTTTATCGTGATGCACAGTTTTTGTGAGCAAGGTCAAATGGTAATGTTTTTATAGAACTTAGCGGTGACAGTCACACATCATCATTTCTAGAATATCTTATTGATGACACAGGAGAGCCACATTTGATGTAGGAAGGAACTATGCAAGGGAATGAGTACCAGGACATAAGGATCATTGGGGGCTATCTTGGCTCTGGCTATCACATTGGTTTTTGCTTTTATCTTCACTATTTTCCTTCTTGAGCTGAACTATCCCTAATCATCACCCTAATATCCCCACCCATGTCTCTGGCAATTTAAATGGAAAGACCAGGGAAGGGATTACAATGAGTCATCAAAATGGAACATTTATTGGAGGGGCCATCGCTCTCCTTCCCACCTGCCAAGTGAGAGAAGAGGCTCAAGATACTCACATAAAGATTAGGAGCATTGGGGAAGGAGAACCCCAGAGCCTTGTGACTTCCATAGGCCCTCTCTGTGAAAGGACACACTATCCCTCAGCAATCAGATCCCCCAAATACCTGTATGGGTTTTCTCATCCAGCCTTTCCCAACTTGGCCTGGGGCAGGACAGGGTCTATTCACAGGACCCCACCAGCATCTAAATGCCTTTAGTTTTCCCATCTCTGGCTCTCCATGTTACTTCTAGTCTGGTAAATTTTCTGAATCCATAGGGTGTAAGGGTTAGGGACAGAAAATAAGACTGTTATATATTTTTTGAATCTGTGTACATGTTCTTAGTTATTATTTTCTTCTGTGTCTCTCTGATGATTAGGCTCTTGAAACTCAAAGTCTAAGAACTAACTAGAACATTCTGTTGAGGCATTCCTCCCCTGAAGCAGTGGAAACTACGTTCTTACTGTCTAAATCAGAAAACGTTGCATGCACTACATAGTAGAATTTTACCCTGATACAAAACTTTTCAGCTAAATTTAGATCTAATTGAGCAAAATTCTTTAGGAAATAAAGAAGCTTTCTCAATTCCCCACCCCAGAAGAGGAAAACAAAAAATCAACCAACTACTCCTGAGCGGAAGTCACAAAAAGAGAAGAGGGTGGGGTTCTTGGGTATACTGATTCCCATTAGTGATTTGCTAAAAGTTGTCCTAGTTTTTTGACCACGAAAGGGGTATCTTGATTCATTCGCATCAAACTAAGGTTGAGTTGGTCCTTAAGAGAGGACTTCAAGCCAGAACCATATTATTTATTTCTGATTCATTAGACTTAAGCCTGTAGGATGTTGCTTAATAGGTGTTTATTGAATTAACCAAAAGAGAAAGGTTAAAGCAGTTGAAGGGCACAGCCTTAAGGCCCCATCTCATGGTTCAGAGGTAAGCTGATTACATTACTTCAGATACAGATATCACTACGAATAAAGACCTATTACAAAAGAACAACAGATCCGCCCTGTTCTGCCCTAAGGTAGCCAGTGATGCCTGTCGCTGTCGGATTTTCCAGAACCTGATTCCCAGAACTAGAGAGACTACAAATTTAAAGAGGGCTTTAGGCAAAACACTGTCAATTCTTGCTTTTATTCACAGGCTAGGAACTTGACCGGCAGTTTGTGTCTGGCACAATCAAAGGAAGAGAAGGGGAACTGTAAGTATTTGAGCTTTAGGTTTTCTCCTGATCTGGAGGCTCAGAAGGCCGGCGGTAGGAGGGAGTTTTGCTTCACAGTTAGTTAGGAGTGCTATGTGAACTAGATACCTCACTCACCACAGCTCACACATCTTATTATAGAAAGAATATTGGGAATACTAGACAAGAAAGCATTGAGAGGTATGACTTCTTACCGGACTGTCACTAATCTGACTTGCAATTTTTGTGGCTACTACATAATCACTATTTCTTTACTTCTATCCATAAGAAAAGCCAGATACACTTTCGTGGGTATTTGTCATTCATGTTCAATTCCACTGATCATATAATTAGGGCTTTATTTTTACTAAACATGTCAATTGACAACAGAGACAATAAAATGGAGTAACCGTTACTAATAGAGTTATTTAAAATGGAGCAGGGAGGACATTGAGGAGGTGGAGCTTATGCACATCTTCTCTATCAAATTCTCAGAATTTTTGCTAAGCTGAGCTAAAAGCAAAGGCATCTACTATGTGTTAAAATGGACATAAATGGGGTGGCTTGGTTCATGGTCTACTCTTGATTTCAGCCCAGGCCATGATGTCACCATTGTGGGTCCTGGGATTGAGCTCCTCTGTGCTGGGTGTGAAGCCCGCTTCAGATTCTCTCTCTCTCTCCCTCTCTCTCACTCCCTCTGCCCCTCCCTCCCTCCCTCGCGTGCATGTGCACACACATGCACTTTCTCTCAAAAATAAAATGAAATCAAATAAAAAGCTAAAGTGGACCTAAATGCACTGTCTAGCCCTAGCAACCAATCACACATAGATTAGTGTAACTGTACCCATACCAGCACTGAGCACATTTTCTTCAAACAATTTATGTAAGTCTCCTCTTTCCTCTTTAAAAACTCTAACCTCCTTTGTCTCTCTAGAGCAACCTTTCAATTCCAGTGGAATTTGTGTCTCCCATATTGCAATCCCTAAGACCCCAAATAAACACAGTTATTTTATTCTGCAGCCTGCAGTTTTGTTTTTTGTTGGCTGACAAGACTTTCTGGAATGCCTAGAGTCTACAGCAAACAGTATAGAGCTTTGTGAAATACGGTGCCTATGAGAAGTTTCTCACGGTACACAGAAGCCACAGAGCTTGCCTGAAGCACAGAGCCATTATTGGCGTACATGGTGCTTATTTTGGGCTTCTCAGACAAAACATCCTGGATGTGAAGCACCTGTCAAGAGAAGAATATTTGTCAGTATACTATATGAGAAAACAGCTGCCAGTGACATGTTCCTTCTCAAATACTCCAGGACTAATACTCCAGAAATCAATACACTAAAATTTGTATGTGATGATTTTTTTCTTATTCTGATGAAAGTATTAATGTTCTAATTATATCTATGCAGTCGAGTGGACTAGTTAGTTATCTGACATTAGCCAAAATCCCAAACAAGGTGGTTTAGTTAATTTTGATAGTTCTCCTTTAGAGGAAGGAGTTGAGATCCAGTGAGTGCTATTATCTAATTCTTTTTTAAACCTTTTTAAATGTTTATTCATTTATTTTTTGAGAGGGAGGCAGAGAAAGTAAGCCAGAGAAGGGCAGAGAGAGAGGGAGAGAGAGAATCCCAAGCGGGCTCTGCCCTGTCCATGCAGAGCCCGACACAGGGCTCAAACTCACAAAGTGTGAGATCATGACCTGAGCTGAAACCAAGAGTAGTTCCGTGCTTAACCGACTGAATGACCCAGGTGCCCCACTCTTATCTACTTCTTGAGTGAACAGTCTTCCTCTACGGGAAGGGTCTGGCCTTTGAAAAGGCCTACTGCATGGGGAGGGAAACAAAGGATGAAATGATGGTCACCCAGTTAGCAAGCCAACCCAACCTCATATTCAGTAGGACAGTAGTTGTCACCGAGGGGGCTCCCCTCACATCTGCAAAGTGTCAGGAATAAGAAAGAATGCATACTTTGGAATTCAATCTGACATATCCCTGCCTACTACTGTTATTGATCCTCGAGATTAACACACTTTAGGGGCACATGGGTGGCTCAGTCAGTTAAGCGTCCGGCTTCAGCTCAGGTCAGGATCTCACAGTTTATGGGTTCGAGCCTCACGTCAGGCTCTGTACTGACAGATCAGAGCCTGGACTCTGCTGTGTCTTCCCCTCTCTCTGCCCTGCCCTCCCCTCTCTCAAAAATAAATGAACATTAAAAAAAAATTTTTTTAAAGATTAACACACTTTACTTTGCTAATCAGTAAACATAAAAGTGCTCAATTTTCTAAACAGCCTGGATGAAGAAGTTCGCTCAAATAGGACATGATAGGAATTAAGGACAACCAATTAGAAATTCATGAGTCATGAATATATATTGACACTTCTTAGAATAGAGTTTAGTTGAGTTTTGTTTTTTCATCTTAGGGAAGATCCTATACCTTCACTCAGGTTTGGTACATGAAAATACTCAAACTTGGAACTCTTATAGAAAACATTAGTCTCAACTAAAAGTAAAGGGTATCATTGTGAAGAAAGAAGTCTTATCTAAAATAAACAAATGGTGAGGTGCCTGGGTGGCTCAGTCGGTGAAGTGTCTGACTTCGGCTCAGGTCATGACCTCGCGGTTCGTGAGTTCGAGATTCATGAGTTTGAGCCCTGTGTCCAGCTCTGTGCTGACAGCTCAGAGCCAGGAGCCTGCTTAGGATTCTGTGTCTCCCTCTCTCTCAGCCCCCTTCCCCATTCACTCCCTGTCTCTGTCTCTCTCTCAAAAATAAATAACACAAACATTTTTTTAAATAAACAAATGATAAACTTGAAAATAGAGACATGAGAAAGATCCTAAATAATTTTCAAATTATGCTATGGGTCATATTTTTGTTCTCTTAAAGCAGACATCATTGGGTGTTTGTAGAAAAGCAGTATGTGTTACTTTGGAGGGCACGTGTCTGAGGCAAAGGTAGATTGCTGGCTTGGGGTTAGGCTCTAGGCTCAGACTGAACTTTTGCTTCTCTTAATACTTTTTTGCTGTTTTTGCTTTTGTTTGTTCTAAGAAGCTGTGACTAATATGTTAATAAATTACAGAAACAAAAAATTTTAACTGAAGAGCAACAATATTGGAAGCAGAATTAAGTGTATATTATCAGGGCCAATTAGCAGGCTAGGGTTTGAATCTCAATTTCCCAGCTCCCCAAACCTAGATTCAAACATTATGTCTTTCTCCAAAGCTTACCTTCTCAATGAGGCCCCTCTGATTTCTATATTTAATAATAGGACTACCCATCCCCCCCCAGTTCACCGCAATTCTGATCCCTTTTACTCTGTTATACATTTTCCTCCGTAGAACTCACCACCTTCAAACTTACTATGTAACTTGCTAATTTCTTATGCTTTTTGTTCATTGGCTCTCCCTCCCCCTAAAGAGTAGAGATCTTTGTATATTTTGTTTTATGATACATTTCAAACATTAGAACAAAATCTGATCCATTATAAATGCTCAATAACTTTTTGCGAATAAATCTCTCAGAGTATGTGTGCCAAGAATTTATCTCTGTATTGAATTTACTAGAGATTTGTTATTCTTAAACTCAATGCTGTAGACAATGCTGCTATTGTTTTTAATGCTATATAAAATTCGATGGTCTATGCTCTTGTTTTAGAAGAGGCTTTAAATAACACAAATAATATCTTTAAAATGAGACATTCTTCAACACTATCGTATATATTACAACTTGCTGCCAAAAACTAATTTTGTTTTGAGACTACAATCATCTAAATCTTTCCATCTGAGTTTCATAGTAGGTAGTGTGAAGGAAGATATATAGGACTCCATATAGGACTCTCCCTTTGCCTAATTTCAGGCTCTGCTCAGTACCTATATCCTTTTTTTAAAAAAATTCTTTAAATCCAAGTTAGTTAACATATAGTGTAATAAGGGTTTCACGAGTAGAGTTTAGTGATTCATCACTTACATATAACACCCAATGCTCATCCCAACAAGTGCCCCCATCATCTATTTCACTTATCCCCGCATCCAACACACTTCCAACAGCCCTCACTTTGTTCTCTGTATTTTAGAGTCTCTTTTGGTTTGCCTCCATCTCTGTTTTTATCTTATTTTTCTTTCCCTTCTCCTATGTTCATCTGTTTTGTTTCTTAAATTCCGCATATGAGTGAAATCATATTATATTTATCAGAGCCTATGTCCTGATTGGAAATACAATATGCAATCTAGGTCTATGTGAATAATCAAGCTTGTTCTTACCTATTCTTCCTGATGGCAACTATAGCCCTTGCAAGGATGGGAAATGTTGTCTAGCACTGATGTCAAATTGGCACCAGGAGACCTGAAACGGTTAATGGGCCATATCTTCCCATCCTGCCAAAATCTCTGCTTATTCAGTTCTGGAACATCACGTGTGACCCACTAAATTCTCCCAAGTCTCCTCAACAAATTATTCTTGCAACTTTGTCTGTGAGCTCAGAGAAGAATAGGAACTTACTTCTGACCCTGGAGGATCCTCAGAGTTATAGATGAACAGCTTCATGGCATTAGGATGGCATCCTGCCCAAATAGCTCCCGTGTCAGGATCCACAGTTAAGTTATCCACTAAGGTGCTTAACGGCATTACCTTCCAACAAAGAGGAAATATAAAGACATTGTTTCAATTTTCTTATCTACCCCTCCTCCCTCCCACCAGCTCCTTCTGGCTCCTGAAATAGATCTTGTGAAGGGCCCTTACTACTAAATTTTCGAAGCCCAAGCACAAATGCGCTGATGTTCTTCTAAAAATAGTCATGCTTCCTCCATTCAAGGAGCACATTCTTAGATCAGGCACAGGAGCTAATGTAAGAGGTCATGTTGTATGGGCAAGCCAAGGGTCTTTTTACCTTCACTTGAGTTAAATCCCAGTTATCATGTTTTTTCAGTACATGAATGCTCTGAGCCAATACATCAGCTACATAGATATACCTTTGAAGTAAATAACATTCACATGTAAGCAAGTAATAATGAGAGATGACATTAACTTTTACTTTGGAAAAGAGGTATAAAAATTCACAATAAGTCCTAAGTGCCACTGCAATATCTTCCTAAACCATAGTACAAGAAGATAACAGTCTTCTTTTTAATATTCTTTCAGTGCTTTAAGTAGGCTTCGGATATGATATAATGACTATAAAGTAATGAACTTGGTGTTTCTAGATGACATACAGGCTCAGACTCGTTACTTAGGAGTCACAATTTATTCCTTAAATTGGATAGAGGTAGGTAGACCTAAAAGAGGCCAAAAGAATCTATATCTCCAAAATCTAGTGCTTGAAAAGAAGCATCAGATGACCGTCAAGCTCAATTATAATAATTTTTTTAAAAGAAAGAACACTTAGAATTGTTTTCTACAGGGATTATCTCTATTATCTTGAGTTTACACATTAACATTCATGGGTACTTTAAAAAAAACTTTCCATTTTAAAACACTTTAAAAGAGTTTCTCAGGAAATTTTGTGCTACATAAAACTGTATTTTTCTTATAGAAAAGTCTGCTGTAGTAAGTCAGTAAACCTGAAATTTATGCAATCATAATGCCCAATCGAAGTCAAGTCTCCTCTAAAAAGAACTTTCAGATAACTCGACTTAGTGTAGTGATTAAACACCATTACCCTCATAAAGGGCAGAGATATTTTGCATTTATTCTCCTTTTAAGTGTGTTAGGTAGCTATGTTTCTAGACTCACATGATAATTTGGAATAAGAACCTTGCATTCTTGAGTCGAATCTTCGTTTCACAGGGGGAAAGCCTGGCGTGCAAGAGGGCATATGGTGTACTTATGATCACACGTAAGAGTGTGAGCCCTGGCCACACTGGATCCCTCCACACTTATATTGACTACTTAAGCCTCAGGAAATAACCACCACTTAAAGGAAGGAGTCCACTAAAATATCAGGAGCAAAGTGTTGAAAAATTATAAAGCTTACTTTTTGTCTAGTGAGACTGTGATCCCATTGGCAGAACCAAATCCTCTGGCTACCACTTTGACCTCTCTTGGACTGTAGAAAAGAACATAAGTCCAACGAAGATCCATGATCATCTCTAATAGTACCATGAAGAAGTTGGTAAAATAGTGGTCTCTGGTGGCATAGAACTGTTCTGGTCCAAGAACCACAATGTCATTCACTCTAGAGTGAAAAAAAGAGAGAGGGCAAAAACCCAAGGAGTGGTTAAAGATTTTGATTGTGGTCCAAATCACTAAATCTCAAAGACAATTGTGTTCATCAGTTTGAAAAAGTATACATGAAGTAGTCTGGATTAAAAAATTCCAGGGGCACTGGGGCAGCTCAGTTGGTTGAGCATCCGACTTTGGCTTAGGTCATGATCTCACAGTTTGTGGGTTCAAGCCAGACATCGGGCTCTGCGCTGACAAGGCAGAGACTGCTTTGGATTCTGTCTCCCTCTCTTTCCGCTCCTTCCCTGCTCATGCTCTCTCTCTCTCTCAAAAACAAAAACAAAAACAAAAACAAAAAAAATACTATGTTGATGTACAATGACTTTCCCAGGGTCATCAGGCTATTCACCTTTTGGTCCTCAGCTTAAGCATTCTTTCCTCCAGAAAGTATTGGCTGACGCCATAGATTAAGTTAGATCCTTTGACACTTTGTTTCCATAGCACCTCGTTCTACCCCTTGAAATGCTTGGTTAATATTGTGTATCAAAATATTGTGTTTCAAAAATCTTCTTTAGGCCCTCGAAGCTTCACCTGCACAGTTCCAGTTGGTACTATTTCCACTACGGCTGCATGGTTCAGACACATTTCCCACAGCGCAGCCTTATAGCGCCTTACCTCATGTCTGTTGCTGGCCTCAGGCTCCTACTTCTGGGCCTCTTTGTTGACATAAAGGACAAGATGTCACCAGAATTGACTTGTGTATGCACAGCTAGGAATGTGCAAGAGTGAACTCCTTTTTGACTAATAAGAGATGGGCCTGCCGAATAAACTTCTCCTTTTCTGATCTTGGCCAGACTGTCCTGAAATGGAACTTAGGTTGTTTACTGGAGGATGATGCCATGATTTCTAGCAGCGAGTTGCACTTAGCAGTGTGGCTGGCTTGACAACACGCTTGCTGTAGCCTCTCCCTTGTGTGCGTTTCTTGGTGCTGCTGTGACACAGTGCGACAGACTGGGTGGGGTTAGACAACAGCACTGTCTCACGATTCTGGCTGCAAGATGTCTGAAATCAAGGTGTTGACAGAACCATGCTCATTCTGAGGGTTCTAAGGTCCATCCTTGTATCTTGTAGCTTCCAGCAGCCCCCTGGCACTCTGTAGCTTGTAGACACTTCACTCCAAACTCATTCTCCATCCCCACGTGCATTCTTCCACCTGTCTGTCTTCTTATAAAGATGCCAGGCGTGTTGGATTAAGGACCCACCCTACTTTAATATAACCTCATATTAACTGATTACATCTGTAACAATCTTATTTCCAAATAAGGTCATGTTCTGAGGTGTGGGGGCGTTAAAATTTCAACATATCTTTTCAAGTTGCTCACAAGTCAACCCATAATATTCATGTCTCCTTACCTAAAACTGGTATCTCACTTCTGTGCCTGGAATAGTAACTTTCTTTCCTCCTTTCTTTTCTTTTCTTTTCTTTTCTTTTCTTTTCTTTTTTCTTTTCTTTTCTTTTCTTTCCTTTCCTTTTCTTTTCTTTTCTTTTCTTTCTTTTCTTTTTGTTTCTCTTTTCTTTCTTTCCTTCTTTTTTCTTTTTTTAATTTTTTTTAAATGTTTATTTATCTTTGAGAGAGACGGAGAGACAGAGAGTGAGCAGGGGAGGAGCAAAGAAAAGGGGGAAACACAGAATCCGAAGCGGGCCCCAGGCTCTGAGCTGTCAGCACAGAACCCAACACGGGGCTCCAACCCACAAACCATGAGATCGTGACCTGAGTAGGACACTTAAGCAACTGAGCCACCCAGGCGCCCCTGGAATGGTAACTTTCTAATGCAGTGGTTGTGTATTGGGTTTTCCCTTGGTCCGTACCTTCAATGAAAAGAACTCATTCAGTGACGTCATATGTTACTGTATTTGATTCTCAAAATCAGGAGTTAGGTAAGTCAGGCCGGTGAGAGAACCCCCACTTGACTGAGGAAACTGAAGCATAGTTAAGAGGTTTGTCCACAGTTTCTCAGGCACCTCTCGGTGGTCCTGTCCCCACAGGGCCTCAGGACTCCATACAATGCCTCCTGGGAAGAGTGCGGTGACCCCAGCTGCACTTACTTCTTCTGCCTCTGCTTTTGTCACCCCCAAATTCTATGGGGAGAAACTGATATGTGATTTTGAGAAAGAGAGCAAAGCAGAGAAGGTGACCTTCCTTTCTTTTCTTTCCCTATCCTTCTATCTCAAGACAAGATTAACCTCTACTGTCTTGGAACTAGTCTTTCCGTGTTGAGTCCATTTTATAAAAGACAAATTCTTCATTGTTTGTTACAGCCTTGGAACAGGCAGTCTACCCACTAAAACACTTACCTATTTTTTTCTCAGCATAGTAAGAGGGATGTTCACCACTGTGACTGAGAGTCCGGCTTTGAACTTAGATAGATCTAGGTTTATACCCTGGTTCTGCAACTTACAACTTACACAACTCAGGTAAGTTACTTAACTCGAAACTTCGTGAAGTCCCCATTTACTCATATCTATTACTTATAGCAGTTGTGAGAATAAAATGGAGCATTTTGACACAGTGCCTGGCACATAGTCAATGCTTAATAAATGTAAATTTTTATATGTGCCCACAGGCTTTTTTCAAACTCTGCTTTAAAGCTTTTATTGAACAAAGGAATGGCCCATCTGGAGACGGTGATAACACCCAGTGGGTGCGGCTTTCACAGTACAATCTACCGGGACAACTAGAAAAAGGTGTAGGTGTTTAAAGAAAGCCCAATAGTAGGTATTGCATTGTTGTGGTATGGAGGATGGAATTAGAGCTGCGAATCTAATTGAGCACCTTTATAAGATTAAAATGCTTTCACAAAGTTGGAAAATAAAAAGATATTCAATACTGAATACAGCAGTGTCTAGTGACGTGCTGGGCAGGGCCACCGTGGGAACCTCTTGAAAGCCTTAGGGAAAAAAATGCTACAAAACAAAAGTTGAAGCCCGCTGCATGAACCAAAGAAAACAAAGCACACAGCAGAGGTGGAAAATAAATAGAAGTGCAAAATACTTTAATTCCATACCTTGTGAGAAGTTCATGTGTTATAGTTTTCAGGTGTATAAGAGAACGTTGTTCTTCCTCAAATTTAAATTTCTCCACCGTGGACTTCATGTGGGGGTGATTCACAACATAAAGATACACGGTATGGTCTAAAGTGGGAAAAAGGCATAATTTCCAAGAAGTTTACTTCTGTTGCAACTATTATTAGACTTGGTGTAGAATTTGGTCATGTTCAAGCACTTTTCTTCTACACCTTGCATTTGATCCCCACAGCACACCTGAGAAAACAGGATCAGGAGGCGAATAACTCATGCGCAGTTTCCCCACCGCCGAGTGGCAGAGCCAAGGGCAGACGTTCCTCAGTGGTCTCCTCAGCCTCACCTACATACCTTCTGCCACAGGAAGATACAGAGCTACAATGGTATATAAACAGATGTGGTTTCCCAGGTGGCCCTTCAACAGGAGAAGCAAGTTTCTTTTCTGTGAGAAATGCGTATATTACAACACACGCTCAAGAAATGTCGGGGCTGAGTAAATATCTTAAAATAAGCAACATGTCCCAGCTAGAGTATAAACTGACACAAGTCATCTACCTAAGTGTGCAATAACAATATTTAATGAGCCTAATGGATGTGGAATGTGAATGTGAATGCAAGAGAAAACAGGTGCATCAATTCTAGGCATCGCCGACCCCGAGAATGTTCACCTGTTTTCATAGTGAAATGTGAACTGCTGTGAACAAGATTGAGGGTGGGAATCTGTTTTCTCAAAATACTGTTTTCTGACCTGAAAGAAGCTCTAGGTAAGAGGAGCTCTGGAATCTGAAAGAGCCTGGTCCCATCCTCTCATTTCAGGCCTTGATCTGCGTTCATCTCCCCTTTTCCTTTCTTGACAGGGCTTCCAAAAATGCAGTAGAGCGAGTCCAAGCCCTGAGATGCAGGGCTTATACGCATGGTCCCTGAAACACACAGGTACCTTTCCCCAAATTAAGGAAAGTGGCTCTCTCACAGATGGATCATTCTTTTAGTCTGACGCAGCCCTTTCTGGGGCCTGAGGCTTGGCAAGCAGAGCCCCAATCAGATTTTGCTCCCACATGGCCCTTCGGCTGGACACTCTTGCCAGACACATTTTATGTGCTGCTCTGGTTTTACACCTCCTTTAGGCATCTATTGGACCCTTCCTTCCATATAAGAGACGCTTGGTGAGAATAGTTTTGTTTTTGTCTTCTCATTCCATTCCAACTTACGTGTAATGTTTTGCCCTAATTAATTAAATGCATAATTAAAGGAGGTAACAAATAAGACTGCAATCATAATATATTCAACTCCAGAAAGTCTGATTAAATAGATGCTTTGAGGGTGAATCTGTAAACTGGTTCCATCTCAAAAAACAAAAACAAAACAGAACCAAAAAACCAACCCGTACTTCTCACTCCTAAAACAAAACAAAACAAAACAAAACAAATCCAACACTTTGGATTAAAATAGCTCATGCAATAAAATAGCTCCAAGTTAATCTGGTCACTCATTATACTTTCTTCAATGGCAGTGCCTAGATGGAAGTCAAGCAAAAAAAATGGTAACTCAATTTCAATAGATCCCAAAGCCCTAATTTCACTCAAGTAAAAGGCATAGGATTAAGGGTTCCTGTATGGCTTAGTTGGTTGGGCATCCGACTTTGGCTCAGGTCATGATCTTGCAGTTTGTGAGTTCGAGCCCCGTGTCAGGCTCTACGTTGAGAGCCCAGAGCCTGGAGACTGCTTTGGATTCTGTGTCTCCCTCTCTCTCTGCCCCTCCCCCACTCATGCTCGGTCTCTCTCTCTCTCTCTCTCTCTCTCTCTCTCAGAAAACATTAAAACAATATTTTTTAAAGGTATAGGATTAGAAATAAGACCACCTGGGTTCTAGTTCTGGAACTTTCATTTATTAATGACAGATGTGAAGTTATATGTCACTGCATCTCTTCAAATTCCATTACTCCATCTATAAAACCAGGTATTAATATTTGCCCTGTCTCATGGGGTTCATTCATTTATTCATTTATTTTATATATATTCATGGACCACCTACTACGCAACAGCCATTTTCCTAGAGTCTGGAAATCCAGCAATAAATAAGTCACACATGCTTTTATGGTGATTGTATTCTAGAGAAGAAATTTGAGAGGAAATAATTAGTAAATGCAAGAATACTGGAGAGAGGAGATGCTTTCTTCACAGAGTGGCACCCGCTTGAAGAATTCAAATCACAAGCTTGGATCTAAAGATGCGGAGGAGTTCACTATAGGGCAATAGTGGCAGAGAGAAAGAAGGTTGGCATCATTCAACACTGATAAAAAATTTTAATTGCCATTTTGAGTAAAGATTAAAGTGTTAAAGAAGGAGTACACTTAGAAGAAACATAATAAAGTTTCACCCTGAACAAGTGGGGGAAAGGCTTCCTTGAAAAGGTGACATTTTAACTGAGGCCCGAAAGATAAGAAAGAGTAAGTCAGAAGCGGTGGAAAAACATTCCATGCAGAGGGAACTGCAAATGGAAAGGCCCTGATGTATGGAACATTTATGGGACTAAAGGAAATCCAGTGTGGCTGGTCCAGAGGGTCAAGGGGAAAGTGGTATCGGGTGAGGCTGGAGAGAACACCAGATGCCAGAATATACACATAGGGTAGTGCCTAGGAGCCCAGACCATTCTGGAGAATTGAGGCTTTTCTTCAGAGTAATGGAAACAATATGGAGAATTTTAAGAAGGGAGGGACATGATCAGATTTACATAAAAAATTACTCTTGCTTATGAAAATGGGTGGAGGTGGTATAAGAGGGAAAATATAGTCAGGGGCCATTGTAGAATCCACGGAAGACACGTTGGGGGCCTGGACTAGGATGGTGGCAGTGAGGAGGCGAGAGGTGGACAGCTTGGAGGGATATTTGAAGGGTAAATTGGACACGACATTGTAACGAGGTGACTGGGGCAGGAAGAGGAGAAGTATCCAGGTTGGGCCCACTGTTTTATTTTGAGGAATAAGTAAAGTATATATGAAAATGCCTTGTAAACTATATGGCCTCATTAGGTACAATTATCTTTTAAAGAAGGGTTTGCTAAGCAAATAAATAGCATATATAGAGTAAGGGGAATATTTAACCCACTTAGCAAAAGAGTAATCGAGCATTTTAAAAGGAATCTATTTAGTTAAAAATGAACAAGTCTACTAGTGCAGACCAAAGGAATTAAACAAAGATCTGTTGGATACTGGATAGAAATAATTATTAATCATTCGTTTTTATTCATTCAAATCACATTCCTGTTTGCGGAGCCTGGGTGGCTCAGCTGATTAAAAGCGTCCGACTTCGGCTGAGGTCATGATCTCATGGTTTGTGGGTTCGAGCCCCGCGTCGGGCTCTGTGCTGACAGCCAGCTCAGAGCCTGGAGCCTGCTTCAGATTCTGTATCTGCCTCTCTCTCTGACCCTCCCCTGTTCATGCTCTCTCTCTCTCTCTCTCTCTCAGAAATAAATAAAACATTAAAAAAAAATTTTAAAAAGAATCACTCCGGCAGATCTATCCTTAACAATACATTGTAACATTGTATATTTGAAGAATTAACACACCATTTCTTGAAGAATTTGGAATCGTAACACTTCATTTGGCCTTCCCTTCATGCAGTTACTATTAGGGAGGTTTCACTGTTTTTATTCTCTACTTGCCCTATGGACCCACAAATATTTAAACATTAAATTAGTCTGGAATTATGAACGATGAACAAGTAATAAATAACATGAGCAAGTGTTATTTTAAATAAGCTTTTAATTAATTCTATCCTGTGTATCTCTTGTTTTCCTTCATGTTTTGTTTTCTAATGTCACACAATTATTTTCAAAGGACCTTTAGTTTATATATTAGATGTTTTAGAACAATCTCTAAACTTTGATTTGTAGGTCAAATGAAAAGAGAAGGAGATAAGAGGAAGAAGGAATGGCCACCTTCTATTCTCCCTTCTTTAATGCAGTGTTTAAAAATGTTTGACACATGCTTTTTATCGTGCAAATATACATCTTCATGGTAAAATAGAATTTTCCCTCCTTTCACATACATGTTGAGTCATTAAGGTTGAGTAGCTTGTGTCTGCCTCATTTCCCCTTATTTTTAATCAGGCTTTACCTTTGTCAATGAAAGTACTAATTCCGTGTGGATTAAATGATGCTTTGTCAAAACCATCACTGATGTTTAGTGCTTGGACCCTTGGGTTTTGCTCATTCAGATCCATCAAGAAAATCTGTCCTGGCTCATCTGGTGCAAAGTTTGGCATGCCTGGATATTTTAATCCCTGGAAAAAATATAAAATAAGTAAGCATATATATACATTTCACAGTATTTTCATATGGAAGCGAAAATCTCAAAGCCTAACAAAAATATTCAAAGCTTTAAATTTCCTATAGGTTTCTAGGATTTTTCACTCTAATCAGCTGTTGCCATTGTCTGATCTGAGAGATTACCAATGTCATCTAGGCCATGGGAATGGGAATGGGAAATGTCAAGAACCCATATTTAATTATGAACAAGAAGAGGGGGGTAAACCATAGAGCATAATGCAATGGGGCACCTGGGTGCCTCAGTCAATCTGGCTTCGGTTCAGGTCATAATCTCATAGTTTGTGAGTCCGAGCCCCATTGGGCTCTGCACTGATACCTCAGAGCCTGGAGCCTGTTTTGGATTCTGGGTCTCCCTTTATCTCTGCCCCTCCCCCAGTCACTCTCTGTCTCTCTCTCAAAAATAAACAAACAAACTCAAAAAGTATAATGCAAGACACTGAGTTGGGTTACTTTGTGTGCGTCCCTTGGCCTGCCTATGCCTCCGGTTCCTCATTTAAATAAGAAAGCTAAAGTGTCTATTTGCTAAGATTCTTTCCAGTCCTGATAATATGCAACTAGCCTTCCTCAAGGCAGAGAGAAGGGGTGTATGCGCTCATTATATTGCCCCCATCTATTATTATATTATCTAGTGGCAAATAGTAGACTCAGCCAAGAATTAACATAGGGGAACCAGTCTCCTAAGTTGACTATTTCTGACCTATTTTGTGCCTAGAGATATATCTGAAAATTTGGATATGAATCCTTTTCTTCAAATATTGCAAAAAGTTTATTCCACTAACTTGGACAGTGGCTCTTTCTACTGGTAGGACCAATTATGTGTGGTTACCAACCAATACTAGGCATCATGAACACAATGGGCCTTTGCCACACCCCGGGTCATTGTGTCAAAACTTGGGGCTGGTTTGTGTCACACCAATTATAAAACTCAGCTCACTTCCTCCCTGTATCCCTTCCCCATCACTCTGATATATATTAATATCAACATTATATCTTTCCTCATACCCTCATGTCCATTTATAGTCGACTATTTCCTTCTTATTCTGTGTCCCTGGCCCCTTCCTTCCTTATAAATATACATGTACAACTACACATACTTACTTCTACGTAGTACTTCTTTTTTTTTTTAATGTTTTTTATTTATTTCTAAGAGAGAGAGAGAGAGACAGCGTGAGCAGGGGAGGATTAGAGAGAGAGGGAGTCACAGAATGAAACAGGCTCCAGGCTCTGAGCCGGCAGTCAGCACAGAGCCCGACGCGGGTCTCGAACCCACGAACCGCGAGATCATGACCCAAGCGAAAGTCGGATGCTTAACCAACTAAGCCACCCAGGCGCCCCACTTCTACGTAGTACTTCTATGCCTAAATCTTACCAGAAGCTTGGCTTTCCCCCAGACAACAATGGCACTGCTGACGCCCATCAGAGGGACACTATCCACTCTTTCATTTTTCTTAGGTCACCTCACTTGGAGGAGGGATCCACATGCCCCTCGCCACCAACTTCTTCCAGACCTGGAATCTGTCATCATCATCAATCAACAACAGTCAGTCTTCTAAGGAAGCCACACCCTTTGCTTATTGCTTCCTTATCAGGTTCCTACATGCCCCCCCTCCCCCGCCCCGCCTCCTGCCCTGGTCTAGCTTTTATATAGGGCTAGTCTAAATTCTATTCTACTCTGAATTTATTTCATTACCTCTTATTTCTCTGAAGAAAAAAATACCATTCAACATGAATTTTCTCTGACTCCCTCTTTTCTGTCTCAGTATTTCTTCAATTTTATCAATTTTGTTCCATTCTCCCGCTTTTCTTAAGGAACGGGTATCCCTCTTCTGTTCTTAGGTTTATTGATTTTGTCACCTCTTTATTTGGTTGCTTGTTCTCTGGGACTTGTCTTTAGAAATTACATTCTCTCTCTTGCTTTCACCACTCATTTTTCACCAGTGCCCCCTTCATTTGCCTGAAAAATTGTTCATTTCTCCTTTCTTGAAACAAATCTTCTTCTAATTTTACTGTTCCTTCAAGCACACATTTATCTTGCTTTCCCCGTGTGGTCAAATCTCTTGGAAACATCACTTGATCTTGTTGCCTGCCTTGAGTTGCTCCAACTCTCACCAGTTTGTAGAAATGCCTCTATAAAGTCATGCCAGTGCCCTCCAAGATATCTTCTTTGATAACCCCTCCACCTTTCCTTAGCTCTATATCTGTAGCAATTGACACTATGATGTACCCCTTTATTCCTTGTCAAAAAGCCAGAAGTAGGATGGCCAAATTGAAGTTCTGGTTCTCTTTCTGCCCCTTCCCCTTCTATCCTCATCCATCTTTCTTTCCTTCTTGCTCTATACTCCCTCCTTGTACATCTTATTCATAAGGTTTCAGATATTTCTTCTACGCCAATTATTTTCAAATCTGCACATTTACCTGGAACCTCTCTCTCGAGTTCTCAACTGCATTCCCAACTGCTTCCTAAGAGTAGTACAGAATCAAATTATCAGAACAAAGTCAACTTTCTCCCCTCAAATCCTTCCTCTCATCTGTATCTATTATTCTCAGTGAAGAGCATCACTGTTCTCCCCAATATAAGGCCATGGAATTCTGGCTTCAAGCCTACCCTTTTCCCATAGTCAAACTGCCACCAAGCCCAATGGCTTAGGTGGTGGTAACAATGGACCAAAAAGCAACAAGAACAACAAAAACTCAGAGACATCTAATTCTTCCCTTTTCACCTGAAGAAAATTAAGCCCAGAGAAGTGAATTCATTAAGTCACTCACATCATTAATTGTGCACATTCTTTCCGACACACCATACAGAAAGGTTTGAAAGTGGAGAACACTGTTGAGGAAGGCAGCTCAAGGAAGAACACCACAACAGGCACCTGGGTAGCTTAGGGACACACAAGGGCACTGTCAGTTTAAAGACTCAGTGTTCCAGAAATGGAAATGATTCAATAAGTAAATAACGGTAGGACATTGTAAAAAAAAAAAAAACTTGACCTAGATTAAGTGTCATGATGACTGAAACACTTCCAATAAGTGGCTTCATATGCACCCTGTTTTCTGTTTGAGCAGTTGGGTAGGAATTTGTACCAAGTGAAAACAAACAATTCTTTCAATGTCATTCACCATTGAAAATAGTGAAAATCCCAGGGAGGGGCAGGCCTCTTATTTTTCCCAACAGTCTACATGTGTATGTGAGTTGGCATTGAAATTCTCTACTGCCTTCATTCACCAGCACATGCATTCAGTAATATTCAAGTACCCTCTGCACATCAGGTAGCGAGCGTATCGGGTGCTGAGCATACCAACGGATGCTCCGCAAAATCCTGGCCACAAGGAGCTTGAAATCTGGGGAGGCAGCACCAACGACCACATCAGATATAGTGTGGTATGTAAGAGACTAAGCACAAAGAATGTGAGGGAGCATAGAAGAGGCACATCACCCAGGAAGAGTGTTAGGGAAGACTTTTCTGCAGAATTAGAGTGCCGCCAGAGTGAGGCCTGACAGAGAACGCGGAGCTGGCCTGTAATGCGTGAAGAAAGCAGGAAAGGGAAGTATGCCAATGCCAAGTCTCAAGGTAAGAAAGCAAATAGATTGCTTGGCACCTCTCTGCAGACTAAAAATAACTATTGCACAGAATTTCTCTCTAAATCAGCAGCTTCCAAACGTGCTCTATGATAGCAAGAATGGACAATAGGAAAAACCAAGAATAGGAACTTGAACTATTTGCAGTACAGAAAGATTTAAAGTGAGCCAAAAGCACCATCTTTAGCCTATGAGTTGTTAGTTTACAAAAAAAAGAAAAAAAAAAGAGCTCTATTACTTAAAGGTCCATGTTAACATTTCTCAGGGAATTATTTGTGGTGAAATTCTCTAGTTCTACACAGCAACAGTTAAGTACTTTTAGTTCCAGTGAAAATAGAAGGTGTACAGTTGGAGCTACAAACATTATTTTCTAAAAGCAAAGAAGAAATCTCCCAGTTGTAGAACAACCATTTTTTTAAAGTCTATTGGAGTGACATTAAAAATCTAAATTGACAATAGAAAATTTAAGTCAACAAAGAGAAAACTTTTCTAGACAAGCTTTATTTTACCTTTGGCTTTGGAAGAAAAGTAAAGAAATAAAATTCCTCCCCAACACATATCACACCAACAGCATTTTAAAATCTAACTGAGAGGGCGCCTGGGTGGCTTAGTCGGTTAAGCGTCCGACTTTCGCTTGGGTCATGATCTCGCGGTTCGTGGGTTCGAGCCCCGCGTCGGGCTCTGTGCTGACTGCCAGCTCAGAGCCTGGAGCCTATTTCAGAGTCTGTGTCTCCCTCTCTCTCTGACCCTCCCCTGCTCACGCTGTCTCTCTCTCTCTCTCTCTCTCTCTCTCTCCTAGAAATAAATAAAAATATTTTAAAAAATTAAAAAAAATAAAATCCAACGGAGACCCTGACTATACAAGGCATACTTAAGAAGTTAGAATTTCAGGCCTTTAAGTGTTATTATATGTGTCTCTTTTTAGCCAAAAAGATACAGATTTTAAACTTCATGTTATATGGTAGTATTCTACCAGTCAAAATGGAATATTAGGACATGAAATTCCAGCAATCAGCATTCACACTGAAATGTAGTCAGTCTCCTTTTTCAAAACCTTAGGTCTCATTCCAAATTGCAACTGTTCAACAAACACATGGCAACTTTTGACATCTTCATAACATACATATTTTAATTTAGCATATTTAATTTATCTATCAGTCCTTCACCTAGCTTCCTGAATATCCCAAACCTGTGACGGTAGTATTGGAAATAAAACACAGGATCTTCTCTACTTATCTTTGAAAAGAGTTGGAAGGAATGCAAGGAACTCAAGATGGAAAATGCTCAGGCTTTTGAATTGAGTAACAAGGTTAACATACGCTTCACAAACATTTCCTGGGCTCCAAACACAGGCAGGCATAGCAAGAGGAATACTAGTTAGTACAAAGACGACTACCAGAAGATGAGGTCCAGCAAAATAAGGCAATGATGCACAAATCTGGAGACTAATCCAGGATTGGAATGGAAATCAAAAACATTTACTGAGACCTTACTGACTGTGGAACTGCCTATAAGGACCTGCCCACGTGGGGCATGCAAGCCAGGGCACTCCTGTGGCATACTGATTAGCCTACTGGAATCCGGTTCTGGCTTCTGTGGTTGACCGATTTACCCACAGTTGGGATGAGTGTGTAGGGGTCCATCTGGCAGCTCTAGTCAGCAATATTAATGTACGCTCTATACAGCATGAACGTGAGCATCTGAGGGGCATGGAAGATACTTACGCTGGAGATAAAAGCCAGCCCACTAGGAAGGATATCAATATCTTCAGAGCCATTTTCTGCAAAAGAAGTGGAGAATCACGAAGATGCATGAATGAAGGTTTAAAAGAAAATACCACAGACAAAACTTTCAACTTCTTTTGGAAACTATATTGACTTTTTCAACTATGTACTTGGGAAACTACATTAACTTCCAAGAACCCCGTAGGCATGCTGCTCTACAGGGAAACCTGAGTCAGGTTCCCTAAGTACTAAATTGTTTTTTTTATAACTCAATTTTCAGGAGGAAAAAAAACAAATAACTATCAAATAAATTCATAATCCTAGATTTATTCTTTGAATAACAACTTCTAGGGTGTGCCTTGAGAGATTCAGCCTTGTTCCGCATAGAAGGCTGATCCTACAGACAGAGTGATAACAGTGGAAAGTCCCCATTGTGAAGGTCTCTTAAAGGCCTCTCAGCCAAACATTTCTCTCTTCCAGCTTGTTGAGGCCTAAAAATATATCATTACCCAGTCATATTGGGAAATCACTGAGTAATTGTCATCTTGAATAAAGCAATAGGTCTTAGGAAAGACTAACAAATATAGATAAATTTGAAAAAAACTGTAGTCAGCTCTCTTTCTCATTGAGAGCTGGTCCTGAGCATTTTTCTATGGAAAGAGACATATAATAAGTGACTTATGACCATAAACAGAATAAAAAAGGGGCTCACATGGCTCCTAATAGAGAGATAGACCCACATAGGAGGTAGCCCCAAGCAGGTAGGACTGAGTGTAAAGGCAACGGTTATCTATTGTGGCAAACAGTATTTTACAAGTACAGTGGAAGTAGTATGCATCATAGCCGCATGCCCTTCTTAAAATGGGATGTTCATATTCTTCCATCAGGAGGTAAGGTCTGTATTCTCTCCCCTTGACAAATAAAATGAGGGGGAAATTATGCCACATGACATACAAGGTAAAGTCATAACCATAGCTGTTGCTGGTTTTCTTTCAATCTCTCTCTCTTTCTCTTTCTCCTCTCTTCTCTCTTCCCTTCCCATCTTAACCTTTCCCTTCCCTCCTTTCCCTGTCTCTGTCTCTGTCTCTGTGAGCATGCACCTTGGGGACCTTGAACTTAAAGGCAGGGAGTTTGGGTACTTTGAAGCTACAGAGGAGAGACTATACAGAGACTACACAAAGTAGAGAAGATACTAGAGGAGTGTCAGATAACTTCACTTCCCAGCCTTTGAGTCACTGTAGCTGACGCAAGTAGAACAGTAAAGAGCTGTGTCCACTGAGCCCTGTTAAAACTGCAAAGTCATGAGCAAAATAATTGTCATTTGAGTCAGTCACTCAGTTTTAAGGTGGTTTGTTACACAGCTATAGTAATTGGAACATGTGGAGAAATGGTTACACGGGATAATGGGTTGCTAGTGTGTCAAAAGGCAATTGAGGGGAGAGGGAGAGAAAAGTGGGACAAAGCCAAGTAAAATGCATATTTGAATCAACAGAATAATGAGCAATGGGCACTGAAGATTAGAGAACGGAGGGAAATTTCATTATGTGTTCATTTACTGAAACTAATCCCCAACTAGTAACCTGAAAATTAAATTAATCAGAGCTTTCCATTTTCCAAACAGTCCAGTTAATCAGGATTTATGTATCTATGGTATCTTGATGGCCTGGAATATTTAGTGCTATTTCCACATGGAGTAATATAGACATTGGGAGAATCCGGCAAATTGAATAAAGCAATTGGAAAAATCACATTGCATACAGGTTGGTTAAATTTTGAACCAACCTTTTTTTTCTCCGAACACTCCTTTCTGGTTTCCTTTTGCCTTACTCTCCTTCTCAGCTCTGTTCTGAATGTGGGTATTCTCCAGGCTGTACCCGCCTTTGGCTGCTTCTCATGGTAGAGTGGCCCTTCTACCTGTGCAATCTACTCCAGTCCCGTGTCTTCAGCTTTCACCCAAGTGCCTTGACTCTCTAATCTTTAAATCAAGCCCAAACCTTTCTACCGATTTCTAGACTTCTACATTCACCTGTATATTGGCTATTCCTACCTGGCTTTTTCACTTCTCATATTTAATGTGTCCCAAACTGATCTGGACATATCCCCTTTGAATCTGCTATGTTTTCTTTTTTTTTTTTTAATTTTTTTTATATTTTATTTATTTCTGAGAGAGAGTGTGTGAACAAGCAGGGGAGGGTCAGAGAGAGAGGGAGGCACAGAATCTGAAACAGGCTCCAGGCTCTGAGCTGTCAGCACAGAGCCCAGCGTGGGGCTCAAACCCACGAACTGTGAGATCATGACCTGAGCCAAAGTCAGATGCTTATCCTACTGAGCCATCCAGGCGCCCCTGCTACATTTTCTATATTTTGACTTCAGGGGATGGCATTCCATCCCCGAAGTACCCAAATCAGAGAACTTGGAGTTGCCTCTGATGCTTTTGTTTCCTTACTCCCCAAATCTAACTGGTCATCATCATTTGAGCTCTAGCAATCACCTCTGAATTTCCACAATAGCTTTCTAATAGGTCAGCTTTGCTTCCCTACTACCATTCTCTGCACTGCTGACAGTCATCATCTTAAATTGCAAAGTTGATCTTGTCACTCTCCTGCTAAAAACCCTTCAGAGGTCCCCTATGGTTGGCAACACGAATCTTAAGCCTCTTGGCCTGGATTCCAAATCCTCCACATGCTGGCTCCAGTCCCAGTTGTTATGGGCCCCACTCTGCACTCTCTATACCAGCTGTGCTGCGGTTCTTCTGTTAGGAGTTCCTGAAACGTGTCACACTCATTCACCTGCATGCCTGAGCACGTACCGCTGCCCCTGCTTGGCAACCCACATCTTTTTCACACCACCTTCACTTCCCTCTGGCTGAGTATCACGGGCTCCAGAGAAGAGCATGGGGACCACCTCTTCAGCGTTTCCAATCTCTCTCGGTTCCAGTGCCCATTTTATGTGCTAATACGGTCACCTGTGACTACCTACACCATGATATCTTCTTCACGCCTAGGCTGTAACCTTCTACTGACTTGTTGATTTCTTACTAGACAGTAAACTTCCTGGGAATAAGGACCAGTTTTCATTGCTACTCTAGCTTTGCACCCAAGATAATACCTGCAGTTTCACTATAAAACCTCTCAATAAAAGCTGGCTGACTGACAAAATAAGATAAATCATGCTAGTTTCTTGAACTCTGTCTTGTCTTTGGGTTAAACTATTGACAGGTGAGTGTTAATCTCTAAGTACAAGACATCCTCAACTGTGTGTTCTTTGGTTTGGTCCGTTTATCTTCCAAATGCCATTTCACATATCTCCCATGGCAGCACTAATCTACCTCAATAATTTCAGCTACACTAGGAGTGAGTGTCTTCTGGAAGTGTTGTATTTGTCTTTACTTACCTACTTAATCTGGAGCACAGGGATGCTGGTGCTTTCCACTCAGATGTGAAGAAGAATACTGACTGCACAGTATTCCTACCCCTCCTGTCCACTTCCCCCACCTACACTCCACCTGCATGACACCATAGTGTATCTCAGCAACAGTGACACCTCGGGGAGTCAGAGGCCCCAGGGGACCCTCTCCCGAGTCTTCCCTACATACTCACTAGCCTGTGCACAGCTATCATTAAAACCCCACTGAGAAGTCTAAAATCAGTCTTATGAATAGGTGTCTACTGCTTTTTAACCTGTCCGTCCTCTATTTGGCATAACTTTGTCTCTTTGGCCTTTGTTCATATTCTACAGGTGCCCTGAGAAAGTGTCACACACAAACATTATGATCAACTAATATTATCACCATTTCGCCTCTTGGAAAGAAGATTCTGACAGGCAACAATCAAAACATAAGGAACCTACCATGGAGTAGAAACAGATGCTGGAGATATGGGAAGCTGCTGGAGAGGAAAAGGGATAGAGAGAAAGATAGAAAGACACCAAATTCAATGACTGTCTACTTGATAATCCTGCCGAAGGTGGAACCCCAGTAAGCTATCCGAATTTCACGTGCAGCTTTGATTAGATGCCAAAGACAGCCAAATCACTTCCTGGCTAAAACAATCCTTGACCTTCAAAGCCTTGGAAAAAACATAAACTTAATACAAAAGGAGTTATGAGGTATGGCTTCTAGAAGTTAGAAATACTTCTCTTTTCAACTTTTCTTCGTAGAAAGAATACTGGGAAGGGGGAGAAAATAGAAAGTTTCTTCCATCAATAAAATTAACCACAAAAGCCTAGATCTTGAAGAAAATCTAAGTCAGAATTCTCCTCCAGCTCTGTTACTGCGTACCAAGCCCTGCCTAAAATCCTTTAGTGGTTTTTCCATTGCTTCATAAAGCTTTTCACTCATCACATGGTTGGGTCTTGTGAAGGTGGTCTCACTAACGATTTTTTATTTAAATATCCAGCCTGCCTTGTTTTGGTCAGCTCTATTTATTAATATTCCACCTTTTTGCATCTCAGATTTTGTTTTCTGCTGCCATCCTAGTCTCTGACACTTCCATAACCAAAGGTGTTGTCAGTAGATAAGAGAGGCCGTGTCACACAACAGACTACAAGGCATAGAAGAAAGCCACACTGGCTCATAATCTAGGCCCGTCACTTGCTCGTTCCAGACCACTGGGCAAGTAACTTCATGCTTCTGTGTGTCAGTTTCCTAATCTGCAAGGACAGAAGGAGCACCCACCTTACAGGTCGGTTGTGAGGATGAAGTAAATGTTTGTAAAGGACTCGGCAGAATGTTTGTAGACACTAGGCCTTTTAAAAAGCAGTGGTATTATTTTTTGATATATATCAATACTGTCCTATTGACAAATTTATTTAGTTCTCCAAATACAAAATGGAAAAATGCCAATAGACATTAGAAGTCCCTTTTTTTTTTTCTTCTGCTCCCAGCCAGTTTCCAACCATTTAAGCCATTCTTTTCAAAATATTTGGATCATCAGAACATTGATCTATGTCTTACAATATTAGTCCTGGTTTTAGCTTCTGAAATCTATTTGCATTATATCTCTGAGAGTCAGACTAGACTTCAGAAATCATTTAGTTTAATTATCCCTCTACATTATTTGGCAGGCTCATATCTTTTGAGAGATAGATGTGTAATAAATATGAATGTTACTCCACAAAACAGTAAACAAATGAGTGAATGTTACATATCCTTTTTTTTTTTTTTAAATCAAATTAAATCTGATCCTGAACCCACATTCCACTAAACTGAAGGGAAATTCAATCTCAGTCATTACTGAGTCTTCTGCCGGGGTTTTGCAAATGTTGTAAGTGGCCAGTTTTTAAAAAGTAGAATGTTTGGGAAAGTCCATCTGGCCTTTATTGTATACTGGTCACCAGCGAATTACTCACTGCCAAGCCCAGGCTTTCCCTGCCATTTACACAGTTCTGCCACTGCCAAGTCCTAGATGGGCACCCGATCTTTGCTCAGGCTGGGAAACACAGTGCAAAGAATCCAGCCTCCCTTAAGAACACCTTGTCACCATTTCTTTTGGCTTCCTGCACCACTCCCAGAATGCCCTCAGGCAGTGGGGAAAGGATCCCTGTTATTTAAAAAAATCCACACATTCGTATCCTTTGTCCCTCAGAGGCTTGTGAAGGAACTCCAGTTTTTGAGAACAGAAGTCAGGAAAGAATTTGTCTTCAGTTCCTTCTGTTTTCTAGCTGGCAGCACAAACCTCTTCCTCTCCACCCCTCCCCTCCCTCTCATATATAGATATAGATATAGATATAGATGATATAGATATAGACATAGATAGTCAAAATATATCATATATAAAGAAATACATGTATCAAGAAAAATAAAATACAGACTCATATCAAAATAAAGTATACTGTCATCCTGCCACATACTGATAAATAAGTCAGAGTCCTTGACCCTAGGGAGCTTACAGCCTGCTAGTGAGAGAAAGAGAGAACACCGCTAGCCATAAAACAAAGCACGTGGTAGATGTCACAAGTGAATGAGGGTTTCAGAGCACCGGGGAGAATGTCACAAGTGAATGAGGGTTTCAGAGCACCGGGGAGTTCAGGGGTGGGACAGAAATTTGCAGCCGGTCTCAGCAAGCAAACATGAAGAAATCAGTGGAGAGGATTTCATGAGCAACCATGAGAAAGTGAAAAGGCGTATTCTCTGGACAGTGAACAGAATCTACGTGGAACTGTATTTCTAGTAGCAGCGTCAGGGAGAATGGGAAGCTTGGAGCCCAAATCAGCAGACAAGCACTAAGGAGCAGAAAGTAGTAACCCGCAGTAATGAGTAGTAACCAGCAGGAATCAATAGGTAAGATGCTTTCCGAATGGGGCCACAGAGGAGGTGGAGCCCAAGGAGTCTCACATGGGACAATGAGCGACAAGGAGAAAACAAATGTCTCCCCTGGGGATGGGGTTACCGAACACAGGGGCAGTCTAAAGGGGAGCTAGCTGTGGCTGAGGGTATGAGGGAGGCAATGACAGAAATGGAAAGTAGTTTCAGGCTGGAAAAGGAGGCCTGCCGTTTCAGAGGTCAGGGAGCCACCTATGAGGTTTTCATTAAGTTTTCTGAAGACGCCTGAGTAGGCGGTGAGGTTCAGGAGGGTGAGGGCTCGGTCGTATTTCTCTTGGTGCAGATAAATTTTGAAGCCAGATATATCACCGAGGAGACAGAAGAAGAGAGAAAAGAAGTAAGGTAGGCACCGGGAAAAGAGAGAGGGGAGTGAAATGGCCCAGAAGGGATGAGGGGAACCTTTAGTAAGGGGCAGGACAGCCTTGAAATGGGGGAGATGTGTCAGGAAGAAAAACAGGACTGGGAAAAAGCCACAGATTTTGACATTTAGGGGGACCCTTGGACACCTGGGATGAAGTGGCTCAGGTAAAGTGCATGGGGCTAAGGCCGCGGGAGGGAGATCTAAGGAGTGACAGGGAATTCAATTCGTTGGCAGCCTCAGTCACGTGGCTAATGACCAAGAACTTGTGCTGTCACATACATACCAAGACCCTCAATAAGGTGGCAGTTTGGGAGCTCTACTGGTTCCACTTCTCGAGATGCATTCGTTCTTTGTCTATAGAAGATAAAAACACTAGAGGTCAATGTGCAACATCCAAAGTCAATGTTGAAACATGGCCTTCGATCCCCTTCTTGCTCATTAACTTCGCTTCTCATCATTTATGGGTGATGTAACAAGTAAGTAGGCACCTCCTTTTATTTACATTTATTTACATAACCTGGACATTATGCAAGCAATGTGCAAACATCAGCTAATCTCACCGAGTTATTGTTCAAAGACTAAAATGCCATTAACAAGGACAACACTGCGCTGCCCAGTAAATGATACTATATGAGGAACTGAGCAGTATTATTACTTTAAATGTACAGAATAGTACATTTAAATTTAATTTGCTAAAGCATTGTCTATTATAAATCTGCACTTTGGCTCCCCTTAATTACCTATAGTCTTGTCTTTTGAACCCCCCACCAAAATGCTTTCCCAAAACTCAAGCATCTCCTAATTGCTAAACCCTGTGGCTTTTGTTTTAACTTCATTATTTAAAAAAAAAAATTATGCTGACTTATTTTGCAAGTATATGAAACCATCAAACTGACCACAACTTAAACAACTGGCCCAATTGTTTTTCACTATAGTATTCCTGTTTTCACAGTGAACCATTCTTCTGAATACCAGAGATAATCTGAATTTTTTACTGAATGTATCCAAGAAGATTCTACACTTATCTTACTGTCACTTTTTTAAATATGTACCTTAGATCTACCTTATAATTATTTTTTTCTATGAGTCTCTCACTCGGGTGCACTGGGAACAAACGTAACAACAAACACTCTCAAGCTGAAGTAGAAAAGTATTAACAAAAGGAATCAGGCTTCTCAACAGATTCTATCATGAACCTCTGAGATCAGCTTACACTTGAAGAAATAAAAACAACCCCAAGACAAGTGAAGGCAAGCAGAGGCATAAGACGCACTCAGAATTGCATATCATACCTAATATTTCTTTCTAGCCCAGTATATTGACTTTTCTTGAGATATTTCCGGCCATCACTACTAGATCTTCCAATTCAAAAGGTCCTAATTCCTGCAAAATGCCAGTTACCACCTGCCGGTTTCAGCTCATTTCCCTGCTGTCTGGCTAGTTTTTAATCTAGGATGAGTTCTGTATCCAGGTACTCATCAATGTTTAGCTGGCCTTGGGCAGTGTCCGCCTGGGCCATAAACATCCAGCTGGTAGCCTGGTCCCCTCCAGGTCCAGCACTTCCAACTGAGTTTGTTTTTCTCAGGAGCAGAATGCTGAGGGCAACCAGGAAAAGGAGGTGGGGCTGGGGGCCATGACTTTCAGAACATAAATGGGGGGGTAATTCTGTTCTGCCATTTTAGGAAAGCCAAACAGCTCACTCTCCACATCAGGGCTTCTCAAGGGATAGTTTGCTGGGTGGGCCTGAGGAGTGAAGTTCCAAACACGTCCATTCTTACTTGCTAGCAAGGCGGCAGGGGACAGCCCTTGAAACTTGGAGAAACAGACCCAAGGATACCCCCACCAAGATGCCTACTCACCTAAACGCCACTAATCTCTCCCCGATTAGGGCTAGGAGGGCCCCAAGCAAGGTCAGCACCACCAGCTTCCCCATGGTCACCGGGACCCGGTGGCGACAAGCGGGCGCAGTGTACTCCCTTGGGGCTGGGCCGGCGAGCTCCATGCTCCGCCCCCCGAGTGGTGCCCGCCCCCCTCTCCCCGGTCCTTCGGGTCAGGTGCGCTACCTGCGCGCTGTGGCCCAGGTCCAAGTCCGGGTCTCTCAGCCCCGCCCCGGCCCGCCGCCGTGGCTTCAAGGTCATCTCCGAGGGCCAGGTCCAAGCAGATTTTACTCGCGGGGATTCCCTCTTGTCTTCAAGGCTCCACGTGCAGGAGGAAGTCGGGGGCGCAGCTTCGGCAAGAGTCAACTCTTCCTTGGGACGATAGAGGGAGCTTGCTGCTAAAAGCAGCGGAATTCTACCCCAGCAACTCGAATGGACTGAAGGGGCAGGGGAAGTCAGGGAACTGAGTTCAGAGCCGAAACTTGGCGTTTCTGGGAGTCAAGACCGAAGATGAGACGGAGAATTGATCCCGAGACACTGGACAGAGCGATTCCTCGAAGACATCGAAGCGATGAGCTTTAACTCACCCTTCTCCAAGGTTTGGGGCACCGGGCCTTATTTCCTGGCCTTTATGCCCTGTCCCAGAATGCTGAATATGGTGGGTGCGCAGTTCCATTTGTTGACTGGGTGGATTTGTGACTGTCTGTATCCCCATCATCGATGGGATAAAGAACATCAGGACAAGTGAAGGACAAGAAAGAAATCGGAAACAAGAAGATGAGCAAAGTGGAGGGAAGGGAATAGTTTCTTTGGAAAGTTAGCCTTTCAAAGGACTCCTTGATTCTTCTTTCTTCTGGGTCTTGAGTTCCTGCCAGGCGAAGAATGACTTTTTCCCTCTCATAATGAAGATTAGGTCGGAGAGAGATTAGGAGCTGGCTGGAGCTGGGGAAGACTTTAGGAGTTAGGACAGAGCAAAATAGCATCTTCGAGCATAATGTTTTTATTTACCAAGAGAAAGAAATAATGGCTCTATTGAGTTCAACTAAGTAAATACTGTTTAGAGAACAATATTTACCAGACCTGGAGATGTGAAGAAAAGTTGGTCCCTGACTTATGGGACATGTGATTACAATATGAATACATGATTATGGAATGAATAACAATGCTACCAGTTATGCCACACTTCCTATGTGCCTTGCGTTGCATTTTGTGTTTTACCTTTTAATTCTCTGGACAACCTCTGAGGCTGTTAACAACCCGGTTTCTTAGGTGAGAAAACTGGCACAGAATCGCTGTGTAACTTGCCTTATGTCACACAGCTGGTGAAGGGCAGTCAGGCAGTTGGCTCCAGACCTGTCTCCATCACCATGCTGTTCTTCAAGGCTGTGGAAGAAGAGCTGTACTGAAGGAGTACTGTAACATCTAGAGTTGTATTAATAAGATATGTATTTTTAAGATGATTAGTTTTAAGATCCCAAGCCAAGGAAGAATTTAATGGTGTTTTCATAAGGATTTAGGAGGAGAGAGAGGAAGAAAAGAATGAGCCCCAAGCTGAGGGGTGACAGGTGTGACACAGGCATGCATGCAGGGCTTGGGGCTCAAGCTGCCAGGGTTTGGATCCATGATTGCATAAGGTGCCCAACTAACTTTTTTAATCAGCAGATTCCTCTTCTGTAAAAGAATATCTCCCCCCTAGATGGCTTAAAGTCAAATGTCTTGATGAGTGCAAAGTGCTCAACCCCACACTCGGTGCATTGTAAGAAGTCAATGCACACTAACCATCAGTTAAGTCCGAACCTCCACCTGAGAGTATAGGCTCGTTGTGGGGTAGACCCCCAACCCCTTGATCACTGGGTCTTCCAGTGCCAGCCACAGAATGGTGTACTTAATAGATACGCTAGTAAACTGATTAGAGGGATGGGTACAAGATGTGGACTTGACAGAAGGAAAAATTGGGAACATAAAAAGAAATAGAGTAGATGATGAAGTGGTAATAATTGTCCTATGTGCTAAGCATATTTGCATGCTTTATCACATGACTTCTTATCCTCACTTTACAGATAAGGAAAGTGATACGTAAAGAGGTTGAGTTAATAACTTGCTTAGGTAACATAACTAAGAAGATCCCATTTGGGCTCAGGTCCAGTGACTCTAGAGTACATGTTCCTTGTCACTGTGCTTGATGTCTCCCAGCGTAGCATGAAGGCAGCGAGAAGGAAGGAGGCATATTCTTGAGCAATTTATTGAAAGTCCTGTGTCATATATAATTTGGTTTCAAATTCTTCACTTTAGGCAGAGGTAGGGGTGTGTAGCTGTCTTAGTCCATTTGGGCTGCTATAACAAGAGAAGCATGAGCAAAATGTCTATAAACCGCTGGCCTTTATTTCATATAGTTCTGGAGGCTTGGAAGTCCAAGATCAAGGCGCAGGCAAATTCACTGTCAGGTGAGAGCCCACTTCGCAGACTGTGGTCATTTTGCTGTGTCCTAAAATGGTGGAGTGGGAAAGGGAGCTCTGTGGGACCTCTTTTATAAGGGCACTAGTCCCATTCATGAAGGCTGCACCCTCATAGCCTACTCACCTCCCAAGGTCCCCACTTCCTAATACTATATCCTTGGTGGTTAGGATTTCAACTTTGGAAGTTTGGGGAGACACAAATGTTAAGACCACAGCACTAACTCTAGAACACTATTGTGTGCCCTATTGACAAGGAAGATTCTGCTTTTTTTTTTTTTTAATTTTTTTTTTTTTAATGTTTTATTTATTTCTAGGAGAGAGAGACAGCGTGAGCAGGGGAGGCTCAGAGAGAGAGGGAGTCACAGACTGAAACAGGCTCCAGGCTCTGAGCTGGCAGTCAGCACAGAGCCCGACGCGGGGCTCGAACCCACGGACCGCGAGATCATGACCTAAGCGAAAGTCGGACGCTTAACCGACTAAGCCACCCAGGCGCCCCAGGAAGATTCTGCTTTTTGATCTGAGGTGAGTTGAACCCTCCTTTTGAAACTTTGTCTCAGACTAAACCTTTTGTCACGTGCTTGTTGAAATACAGAAGACAGAGCTGGATCTTCACCGAGTTTATAGAATAACAGATGATAGGACAGTTTTCATGCCTCTTTAGTAGTAGACATTTGTGTGTGACAGATTTGGGTTCGAGCCTTGAGTTTACTGGACTGTACTACGTGACAGTGGATGAGATGGACTATGTGACCAGGAGAAGTACGAGTTAAGTCAGGCAAAAGAAGGGGTGGCGAGGCTCCTAGATAGAGGACATGGTATTTGCAAAATACTGGGCAATTAGAACCAGAATGAGGTAAGTCCAGTCAGGATGGAGCAGTGGTTCTCAAAGTGATAAGAATTACCTAGAGGGCTTGTGAAAACACAGATTGCTAAGCTCCAGCCCCAGATTTGTTAGATTTTGGGTAGGAGAATTTGTATTTCTAACATGTTTGCATATAATGTTGATGCTACCGGTCTGGGGACCACACTTTGAGGACCATTGGGCTGGAGCATAAGGGACTATGAGAAAGATGGTAAGAATTGAATCCAGCGAGGTTGGCAAGGCCTAGTAGGCCAAGTTAGGAAACTCAAATTATATCCTAGAGGGTAGTGGGAAACACTGGAGTGACATGACTCAGTAGATGTTTTAGAAACATCAATCTGCAATAAGAATGGATTAAGGAGGGGTAAGGAGCTTGCCCCTCTTGGCAGCAGGCAGAGCAGCTGGTGGCCTTGGAGAAGTAATGGGAGAAGCAGTGAGGATGAATTAGTTCCCAATGTCCTTAGATCTGTATGGATTTGAGAAATATTTGGGAAGGGGGTGGGGGGCTGATAGTATTGTCAACTGATTGGATGTGGGCAGAAGGATGGTGAGGGACATGGACGGAATAAGAAAGTGCCTAGGCGTGGAGAATTCCAGTGGCGGGGGTTATCCATTTTGGATACAGGGCCCAAAGTGCAGGAGCAATATCAACAGAAAAACATGGAGTCCATTGAAAGCTATGATTTCCATTATGATTTTATAGGAAAGATCTTTTTAGTGTTCTTCAAAGTAGAGCAAAGAAAGTCATGATTATTGTGATCACCGCCTGCAGGTTCTGGATTGCCCAATGTATTGTTTGTTTTTGTTAAAATACATTTGTTTATTATTACAGTAGCTTTTTCTGAAGAAAAAAATTTGAGTCATGTCTCCCCCAATTTAGTATCACAAGTGGAGGGACAAGGGGGTTCTGGAGTTTGAGAAATCGTGTACTGCTTTCTGCTCTAAGGAGAAGCATCAGTTTCTTGTGCTTCCAAACCCTATCAAGAATTGCATAACTGATGAGTTAAGTTACAGTTATGAACTGGAAAAAGAATTCCATCCTTTATACATGAAGGACCCCTAGGACTTGATTAAAAAAAAGAAATCAACGTCCTAAAAGAAAAAAAAACAAGAAAGTTCACAGAAAAATTCAAATCTGTTTAAATATCTGAAAGCGAGCTTAAACTCACTTGTTACAACAGAATGAAAACTGAAACAGACTGGGTTATCATATTTGCAAACCTCTGAAGGTTTGACAGCAAAACCTGTTGGTGATGCTTTGGGGCAAATTCTTATACATTGCAAAATGTTATAATTCTTATAGTGAGTTAGGAATATCTGTCAAACACTCCAATGAAATTACACTTTGACCCAGGTTTTACTCCTTTTGATTCACTTTCAGGAATTTACTCCATAGATATATCTGCACATGTACAAAATAAGGTATTCACACGATTGCTTTTTGCAGCGCTGTTTGTACTAGCAAGTAATTGGACTAGTTAAATAAACAGGGGCATATGGGGCAGCTATAAAAAAGAATTCGCAAAGTTCTCTTTGTAATGATATGAAAACATGTCCAAAAATTATCCTTCGGTAAGGGGAATATGCAGACCCCAGGGTAGTCAGCTACCTTCTGTGAAGTAAAGGGGGAAAATAAGAATATATATATTTGTATCAGCTTGTATGTCTATATTGGAAAGAGGGGCATCAGGCTGGTTCAGTCGGTGGAGCGTGCAACTCTCGACCTCATGGTTGTGAGTTCGAGCCCCACGGATGGATGTAAACATCACTTAAAAATAAACTCTTTTTTTAAAAATCGGAAAGATATACATGAGAAACTAACAGATTGGTTCCTGTAAATGAGGCAGATGGGACAAGAAGAGACTTCTCAATGTGTCCCTTTTTATATCAGCTTGATCTTTGACACGTAAGAAGAAATGTCTAGAGCACAAATGACCCACATTTCAGATGAGATTCATGAACAAACAAGAGGTGGAGGTGATGCTGCTCCTACCGCTTCCCATGTCAATGTGAACATTTGTTCAAAGAATTATGGACCACATGATACGGTCACTGCTGTGCTGGGACACTAGAGGTACCCGTGTCCACTGAATTTAACTTGTGCTCTGGAATGCTGTGTGAAGGGGGCTGTGGGAGCTTGGAGGCAAGGAAGGAACATTCCGCACATTGCAGTATCTGGTGAGCACTTACAACTACTTATTTGGCACTGAAGACGTATTGTGGGCAAGATACCCTTGCCTTCAAGGAGCTTACATTCAGGGTTGGTCGGGGGGAGATATATTTTTAGGAGGGAAGAAGGGAAGGAGGATAGAAAAGAAGGAGAGAAGGGAGGGAAGGGGGAGGGAAAAAAGGCAAAGTAAATCAATTGGTTCATATCATTTTTATGAAGTGGTCGGCCACGTGTGGCCATAAGGGAAGACAGAGAAACATTTTTTTGTATTTATAGGTCCTAGAGACAGGAGGTAGGGGACACCATGCCATTCAATGTATTAAAATGCTTCATTGAGTGAACCGAAAGTTATTCTGTTTGCAATTATAAAAATTAGATTAGCTTTTTCCTCCTCTTCTCTGCCTTCTGCTTTATGCAATAAAAATCCTCAAAACCAGGAGCAGAAAACTAAGAGACCTGTTGGGGTTCTCTCAACCCTCCTTCCACACTCAGAAATCCTTCAGGGAAGGGGACCCCGGGTGGCTCTGTCCCTTAAGCGTTCCCCTTTGGTTCTGGTCATGATCTCACAGTCGGCGAGGTGGAGCCCCAAGTCAGGGTCTGTGCTCACAGCTCAGAGCCTGGAGCCTGCTTCAGATTTTGTGTCTCCCCCTCTCTCCGTCCCTCTCTCGTTCTCATTCTGTCTGTCTCTCTCAAAAATAAAAAAAAAACATTAAGAAAAAAGAAATAAATCCATCTGTGGAAAAGTTGAGTGAGGAATAAAAATTATGAGTAGTTAAAGAGAGGAGGGAGTGCATAGTTTGGTGGTAAGTGCTGTTTAATTTTTTATTGCTTTGCCGGATAGACATTCCCCAGCCTAGTTAAGTTGTGAATGCGGGATGAGATTCAAACTGAGCAAATCAAAGTTTAAAAAAAAAGATTAGCCTCAGAGGAGTTATCATAATTCATCCATATATACAATGAGAAAAAAAAAATACTGTATCACAGCTTATATTTAATTTCCCTTGTTCATCTATTAGGGGTTCATGTTCACGTTTAGCTGGTGTAAAGGAGCTGAGGTTTTGTGAAAAAACGAAATGATACTTATTGTCACTGCACAGGATGTCAGATTAAAAAGAATGAAAACACTCACACCCCTATGGGACCTGGATCCACCTAGTGGTGACATATCCTAATTGCAGTTTCAGTCCTTTTGAATGACAGCTTCTTAATAACCCAATATATGAGTACAGTAAGATTACCATATATAAATGCAGCCTTTGTGATTAGATAAAACAAAATCCCTGGCCCACACAGACCAAAATCGGAGTTTATTTTAAAAATTCTCTTTGTATTTCTAAAATAAATAATATATGAGCTTGTTCAGTTATATTTACTTTTGTCCAAATAAGATTTCTAACAAATACAACAGAAAACAAGTTTATTTTATGCCTACTGTATTCGACTATTCATGAATGTAGATTTTCAGATAGTCACTGTTATCATCTAAAACATATGCTTCTTGGTTTTGGATCTCTAGTGAATAATATTTCAACTTGCTTCATTCATATGTTCATTTATGTTTTTTCTTATGGATAATGAAAACAACCATTATTTTAGCATGAAATAGTTCCGATATACACAAGAGACTAAGATGTAAGTAAAAACACGGGTGAAGTAGACAGAGGCCAAGGTTAAGAATAGTTCTGCAGTTTACATTTAGAAGTCATTAAGGGGCACCTGGGTGGCTCAGTCGGTTAAACATCTGACTCTTGATCTCGGCTCAGGTCTTGATCTCACAGTTTGTGAGTTCAAGCCTCTCCTCGGGCTCTGCACTCATGGCGCAGAGTCTCTCCTCTCTGCCCCTGTCCGGCGTTGGCTTGCTTTCTCGAGTGCTCTCTCTGAAAATAAATAAACTTGAAAAAAATAAGTCATTAAAAGATTCATCAAAAAGCAGAACTCAACCTTGTATCTAAAAAACAAAACAAAACAGAACAAAACAGAAGTGGGGTACCTGAGTGGCTCAGTCAGTTAAGCGTCCGACTTCTGCTCAGGTCATGATCTTGCGGTTCGTGGGCTCAAGCCCCACGTCAGGCTCTTTGCTGACAGCAGGGGGTCTGGAGCCTGCTTCCAATTCTGTGTTTCCCTCTCTCTCTGCCCCTCCCCTGCTCACACTCTGTCTCTCAAAAATGAATAAATGTTTAAAAACAATTTTTTTTAATTAAAAAACCCAGAAGAAACTATACAATAGGCAACAGAGTAGATAAGGAGATTCCCCATTAGTTCCCTGGCAGTAGCTTCCTGTAGTGGGTAACAGTACAGCCTGTGGCGAGAGAAATAGATGGGGAGTCACCCCTCACTAGGAGATGAGCTTGAACGTCTGTGAAATGTTAATAGTGATGTAATATCAATACCTACTCCCTCAGGACTGTAATTAGGATTCAGTGAGATCATGAATGTACCATTTTTGGTGCATTATCTGGCAAATTTAAGTAACTGGCAAAGATTTTGATGATAATGATGCTGATAATGGAAAACAAGTATGAGAAAGAAAGTGCCTTGGGAAGTTACCGTGGATAGAAACACATGCAAGTCTCTCTCCAGGGCTTAAGATGATTTTAACAGGACGTTCAATGAGTGGAAAGAACTTTCCTCTGCGAGGCAGACACCCTTGGCCCCGTCTCTAGCATTGCCAGGATTGACCATGTGGCCCTGGACAGCTGACTTCATCTCTCCCAGTGAAGATCACAGTGGTGTTCAAATAGGGAGGTGCCATGACCTATGAGCACCAACCTTTTATCTCGTCTTTGTAGGCAGATGTGCCCCCATTCAGGAAGAGAGCTGATGGAACGCTCCATACTCACTGAGAATTCCAGCTGCAATATTTAGTTAATTCTTTGTTCCGTTTTGTTCAGAGAAAGAGCTCATTTACATTCAGCTTTCAATGGAAGAAATTAACATTGCCATGCCTGCCGATCCCAAGGAAACCCCACAAGGAAGGGGCCACTTTCCCATTCCCCTCCGGAGGCCATGCCTTGAGAAGCAAACAATGGGCAAAACGTGGATTTCAGTCAGCCTTTAATAGAACTCCAACTTGTTAACAGTAAACAAAGATGTAAGTAGAAAACATCCTAATGTTATCTCTCAGTAGTCCTGAACACTCACAGTGGTCACACTGTCGGAGCTGAGGTCATTCACATTTGAAGGAAATTCAGTCTACCCTGTTTCAGTGGAATGCAAGCTCTGGCAGTTGGGAGGCAGAGAGATGAGGCTTATTTTGTTCAGTGTATCCACTTGACTGGAAGCAGCTGTGTTCTCTCTCCTTTATTACTCGGCAGTTTTAAATACTGGCCCTCTTCCTGTTATATTAAAAGTGCTATCAGAACTGAAGGGGCCTTTCCTTGCTGAAATAAAATTGAAACGATTCGTGTCATACATTTCTGGGTCCATTTTTCATAGTTAAATCCCCACAGAATTAGCAATTCATAGAAAATCAATTGTTAAGAGAAGTTAGCACACTTGTATACCAAAAGTACAATCTAGAGTTCACAATAAAGGGCTCTGTGGTATAAAGTGCCTATGAGCAACTTCCTGTCATACACTGAGGCCACAGAACTTCCCTGGAGAACAGATCCGTTGTTGGCATAAACAGTAGTCACGGTAGGCTTCTCAGATAGAATATTCTGGATGCGGAGAACCTATTCAGGGGAAACAAAAGATTAATATAGAACCACCATACACCCATGTCACTCAATCACCAATAATCCCTGTCTCCCACAATGACACAATGATTAAGAGGACATGCTGTTGAAAACAGCAGTTACCAATCTTTTTAATGTTTAAATGAAAGTACTTTTTTTAAACCTTTAAAGAAAGTACTTTCTTAAACCATTTAGTTGTGCATGCCAACACAGGGTTTACCGTTATTATAGTAATTGAGCATTAATGGAAATACTTCCACACCACCGTGAGTACTTTCGCACTACTTTAGCGGGAACAGAAGTCATGTCATGGGGTGAGCTGACAATAAGCCAGGTATTTGAAACTGCCAGTATACCACACAAGGAGGGCACATGTCTTTATAGAAAACGCCTTTTGACGAGTTTCCACCATAATTTAACACATCAAAAGATTATCTTTCTAAAAGTATTTGAATAAGTGAAATTCTGCCAATTATTGGCTTAGAGCACTTACAAAATCACTGCATAAGTTTATTGAATTATTGGCTTAAAAGGACTACACAAACCATCCCTGCGACAGTTCAAAAGGACTTGAATAATTAAAGTTGAAAAATTAAAGTTTAAAAAATATGAAAAACCTCTGATGACGGAGGGTTGTTCGGGTCGTAAATGAAGAGCTTCTGGCCATTAGGATGACAGCCGACCAAGATGTCCCCCGAGGAAGGATCGATAGATAAATTATCCACTAGTGTATCCAACTTGAGTACCTTCCAAATGAAATAATGTCAATATCTAAATGACATGCGAAGCTTGATTAAATAATTTGGGGCTAACCTTTCTTGCCTCTTTACACGTGGGAAAGTTATACACTGCTCCCTGCTTCCACCCTTTTAGCACCAATATTGCTTAAAATAAATTTAATAAACTGGTTTAGAGCCACTTTTCATCTTCCCTGAAATTAAGAAAGTTAGGGCGATAATCAATCTCTCTAAAAAATGGACTCCTTTTCCCTTAAAAGATGCACAATGATCAGTTAGCTCAAGGAACTCATTCAAAGCAAAATAGGAAATTCTTAATCAATCTAAAATATGTGTTGTGCCAAGCAGGAAGAAAATAATAATGGTGTGGAACCCAATTTCTACCTTCATTTATTATTGAAAGAGCTGACAATGTGCATAAATCTTCATTGCGGAACCCATCTATTAGTCTTTTCAATTGTGAAAATTCTTATTGGAATTCATTGGGTACTATCACTACTTCATGCAATGGGCTTTAAATCTGATGCAAATATCACTCCCAACCCTCTGCTGAGTGTAATCACTCAGTCCTTGTGATTGCTGGGGACAGGAGACTTGGCCTGTTTCAGGGAGGAGATATTTAAAAACCCAGAATAGCAACACTGGCATCATATTCTGTTCTACGGGAAGTATTGTTGTAATACAGTATAACTATGTAATTACAAAGCGTAATAGATCAATGTCTACTTTATATGTGTAAATTAAGTATTTTACCTTCAACTGAGTTAAGTTCATATTAGGGTGTTTTTCCAAAACATGAATTTCATGAGCCAGTATATCAGCAACGTAGATGTACCTTCACAGAAAGGACACACTGGTTAGAGTTCTGGGCTGGTATGAAGCTTCATTAATACAGTATGGAAGAATAAGTCTTAATAACCTGCCAAGAAGTTCATCAATGATGGGCCCCCAAGGACCGCTTGATAAAGGTCAATTTTTATTTAAAAAGTAGGCTTTCAACGTCAATTCGTTGTTGCTACAAACAATCACGGAATTGCTTAAATTATTTTTCAAAAGGTTTGTGAGGGGAAAAATAATATAGGACATTATCTTGAATATAAAATCTGTGCTATTTGCCGCTGAAAGGACAACAAAACAAAATGTTTGACTTCCAGAAAAAAGCTTCTATATTCCACAATATAATTTGATACTTCTAGGTGTCATTTTCATGTAGAGATATATGGAAAAGAACACACTTTTTTATTAATAGTCATTCACATTCGATGAAATATTTATGAACATATTGAGAATTTTAGGAGCAGGAGATAAGTATCTATTCAGAGCAATCTGTCTACATCTAAGGACGGTGAATTAATGGACTCCTTGACGGTAATTTTACTCGTTGAATTGACTGTTCCATGGCAACTGTTCTATTGAGCAATTATCTTGTGTAAAGCCATGAACTCAGTATTGTGATAGACAGAAAGAAGAGGCAGCCTTTTCCCAAAAAGTTGATAGTGTTTTGGGATGATCAGACTGGTTTATACACATTAAACAAATAATATAGCATGACTGGTACCATGAAGAATCCTCGGGTCTAAAGATTGAAGAAATCTCTAACTCCTGAGAACACAGGCTTCACAAAGGAAACACATCTGCAGTGGATGTGGAAGGAGAGACTGGATTTGAGGAAATGAGGACAAAGCACCTTCTAGGCAGAAAACATGTGAGCAAAGGCACAGGGGCAAGAAGGAGAGGGGCGTATTTGCAAAATAATGAGTTCTTTGTCTAAAGCAGGGTAAGTATGAAAACGGTCGAAAAGGGAAGTTGAAGCTCCCCTATTAAAGAAAGTCTAACCCTTTTGCTTGCCTTGATTTGATAAGCAATTGGGTCCCACTGAATTTTTAGAATAACAAAGTGGCCTAGTAACAAATGGTCAGTTCCTTTCAACAAGGACTGCGCATTTGCTCTGCACCTGGCAGTGCTCAGCAGGAGAAGTCAAAGAGGGAGCGCACAGGGCTCGGCTCTTGGAGGGCCTCAAAGGCTAGCGGAACACAGAACAACACAACTGACAACAATGCCAAAAATGGAAGTGGCCTAAAAACAAGCTGGAAGAAAGTCTAATACGCTAGCCAGAGAGGCTGACACCCTAAACTAGGCAGGTGTCTGAGGGAAAGAAAAGGGGACTCAAATGAGGGCAGAAGCTCCGGTGGATAGGGAGGTGAAAGAGAATGAGTGAGAGCTGAATCCTCTTTCACTATTACTGTTTGTCGCCTGGGTGCTGGGAAGTTTGATCCCCTCATAATTGAAAGATGAGAGTTTGGGGAGAAGAACAGATTTGGCAGGAGAGTTACAGACCATTTAAATGATTCCACATTCATTTTCTGTTATCAACAAGAAAGTAGCAACTGTGTCATGAAAAACGACATTTAGCTGTCAAGGAATGCCAAATTTCTTTCCTGTTGTATTTGTAGTCATTAAACTGCTCAGTGTGCTCAAGCAGTAAAAGGGAAAGTTAATAAAACTTAATATCCATTCCGTATGCCATGGTTGGACATACAGAAATAGTGAGATAACTCGGGGGGGGGGCGGGGAGGGCGATTCTGCAACATCTATACAAGGGAACATTTAAAGGGATCACTCCTTGAGTAAGTGGTTCTATTCTGAGCAGTTTCTTCACCAAACACCTGTACAGACGTGCAAAGACGAAGGGTTCACAGCACTACATTTAGCCAGTGTCCAGCTGGCCTGGGAACCCACGTCTCTCCGCATCATCCCCAAACCTGAAGGTGGATTATGTTGTAATGCCCCCTTAGGGGACTGTTCCTTACAAATATCTGGAGGAATGCTGACAAAGTGGAGCTTTGGAATTCTCTCTCTCCCTCTCTTCTCTCTGCCCCTCTCCCACTCATGCTCGCTCGCTCTCAAAATAAATAAATAAACTATAAAAAATAGTTTAAAAAATATCTGGAGAAGCTTCAGTGGTAAATGAGAAATGCAAGTAGTTTTCATTAAAAAAGAAAACAACAGGGGCGCCTGGGTGGCTTAGTTGGTTAGGCGTCTGACTTTCGCTTAGGTCATGATCTCGCGGTTCATGGGTTCGAGCCCCGCATCGGGCTCTGTGCTGACTGCCAGCTCAGAGCCTGGAGCCTGTTTCAGAGTCTGTGACTCCTTCTCTCTCTCACCCTCCTCTGCTCATGCTGTCTCTCTCTCTCTCTCTCTCCTAGAAATAAAAAAAAAAAAAACAAAAAACAGAAAACCCCCCACCTACATACCCATTAACAGATAATTGGTTAAATTAGTTTAGGACCCTGCCTATAACGGAATAATATGCAGCCAATAAAACAAAGACATATTTATTTAAAGGAAACACCCAACTCATACTTTAATATGTATATGTAAATATGGTCCCACTTCATAAAAATTTACATTTATAAAATTAAATTCTACAATGATATATACCAAAATTTAGATATTGTATATAAACACATAATATATACTTATATATATAAACATATACATATATATACCATAGACCAAAATAAAATCAAGAAAGCTTTGGACACTAGAAAAAGAAAAACCAAAGTGAAGAATTTGGCCCAGCACCACAACTAAGGAGAAATGAAGATACTCTTACAAAGAAACATACTTTTTATCAGGTGAAATATTGATCCCATTTGCTGCATCAAACCCTTCTGCTACCACTTTAACTTCATTTGGACTGTAGTAAACAACATTTGCCCAGTGTAAGTTCAAGTATGTTTCCAAATACTTTAAGAAAGGATCAGAGAAATAGTGGTCATTGGTGGCATAGAAATGTGCCGGTCCAACAGCTATGATATCATTCACGCTGAAAGAGAAAAAATAACATGTGAGAGAAAATAAAAAGCCAGTTGGTCTCCATATTAAAGATTAAGTCTCTAAAAGGTGTACATAATACGTGCTTTAAATTTTTTGGTAAAAGTCCTTGCAGGAAAAGCTCAGCTAAAATTGCATGGCTGTAGTCACGTGCAATCTACCATAATATCAATTTTTCAGAGAACCGTTTTGTATGATAACAGGTAATTAGAAGACAGGTCATTTAGCAATCATGCCAGGACTATTATAAAAGAAAAGAGAACTTGGTGCCAAAAGGGTTTGTTTTTTTGACAGCAAAAATGTAGGGTTGAACAGCAATAAGAAAGGTTATGGCTGTCTAGAGTACAGAGCGGGGTAGAACCTCACTGGCTGGCGAGCCGCTTAGGCCGTCAATAACGTTTACCTCGCTTCCATTTACTCAGTTGCTGGATTTTCCTGAGTTCGTCTGCTTAGTGATTAGTCAGAGTAAAGGCCGACTGCTCAATTTCTACCTGACTCACAAAGCCGACCTGCCGAGACTGAGCGGGCACTCGATAAACACTTGCAGAGAGGTGGATGATGAAATTGCCATAGTACAATGTTTCAGGTGAGAGATTTATACACGAAAAACAATTACATTTTTAAAACCAGTTAGGCAAGGGCGTTATTAAATTTAAATTCCAATTACCCTATGCAAAAATTTCTGAAGGAGCTGCTTTCCTCTTTGTTAAGTGGAAAACGGAGCTACAGGGAAGGTGAGTCCCCTCTTTCGGAAAGAGCCCCGTGCTACAGAGCCTGCCTGGACAGTATTCATGCTCCTATTTATCCTGAGGTGCATCTTTGGAAGAATGATTGGAAGTTCCATGCCTAAGTCCCAGAGAGGGATGGAGAAATTAAAAATATTCATCAAGCTCAGATTTAAAAGAAGCAGTAGGCTAATGCAAGCTGTGCCGGGATGATACACATGATTCTCTTTTGGCCACATTATCAACCGGCTGTATCTCCGGGAAGCAGGAGTGATGCACTCCGAATCCCTCCAATTCTGTGCAGCCATTAGCCCACAGCTACCACTACCCCTGTGAAAGCACTTTGTATCGGTCCCATACAAAGCACACAGACTTCATTTAAAGTAGTAGGCCACTCCTCCTTGGCAGGACAAGTATTAGTATTTGGTTGATAAGTCATCTGAAATGGAAGGTGACAGCAGGAAAAACAGAGAGGTTCGCCTTCTACTCCCACGATGGCCCTGAAGAGCATCTCCTCTGTAACCCAGTGCTTCATCATTTCTCAAAGGGAGTCCTCACAAAACATTAATTACTATGAGTGCCAGTGATTTTCCCTGTTCTACAAGGAAGCTACACACACACACACACACACACACATTTCTGTATGTGTACATATACATGTATTTTACCTCTTCCCAAGGCTGAGAGGACCATCAAGGGGAATATACGGAAATGCCAGAGATAAATCAGAGCATGAACAAAAACACTGAGTACCTTGGAAGAAGTTCATGTTTGATTGTTTTTAGATGCAAAAGAGAATTTTCTTCTTCTTCAAATTTAAAAATTTCCACTGTATTCTTGAATTCTGGGTGGTTTACAACAAAGAGATAAACTGTGTCATCTAAAGAATTGAAAGAACAGAGTTAATTTACAAGACATAACGATAGGACCTCTGGGCAGACACTGACATTTAAATACCACAGGCGAAGAAAGGTTGAATGTATAAACTGTTAGGCGACCTAACAGATCATTCTTCTTCCCCTTCTTTCCCCATCACCGTCTGGCTGGTGTTATTTCTGATCGTTGGTCCCCTGACCTTTAAGAAAGAGTGTTTCCCACTCCATATACAGAATTCATGAATAATCTGTTTATAGTTTAATTCAAAAATATAGCTCTCTTTTAATGCAATAATCATAGGTCTGTGAAAAAGGTTATGAAATCTAAAAATTCTCTCAGGTGTTAACTGTTCGAAATTTCAAATGTAGCCTTAGTTGCCGCTAGCTGGAGAGTCAAATGATCAATTTATTTGTATGAAGAATACAGAAATAATTCATGAGTTAATTGTCCTTCTCTTACTATAGACATGATCCAAATTATTTTCCACGGTCATTTGCAAACCATGATAAGTTTCTTAATGTGGGTGGCTCATCGGCTCTTACCGCGGTCTATGAAAGTGCTGATACCATGTGGATTAAACGAAGCCAAGTTGAACCCACGGCTGATTCTTAATTCCAGCGCCCTCGGGTTTTCTTCTTTTAGATCCATCATTAGTATCCCTCCAGGCTTATCTGGAGAAAAGCTGTGGAGTCCTGGACATTTTAAACCCTTTCAAAACAGAGGAAAAAGTGAAATATAAAGGCTTAAGTGTGTTTATGGGCTACAATGGGCAGTATCAATAAAAGATAAATAGATCATTTGGTTAAAGGTGGTGGCACTAAAGCTACAAACAACAAGAAAGCAGACAGGAGACAACAGAAATAATAGGAATTGAGGGCTAGTGAGCTGTAAGGTGAACAAGAAAGGATTTTTCTGAGTTGAGGCACAAGATTCGGGGTGTAGTCTCTTATGAGAATGACCAGAAGGCTGGTGGCCTGGGAGATACCAGGCAGAGCTGAGGGTGGGGAGAAGAGAAAGTTTATACATGGGCTGAGGTCTTGGTGAATGGTTTCAGTCAAGACTCGCCTCCCTGTCTCACACCCCAGATCCGATCCGTCAGGAAATCCCATTGACTTTGCCTTGAAAATATATCCCCTCATAAGAATGTGAACATTCCTCCTGACCTTTTCCACGACCATCCTGGCCCAAACCACCACCGCAATCGTGGCAATAGCCTCACAGCTGCCCTTTCTGTTTTTTTCTGGATTTTCCCTCCGGAAGACTGGGCTCCCACCAGCATCCAAATTATGGCAGATGATGTCACGCCTCTGATCAAAACTCCGTCTCGCTCAGATTAAAAAGTGGAAGTTCTTATGACTTACTAAAGCCCCTATATGATCTGCACTGCTCACCCTCCGGCACCTTCCCTGACCCCAAACCCACTAGGTCTCTGCCCCCCTCTCCTATTGGCCACACTGGCTTCTCTGGTAGTTTTCAAACCAACCAGGCACATTCTCGCCTCAGGGCCATTATATATCCATTGATCCTTCTGCCTAGGAATGCTCCCCACCCCTACTGCCCACCAGATATCTAGGGCTCCTAGATTCTTTATCTCTGTGTCAAATGTCACTTATTGCCATTTGACATAGATTTTTACACATACCTAAATGGCAGCCTGACCACACCTTCAGCACGGCTATCCCTCTCCACTGCCCCACCTTCCTTTATTTCTTGTAAAAGTACTACCACCGTCTGACCCATATTCATTCTCTCCCCATCGGAACATAAACCAGGACTTTGCCTCTCTTGTTTGCTGCTAGATGCCAGGGCCCGGAGCAGTGCCTGGCATATAGTTTGTCCTTTTCCCACTGATCGCAACTATCACCTTTATCATGTACTGGATCCCTGTTTATATATTAATCTGTTTGGGGACTCATGCCTATTCCTGTACCAATATATCACTTTTTAACTCTATAGTTTGATTTATAAGATACATATATACATGACTATATATATATATATATATATATATATACACATACACACAGCCAATATTTTCATAGTGAATCCCG